>NW_027137835.1:866149-947365 GCF_000149305.1 Rhizopus delemar RA 99-880
TTTTATATTACCATTAAGGCGTTCGAAACCATAAAGCCATAAGGCATAAGAAGGACCAAAGTCCAAAAAGCATTCCTTCAGATGCATGTGCATATGCATATTGGGGGTTGTCATAGAGTTTCCATACAATTGAACACATGACTTGCCAAAATTCTTAAAAAGTGAATGCGCCATTTCTATGTCTTCAACTGTAATCAAGGGGCCGGTGACCAACTTCACAGCTTCAACATACTGCATCCAAACATCGAAGTGCTCTCTTGTCAGCTTTTGTTTCAAGAGAAAAGGCGAAAGCACAACACACCACGTTCTCCACTCGTCAGATTTCATATTGCTGAAAGAACTTTCAACCTTGGCTTTTTTTTTTAAAAAAAAAAATTGTTAGCTTGAACATAAATTAAAGTTTTTTATATTTGTTACATACATCTAGGGATCTTGCAGTATTGAGAAGGAATGAGAATTGAATTTGATTCATCAGCCATTGCCTTGAAATCATTTACTGTAAGCAAACCACGGCTTTCCCAAACTTCAATCATCCTCTTTGGTGTACCAAGGAACAAGTTGTGCATTGGATCCACAGTTGTCAATCTTACCACATCAAAATAGCAAAGTCGATGAAGCTCGCTCCATTTACTCCCCGTACTTGTCTGCAATGCCTTTTGCTGGGTGATATGGGTCGCGTTCAGCCAGTCATACGCCTCTCGTCTTTGCTGGGTGCTGTCCCTCATTACCCAATGCTCATCATCAAAGTTGGAGAAATCAGGCTTGGATGAATTGGCGCCAGTACTGATTCTTGGAAAGACAGTTGAGCATTTGTTACAAGCCTTATGAGCTGACTGCCCCATAAACCCGGCTACTTTACGTGCTGCAGGTATGTCACAGTTGACTGACATTAAAGCAACACGAACAAGCACACCATTTGGGCATTGATAGGTGGGTATAACCGCACCATCGTACAGGACAATCAACTCATCCACCATTGGCCGCAAGAAGTTTTGAATTTGGTCATCCGTGGGTTCGCCAGGACCAGGAATCATGCCAACGAGGATAATGTTGGAAGTCTTCATCCTCGAACTTCTAGGGAGATTGTTGATAGTTAGGTATACACCACCACAAGAGTAGTGCATACCGTCACTAGGCTGGAACCAGTCCACATTCAACGACACCATCAGCGACCTTTCTTTGTTGACAAATGGCTGAGCATTTGAGTCAGCAAGCTGGCCCCAAACTCTACCATCATAAATGTCGTAAAGAACATCCTCTTCCACCGATCTACTTCTCCACTGCTCAATTTGAAACTCGAAGGCAGGACGAGCAAAAAACTTCTTTAAGGTTTCCAAAGTTGAGTTGTAAGGATATTCAAGGGCAGGCTTGACGGTGCTTCCAACATAAAGAGGATTACCACATGGTTGTTCTTGGCGGTGAGGGTTGTTTGCAAACCTGACGTAGGAGCATTGTCGGGCATGCAAACTTCCCATGGTGTACACGCTTCTGCAGAGGGAACAGACAAGAAAACGGGAGACACCACTGATGGCAGACGAGTAGTTGACCATGGCACGAGCTGTGGAGATCTTTGTTGGAATCTCCATGCCATGGCCAAGAGCACGAACAAAGAAAGAAAGAAAGGCTAATAACTCTTCACCAGCTTGCACAGAGAGGTGCTTTGCTTGGAAAAGAACCACGTAAAGCACCAAAAGATGCTTGAGCTGATCTTCGTGGCTCAATTCCTCCTCTCCATCAACATTCATGTGGTCTAACAAGTTGCAAAATACACTTCAATAAATAAAATCTTTCTAATATAAAATGCTTTGTTGACTGAAAATATACCTTCAAAGGTGGTATGCTCACTTTCGGTTTCATGGATGGCTGCTGATTGTTGCATGACTTCGGTTGATTGTCTTCCAGACTCTATTTTTTTTTTTTTTTACATTAACACGAGTGCCTTTATACAAAAAAAATAAAACTAAAACCTCTTCCTCTGATTCTGTCTAAACGCTTATGGCTAAGAACAGTTCTTTTGGTGAGTCTTCTAAATCCACCGGGATGCATGCTGCATTCGGTACAAGTGCAGGCGATTTTGGTGTTGTTCATGTTGTTCATTTTAAAGAATTTAGTATTTTGTAAAGAAATAAGGAAGAAAAAAAAACGTGCCTGATAAAAAAGGAATACTAAATTTGCAAAAACAGTCGGTGCTTAAACAATGAAATAAGGCAGTAAAATAACTTTTTTTTTCTCCCTAGTTTTGTTTCATGGAATAGACTAGATGCCAAAATTAAAGAAGATAAAAAGAAAAGACCAAGCACTGGCCAAATGTAAGTTTATAAGAAAAAAAAATAGTGATTAAAACTAATGTCCTTTTTTTTTACATTATAAATTCCTAATGGGACACATTCGGATGACGAACATGAACCTCATGAGCAAAGTTGTTCTTTCCAACTTAAAGAAACTATAAGAATAACAGACTTATATTGTTGCCTGTTGCTAAAAAGTTCTTTTTGGTAAAGAAAGTTGTCATTGCCCCACATCTTTAATGGCTAATGGCTAATGGCTAATGGCAAATTACGCACATGTGCAAACATAAAGTAAGTAATAAACTAGTATAAGCTTAAAAGCATATATTCTTTTACAATATTTGTCATAAAAAATAATAAAGCAATATATTTATTTGATAAACAAAAAGTTTTGTATGTATTTGTTAATTATAACTGCCTTGTAACAAAATGTCAGCAGAGCTTCTTTATTTTTTTATTCTTTTAGAATATACACGTATTCTTTTTTTATAATGTAAAAGTATTTGCATTTCTATAAAGTATATTCGCTCTTAGATTATTGTATTCATTTGAACAATGAACTTTCTATTGCTAGACCCTGTTTTTTTTTACTTAAACTGTTTTTTTACTTAAACTGTTTTTTACTTAAACTTTTTTTTACCAAATCTTTTTTTTTACCAAGTCTTTTTTTTTTTACCAAGTCTTTTTTTTTAACCAAGTCTTTTTTTTTCCCAAACACGACTATTTTGTTACTTTCTGTTACACATTTCTAATGATCTAAGCTAAAAACCACAGACTGCCTTCCTAATATGTATTTTTCTGAGCAAAATAAAAAAAAAGAAGACATCGGTCTTTAAACGATAGAGGGGAACAGGCTTTCCAAAAAAAGATCATTTGAAAAAAAAAGACGCTTTTTTAAAACATGAATAACTCTATGAATACTTACCCTACAAAAAAAAACAAAAATATCAATAAATTTCTTTATTTTTTTCGCACCTAAATCTTTTTTCAAAATTAAAAAAAGTGCAATACAGCAAGATATAATGATTTCTCATAAAAAAATTATAAAATCTCCGGATTGATGATTGATAGGTCTGTTAAAATTCTACGTCAAAGCCCCTACATTATTTGCAGTGGATGGTCCGCTGTTTGGCTGGGTTTCCTTTAGGAAGGTCGTGACAAACAAGTGGAGCCCGGCTAGCTCAATCGGTAGAGCGTGAGACTCTTAATCTCAAGGTTGGGGGTTCGACCCCCCCGTCGGGCTGAAATGGCCTTTCACCTTATGAAGGTTTGCTCATGTTTTTATTGTAGTGTCACGTCTTTTGTTACATTTTTAGAATGTAACACTGTAGCACAACGAATGTAGAAAATTCAATTCTTGGTGTTGTAACACAATGCAGCAAACTTTGGCAGCATTCGACTTTTCTCTCTCCAATTAGTTTAAATCCAGGAACATACTGTGACAATAGAAGTGAATAAAGAGGTCACACGAAGCAAAAGTGAAAGAAGTCAAAATATGAAAAAAGTCGAAAATTGAAAAAAGTTGAAAAATGAAAAAAGTCAAAAAAAAAAAAAAAATAAGAAAAGCTAAAAAGAAAAAAAAAAAATATTCATATATATACAGTGCCTCACAAAACCCTTCAAGTGTTTTGGTTTTTTTCGTTTTTTGCTTGTCACCGAGGATTAAGTACAACAATTGGTGGCATGCCATACCTCATTTGAAAGCCACGATGATAGGGTACTTGGATAATATTTAAACTCCGAGTTTCATGTAATGACCGCGGAGTAATAGCATTTTAAAAACAGGCACACACTTGAAGGGTTTTGTGGGATTTTTATTTTATAACAATTTATATTTAGTATGACCCCTTTTTGCATTGTAAACTGCTTTAATACGTTCAGGCATACTTTCTATGAGTTTTTGGCACTCATTCTGAGTAATTGACTCTCAAACGTTCTCTACTCTTGACCATAACTCAAGCATTCCGTCAGGCTGCTTTTCATACTGCAATAAGCGTCTTTTCAGAATTGACCAAAGATTCTCAATAGGATTTAAGTCTGGAGAGTGAGAAGGCCATCTTAATACAGTAATATTATTGTTGTCCAGCCACTCAGAGACTTTTTTAGCAGTATGGATACTAGCATTGTCTTGCTGGAATATAATATCTTCTTTTTCAAGATCATACCAATCAATCGTTTTCATTAACTCATCTTCTAAAATACCAATGTAAAAGTCAGAATTAATGCTTCCCTTGATATTGGATAGGTATCCAACACCATGCCATGTTAAACAGCCCCACAGCATCAATGAGCCTCCTCCATGCTTGATCATATGCTGAACCTGAAAGTCTTTTAACTTATCGCCATTGGTCCAAGTCCATTGTAAACCATCTGAACCAATTCTATTTACTTTAGTTTCGTCGCTGAAAATTACTTTTTTCCAATCGTCGATGGTCCATGATAGATGTGCACGGGCAAATTCATATCTTTCCTTCATATGGTGCTTCGTCAAAGGTAGGACTTTAGGCTTATGAATTGCTGCATAACCTGAATCTTTTAAAAAACGTCGTATAGTCTGTGCGTTGATATTTTCACCATCTTCCAACAGCTTTCTAGCAGCATCTGAAGCATTTTTGTAGTTGCCAGAGTTGAAATTTCGCAAGATTCGCCGACCTAGTAATGTCGATATTAGGCATGGTCTGCCTCCATTAGTTTTTAAATCTCCCAAATCGTGGTTTTTTCGAATTTTTGAAACTGTTCCAGTACTAACACTAGTCTTTTTTTGTTATTTCTTCACCAGAAACCCCTTCTTTAAGAAGTTGAACAATTCTGTTCTGAATGTCATTGCTAATTGGTCGCATGTCACTTAATTGGGTAATGTTAAAAAAAAAGCAAAAAAAATATAGAAAAATGTAAAAAGCAAAAGACTTTTACATAAAACATTAATAAGCCACACTTTTATGACATTTATGATGATTTTTACGACATTAACTTGAAATTTTTTAAATCCCACAAAACCCTTCAAGTGTGTGCCTGTTTTTAAAATGCTATTACTCCGCGGTCATTACATGAAACTCGGAGTTTAAATATTATCCAAGTACCCTATCATCGTGGCTTTCAAATGAGGTATGGCATGCTACCAATTGCTGTACTTAATACTCGGTGACAAGCAAAAAACGAAAAAAACCAAAACACTTGAAGGGTTTTGTGAGGCACTGTACCATATCTTCTGGGACTTGTTTCACGTTGAGATTTAATGAGCGAGTTATAGCCGAGTAGGAGCTTTAAATCCCAGCAGATAATAATTAGGACATCGGATACGTTTGTGGCGCTAATATATTCAGTTTGGTGATTGTATGCAAGTTGTGGATGGATATTTTATAGATATTCTGATTTTTTCAATATGCTCCCTGTCGTATTTACCTTAATAATTTTCTTAATGTCGTGTGAGATCACTCAAAAGATTCTTCAACTAATAATTTGACTGTATATCATATATAGCCCAAAGTGCTATATACGATAAACAGCCCACACAATTTATACCGTACTACCTCGGACCCTAAATCACATTATTATATTCTAAGACGTAGTTTGTATTGTATGGGCTCGCTCTCTCGTCCTTACTCAATAAAGAGGTTCAAGAGACTCATCGATTTTTCGACTTATTTTATTACTTTTATTAATCGAGAGAAATAACACGCCTATTCCACACTCCCAAAACTGTCCCAATGCACCGGTCATTTTTTACATTCATTATCTCCGTCTGTGCTACATCAATTGAGAAGCAGTCTGTACCACGTACATGTAAACCACCACAGCTTTCAAATGAGGTACAACAAGGCATACTTTACGCAATCAGTAATCGCACCATTGACGGTAAAAGACAAACTTACAAAACATTGGGACAGTTTTGGGAGTCACTGTACATGTCCTTGGCAAAGATCTTTATGGAAGTCATTTCATATTTCATCAACTCGTTCCCAAAACACATCCATGTTCTTTGCTCTATATTCGTAATAGTTGAATTTCAACTTCAATTGATGTCCTACGTGCTCGATTGAATTTAAGTCGGGGATCTAAGCTGGCCAATAGTTAACATAGCTCTCTTGGTGACTACATAACTAGGCTATTGTAGATTATGCCTTGTGCTTTGTGTTATTATCATGCTAAAACTAAATGTTGGACCAGTCGAAATTGTAATACTTCATAGTATCACGAAGCGTAGTGTTCAAAATATGCTGATAAACACCCGAGTTCAAGTTTCCATCGTAAATTTAGCAAGCATATCCTGGTCTTTCAGAGATTATACAACCCCAGGGCATCATTTTGCTAGCTCCGTGATTGATTGCAAAATCCAGGTCATGATGTTGAAGAAGGTCACTTGGCCGTTTCCAATAGTGATCAGCATCATCAAAGCCCTATACGCTGAGCTTGGTCTCATTAAAGTACACTGTTTGCTGTCAGTCACTCATTGCCTAATCCTGATGCTCCTTGATCCGTTCTAACTGATGCTACGTATGCGTTTTTGTCTGAAATGGCTTCTTTTTTTCTATCAGAAAATGGAACTCCATTGATTTCAGTACGTTAATTTCTGACTGGTATGAGATATCATAGCCAAATCCAACCAGCTCCCGGTACATCTCTTTAGAAGCCTTTAGAACCCATTCTATGACTTTTCTTTTGATTAACCGCTTCGTCACTTTGGAGACTACTGTAGGTCTACCACCTGTGTTTACTGTCCTACTTGAAAACAGCCGTCTAGAGTATCTACTAACAGTTGATTAATGTAATCCAGGCTCCTTGGAAATATCATACATTGATGTGGATGCGGTTAATGCCTGTTTGTGATCGTTTATTTTCTCCTCTGACAGCCGTTTAGGCATGCGATTGACGATAGGGTAAAAAAGAGAAATAATTTAAATAAGGGAATATAAAATTTAAAATAAAGGAATTGTAAGCGCTTTTATATACTAGCATCATTCTAATCATGTCAAGAATGTGAAAAATTATGATAGCAACCGGTTGGGTCGTATTAAAATTCGTCATTTAAAACATATGTGAACAAGTAAAAAAATGTCGGATGTTCATAATGTTTTAATCGTAAGATTAAATAAAAAATTAAACAAAAAAACAATAGCAGCAATATAAAATTAAAATCCTTCTTTATTGCAGATTTCTTTATATTGCAAAAGAGTCCCGTTTAATGGATAAAAGGTTGGCATCTATTTATATTCTTTGTGAGCGTAGATATAAAAGATATAGACTCGGCAACGATGTCGTGCTGAAGAACCAATGATTAAGCTAAAGCTTGTCGATGTTCTAATATATGCATCTGAAATTGAACAATAGAAATAATAACCAGTCAATTAACTTTGATCTAATTACTTTTTGGGGTTGACAATTGATTGGACTCGCTAGGATGACAAATACTGATCTTATTGTTCTAAATTTGGAAAAGTGTGGAATTGTTCAATCATAGTTTAATCTTTGTGTATCGTTATTATTTTAATACAACTGATATCTTATAGAAAATAACTATGTTTACAACACATAATACTACCTTTAGCGATCTCAAATTCCACCAATAACCATTGCCCATATCCGATAATCGACGAATAAATGCACTTTCTATTGAGGTACAAACAGTCAAGGTTTGAGATAGTTTGGTGCAGTACCCATGGACAACCAGCTGTAAAACCTGAATTTTGCAATTCCTTGCAGCAGTTTTGTGACTTACTGTATGTAGCTTGTGCTTCAAGTGCTTCCATAGATGCTCTATAGGGTTGAGATCAGGGCTTTGTGCTGGCCAGTCCTGCAGTAATTGTACCCCTTTTCGCTTCATCCATCTCTTAGTACGTTTGGAGGTATGCTTAGGTTCATTGTCATGTTGAAAAATGACGTCCTTATGTTTTCAGCCATAGTAATCGAATGTATCTTTGTATGTGGTTCCTAATATATTGGTATAGGTTTGCGAGTTCATATTACCATCAAAGATTTGACAAGCATAACCAACCCCTTTTGCTGTCATGCAACCCCACATCATCAGGGATCCGCCTTCGTACTTTAATGTCTGGTTTATTTGGTGTGGTCTGCTTACTGCCCCATCTTCTTTCCAAGTGTAAGGGTTGCTGTTTGGCCCAAAGATGCTTATTATTGTTTCGTCAGAAAAGATAACCTTCCTCCAGTCATCAACAGTCCAGCTTTGATGCTCCTTGCACCAGTTAAGGCGGTTCTTTTGATGTTGCTCACTCAAAAATGGCTTGCTTTTCTTCAGTGTAGCTTTAAAACCAAGTGTTTTGCCAAATATGAAATAGAAGACAAAAACTACAAAAAGACGATAGTTGTGAAACTAAAGATTATGTATATGACTTTATTAATAAAAAATATTGAGGGTATTTATACTTTTTGAATGTCTGGGTCTTTACCGCTATTTCAATTGATCGGTTAAAAGAATGATATGGAATATAAGGAAGGATAGTGGATAATCAATAGCCGCTGTCTACTTGACGAATCAAGGGACAATGAAGTAATTAAACTATTGATCTAACGATAATTATAGAATAGGATTGAACTGCCGTTGTTGTAATCAGGTTCCGATATAGTCTTTTAGAACGCTGGTAGGACAACAGGGCAAGATTGGCTATTGCAGAATTCTCACGTTTATTAATAGAGATCTGGTTAGACTATAATTCTGTAGTATCCAAGTTTATCCATGAATGTTCACTTTATTAGTTGTGTGGATACAACAGTACAAACAGTCAAGGTTTGAGATAGTTTGGTGCAGTACCCATGGACAACCAGCTGTAAAACCTGAATTTTGCAATTCCTTGCAGCAGTTTTGTGACCTACTGTACGTCCATCAAGTTGCTATCACCACTAGACACCTTGGAAGATGCCTGTTGTGACCTAGCTTGAGGAGTGATGGTGAGGTTGAGCTTGCTACCATTAGAACTTGAAGTAACCAAGCGAGCAGAACGAATGGCTTTACTCGGACCATAATGGGGCTTGTCACGAGGACAGCGAGCAGCGTGCTCTTTTGACCAAGGGACATTACCCAAGCAACGATAACAATTCTTGGCAGCAGAGACAAAAGACATTGGTGAATTGGTGATAGTGGGGGAAGGGCTCACCGATGAAGAGCTTTGGCTCAACAAATTCTTGTACTTGTTGCACTTGTCTGTAGGATGGTTGGCCAAACCATGGATGGCGCAATGAAATTTGTTTTTGTTGTTGCCAGGGGGAGAGGACTTCTTAGTTATACCCTGTAAGTTGCTCAACAAATGTGAGTTCCTAGGGTTGTACTTAGATGCCTCTGTTCCATTTGCAGAGAGAGACAAAGATGAAGACTTGACGGAGACGGAGTCTTGACGAGGTGATGGGCTGACCTCGGAACACAAGTTGGATGACAGTACCACTCTGGCCTTGGCAGCGACTTTTGCGACAGAATCTTGCTGATCTCTTCCTAGGTTCAACAAGGAGCGAGAGACCTCTTGACGCAAAAATGCTGGTAAGGCTCGTTTGTATATGGAGGCAGTCTTAATGTCATCATCCCACTTTGCTGCCCTGCGAATTCTTTGGAATCGATCGGTGAAGGCTTCGATGGATTCTGTTGACACCATTTTGAGTGATAAGAGCTGGTCCATATATTCTAGCTCTTGTGCTACGTCCTGTGCAGCGTACGTCTTGACTATGATCTTTCTTACTTCAGACCAAACCAAGTTGCGACCTTTTAGTACTTCGTTGAACCATGATCGTTGATCCCTGTTCATTTTGATGGGAACCAGACGAGACCAACTAGTGTCGATAGACAAGCCATTAGATTCAATTATCAATGAAAAAGTGTCAAGCAAGTCTTCCACTGAATCATGGACATCAGCATCTTTTCTCCAGACATTACCACGCCACTGCCATACTGGGAGATCCGATGGGATAAGGTGGTTCAAACGAGGAGGATGATTTCTGTTTGAGAGATCAGCACTAAAGGAAGCCTCACTAATAGCAGGAGGAGGAGGGACACAAAACGCTTGAGCTTCATCAAGGAATTTGATGTAGTTTTGGATGTTTACTGCTCTCTCCTGCAACTTCAACAAATCTTCTTGTGCAGCACCAGCCACGACAGCACGAGCTATTTGCTGTCTAAGATTTTCCAGAGTAACCCTTAGATTCATGACGGCGTCCACATGAGAGTCTTCCATTTGAGAACTTTCTACAGTAGTAGGTGTCTTTCCCACATTGTCCATTTCTATGTCCTCATATACTTCAGCGTTCTCTTGTACACTCTTGTTAGGTATAGCACTTTCATTAAGCACAGATAATTCATAAGTTTGCTCTTTTTCTGTCATATCTTGATTATAGCCAGTAGTTCAGAATTCGTTAAAAAAAATGAAGTGTTTTAAGTATAAAAATATGAACAAAGAAGAATTAACGAGACCGAACAATAGTTCTAAAGTCGAATACTTTTATTAAAGAAAGATTCCAAGGCTATTTATATTAGTTTGAGCAAGACCTGAGATTAAACGACAAGAGATAGTTACGACCGATATGATTTGACATGTATAAGAAAAATTTTATAAACTGATGTAAATAATCAACTGTTGAGATGAAAGTGAAACTTGGCTGTTCAGGGCAGTTGGCAATTATCAGGATCTATTCTTATTCAAACTCATTTGTAAAGATTTAGCTTAGAATGATAAGACTGTATCTTATTGTCATGTCAAAACATGACAACTAGCCAAAGTTTTCTTTAATCAGTTCTTGCTTAGACATGGTGTACCACAAGAAATCTTAACTGACGGAGATCCTCCATTCAATTCTATGTTCTTTACTCAACTTACTTCATTGCTTGGTTCTCAAAATCTGTTTGCGCCTCCTTATCATCCTCAGTCAAACGGAATTGTAGAGAGGTTCATAACTACCTTACGTCGAATGATTTTGACTTATACTGATCAAGCAATCATAAAGAATGAATGGGATCAATATCTGCGTATGATTCAATTTGTCTATAACAGTACTCTTCATGAAGGAACTGATTTTGCACCTTTCTATCTTGTACATGGTCGTCACCCAAAGTTCCCTTTTGAAGTGTTTTTAAGTATTTAAAATATGAAAAAGAAGAATTAACGAGACCGAACAATAGTTCTAAAGTCGAATACTTTTATTAAAGAAAGATTTCAAGGCTATTTATATTAATTGAGCAAGACCTGAGATTAAATGACAAGAGATAGTTACGACCGATATGATTTGACATGTATAAGAAAAATTTTATAAACTGATGTAAATAATCAACTGTTGAGATGAAAGTGAAACTTGGCTGTTCAGGGCAGTTGGCAATTATCAGGATCTATTCTTATTCAAACTCATTTGTAAAGATTTAGCTTAGAATGATAAGACTGTTATCTTATTGACATGTCAAAACATGACACCTTTAGTAAAAGTTGGTGAACAGCAACTCTATGAACATTATCAGTCACCTTCACAAAGCTTTACACTCGATTTGCAAAATAGATTGAACTTGGCATTCGAAGTAGTAGATAACTGTTATGTTCTGGCAAGGTAATTATCAAAATAACAAAGATAAACCAAAAGAATACTTTTTGAGACTGAACTTTATTTAAGACAATCTTAATTGTTAAAAAGAAATCATTACAAAGTCTACCATTTATATTCTTCTATCAGTTGGCGGGTAAATGAGTAGTTATGAGCGTAGATCCAATCATTGACATGTTTGATTGAAGAATGATCACTGAATCGATTATGAAAATTTTTAATTCGTTGTTTTTATAGATCTTATTGTTCTTTAACTGACCTGGGAGATTTGTCCCGTCTTCATTGAGAGGAAAGATATATTTATATGAAATGCCTCCAGTCAGATCAAAGTTGACTAGGTACCTGATCCATTATTATTCATTTACAGGAATGATGAATAGTAAAGATCATGACTTATTTAGTGTTCATGTTTACTTTATAGAGTGAATCGAATAGTGATAGTTTTATATATAAAAAGAAGAAGAATATATTTTATTTAATAAAGATTTAAATTATTATCTTTCATCAATTTTAATATACTTCTTTTAGTTGTGATTATTGATTTATCCAAGAGAATAAAAGGAACAAGAGAGGACGAGACTCGATAAAGAGATTGTTTTATTTAATAAGAAAATTGTACTCTATTTATACTTTTCATACACGGATAATATTTCATGTCATGGATTAATAATTAATGAGTATGATATAGCTGATGACAAATAGATAAGGGTTACGTGTTCTTCTATTGTTGTATTTGTCATAGAATACTCGTATATGATTGACTGCGGCTGACTGTGATTTAGTTCCTGGATTTAATATAGTTTAACCGTGCAATTACGCAGCATCTTATCCTTAATGAAGATTATTCGAATTGACCTGTAGCCTATCTATTGGATATATTTTACATGTAGCTTATTAATACTGTTTTCATATCGAGTTATGAATGATGGATACATCAATTATTCAATGTCCGTTATGATCAGATGAAATGTTTTAAGTGTAGAACCGTTAAATAGCAGAATAAAAGGATAAGTTTATTTGATTTGAAACACAGATATGATTTTATCTCAACATCCCTCAGCTAAAGATGAGATTACAATATTTGAAAATGTATAAGATAATGAAAATAAAACATATAGTAATCTTCAAGCTGATTCAATATATTTCTTGAGTCTTGAAACATGTAAATTGATGATTGACTTATCAGAAAGTGTATCTTTTAAATTGACAGTAGATTTGGAACTTACATTTGTAACAGTAAAACGACCCAACCAATCAAACATGAGTTTTCGCGGCTTCTTCGAAGAAGATAAAGATTGATTGAATAACAAAACCTTATCACCAAGTTTATGTAAGTTTTCCTTGTCCTTGTAGTGAGTCGTTTTCATGTTGTTATTGTTGTAGAACAGAGTCTGATCATAACGGACATTGAATAATCACAACTAAAAGAAGTATATTAAAATTGATGAAAGATAATAATTTAAATCTTTATTAAATAAAATATATTCTTCTTCTTTTTATATATAAAACTATCACTATTCGATTCACTCTATAAAGTAAACATGAACACTAAATAAGTCATGATCTTTACTATTCATCATTCCTGTAAATGAATAATAATGGATCAGGTACCTAGTCAACTTTGATCTGACTGGAGGCATTTCATATAAATATATCTTTCCTCTCAATGAAGACGGGACAAATCTCCCAGGTCAGTTAAAGAACAATAAGATCTATAAAAACAACGAATTAAAAATTTTCATAATCGATTCAGTGATCATTCTTCAATCAAACATGTCAATGATTGGATCTACGCTCATAACTACTCATTTACCCGCCAACTGATAGAAGAATATAAATGGTAGACTTTGTAATGATTTCTTTTTAACAATTAAGATTGTCTTAAATAAAGTTCAGCTTCAAAAAGTATTCTTTGGTTTATCTTTGTTATTTCTCAATTACTTTACCAGAACATAACACCTCTCCTTTTTTCTTACTTAATAAATAGTAGTTGTTAGCTATTGACTTCTTACTGTTTCTATATTATAAGTACCAAATATCATAATGTCATCTTATTTGACTATGTGAAGTGAATATGAATAAAGCTTAATATAAAAATCTAATAAAAAACTTTTATTAATTAATGCTATAAATGGTTCCAAGTTATATCAACATACTATTCAGGATCATATCCGATTCCTTTTACTAAAATAAAGTGATTATAATCTTATGTATCCTTAACATAGATATTAGGGTAAGTCGGACTATGTTTCGTTTTCCACAATTCTTCATCATTTACAAGTTGGCACAAACGCCGAAACGCTTCAGTTACCATAAATAAGGTACGAATGTTTTTTAAATTGATGAAGGATGCTAATTCTTCTAATGAGCGTGGAAACGCGAGCCGGCCGATTTCCTGCATGATATACATTCCATCATGGCGTAGGCGCGACAAGTAACAAATGATATTAAACCCGTGAATTTGAAGTGAAAGCAACCTGCAGCTTGTTCATATCAATGGTATCCTTTGCTAACGTCGCTAAGCGCAGGAGATCGTGACATAGAGCATGGTTATGGCTGGTGGGCGCGCCAACTTGGCTTCGCCATATCCACGACTTGGTCCAAAATCACGTTGGCATATCTTGGAAATAGTGGCATCAGGACGTATTTTTCCGCTTTCGTCACTTATGACATTCGACCATCGCAAGAAGGCGTTTTTGTCGGGATCGGAAAACAAGGCAGGCAAAATTGGATTAAAACACATGGTGAAGAGTTCACATTCGCCTAAGGATTTTTTGGTCTTGATGGCCATCAGAAGCAGTTTGCGCGTTCTATTAAAAAGATGCTAAGTTTTTAACAAAATTACAAGGCGTCTTTCACTACTATCGTACTCTAAAATGGCTTACTCAGCTTTAATTCCCCACACCAAAGGTCGTTCAAAGGGGCTCAGGCTCTTACCAAGCATCAAAAGATCAATCTCGGCACCATTCCTTGAAAGTATATTTGATTCCATACCGTTGACTATTCGGCTTAGTTTCATACATGCATCATCATTCATGTCCTGGCTGAAATCCAGGCATTCAGTCAACAGTTTCTTGTTAAGATTATAAAGAACGCCTTCAGTAAAAATATCGATGCACAATGGACTGTATTGGCCAGGGCATAGCAGAAAGATGTTAGACAAGGCCAAAAGCTCGTGCACGAATGATTCGATGAAAAACAAGCGGCTGGTCGATACTTGTTGGACGGCTTGCTGGAATTTTGTGAATAACTCTGCCACATTCACACCCTTGAAAACCTATGGGATTAATAAGGCAGAGTTTTCAACATCTTCTATTATGATAGCAATAGCTACAATAGTTTCCGCAGCACTAGTATCTACTGTGGATTCGACTTCGGTTGTTTTTGTGGTATCGTTTGCTGTAGAAATGGTGGTGGCATGGTATGAAGTGGATAGTGTAGAAGTTGTAGGGGTAAATATCGTAGTATCAGCTGCTGTGAATGAGGTATTTGGTACTTATGATATGAAAACAGTAAGAAGTCAATAACTAACAACAACCATTTATTAAGTAAGAAAAAAGAAGAGGAACTTATAATTTAGGTTGAAAAGTTATCAGAAACTCCTAATTTGTGACTTGATTGTTTAAAGATTGTAAAAATGATAACAGCTTTATTGAAGTTAGTTTCCCCATAATACATAATAAAATTAATAATGATGAATACTTTACTTCTGTCATTGCTACGTTGGTTTCAGCGATTAAGCTATTTTTTATATTGCATGATTTCCATTTTATTGTTTCCTTCGGAGCGTCTACTTATAAAGTTGCTATATACAGTAAGCACAATGCCAATGAGCAGCTTTTTAAATAAAAGAGAAGCCTCTGAAAAGTCTCAATGGGTAATGAAATATGTGGCTTTATCAATATGATTTGGTTCGGGTAAGTTATATATAAGTATTTCAATTTGAAGAATTAACTAAAAGAAAAGAGAAAAGATTAAAGTTGTAGTTGTTTGACTGGTTAAATAATAGAATAGAACCGTCAGGTATTTGGCTATTGATACCGTCATAAATTTAGTTTCACACATTTCAGCGGCTATTTTACATAATAATAGATCCTTTTTAACAGCAAAACCGAAGAACAGTTTATTAAATTAGATTACCCCTCAAACATTTCTCGAATACATTTACTGAATGCTGAGCAAAAGCCCCAAGATTCTCAGAAGGAACAGCATTACATACCTTGGCTACTCTTGTAGCTAAATCCTCCTAATCTTGAAATTGACTAGGTTTGACCTTATTTTTAACTATAGACCAGAATTCTCAATAGGATTAAGCTCAGGTGAGTAAGGAGGATGATAAACACACTTATATCCTCTCTCTGTTATCATATTATCAATTGCATCGGCAGTATGAATGGGTGCATTATCCATTACTATGCAGTCTCCTTAAATTTCCGGAATGGAACCCATTTATTCCAAATTTTTTTGAATAAACTTCATGTAACAGCTAGTGACAATACCTTTGGAGGTAGGCTTTTTTTGGCTTGGATGGCGCTTTTCTTTTGCAATTGCCAAAATCAATCTTTAACTTTTTAAACGAGTGCTCTTGGGGATCCCGAAGTTCCATTGATACGACATATTTTTCTGAAACTTCGCACATAAAATTGTATGTGATTCTGCTCTGTTACTAGGCGTGAAACTGTTTTCTTACAGTGTACGTCTAAAGACGGCACTTCAATAAAATACTCATACAAAAAAAAAAAAAATGTTACTAGGCGTGGTCACAATAGCTAGTGTATCCTTAGCAAACCATCCTCCTAGAGGTTTCATATTGACATCAAAAGCTGGTTCGACTACAAAAATGCAGTTTTCAAGGTAATCCATATCTGATTTGTTCCGTTCTTCAACTCACGCTATGCGTTTTGCAATTTTGGTTGAATCGTTTCGAGGAGCCGGATAACGGGTGTTTCTTTTTTAAATGAAAGGTTGCATTCGGTTGTTAAGTTTCTAACACTTGTTTCCTTAAGCGTAAACCCCGCAGATTTTTCAGCAAGTGAAGCAACTGTGTCTACGACTCGGACATGAGGGTTATCATCATAAAGGTTAACTAAATGAATTCTGTGCCAATCTTCATGCTATCCTATTGATCTATTAACTTTGTTGGTTTGCTTTTCAAAGATATTCCAGTCTTGGTCCTCTTTGAGTTTCTTCGCCCACTACTGTGCTGTCCTTCTTGCAATACCTCTAGCTAATCTATAAGATTTAGCAGCATTGAACAATTTTACCTTATTAAATAGACAAAGAGCAGTTTCTGTCCATTGGAGTAGCTTTTATATGGCTTAATTTGCTACTTTGTTTTAAGTGCAATTTCTTCCATTTCAACATCTAAGCCTTTATCAGTTGACTTTGCTTCTAAACCTTGCTTTTCGCAGTAGAACCTAAGTCGAGTTAGAGCATCTATGCGATAGAGGTCTACTTCTTCCCAATCCATTGTATTGCGCCCCCTCTTCGTCAACAATTTTTCCCTGTCCATCCTCATAAAAAACATGTGGTCATTTAAAGTTGGTAAAAAAGAAAACCGCCCCTTGAGACTTTTCAGAGATCGCTCTTTTATTTAAAAAACCGCCCATTGGCGTTGCGCTTACTGTACAGGGTCGTTGAGCTTTTTTCCGCAAGGAAAAAAGATGCGGAACAAGAATTTTTTGATTTAAAATTTTCTTTATCCAGGCACTGACTTTTAACTTTTTTTTTTTCCCTTTTTTTGTGCCCTTTTCTTACACTCATCAGAACCATGAACAGAGCAAAGCTGATCAACCAACAACGTGGTTCAACTCAAAAAACCCTTAAGGGTGTTTCAAAGGCCTTCAGAAAAGTTCCATCCAAAGCTTCGCATGAAAAGTCCATTATTCCTAAAAGACATTCTCTTGCTCCCCAAACGGGTCACAACGTTGAAGTAGTACTTCGTTGCAAGTAAATTTTTACAGTCTCTTTTAAACTTTTTTTTTAAAAAAAAATACATTATATCATAGGGGCAAACATAGCTCAAAAGCTATTTTATCAAGTTTGACGCGTCCTTCTGCTTTAATGCCTGTCAATGAATCTGAAAAGGAAATTCTATTAACATCCAACAATACGATCTATAGATTTGATCATATTTTTTACCAAGAATGTTCACAACAACAGTTATATGACCAAGTAGGGTATCCAGTTCTCCAAGAATTTCTTAATGGCTACAACTGCACCATTTTTGCCTACGGTCAGACCGGTACGGGAAAGACTTATACAATGGAGGGCGATCTGGAAAGTACTAATGGTAAGCATGCCTTGAATGCGGGAATAATACCCCGTATCATTTGTAACTTATTCAACGAGTTGAATAAGAAGGGATGTCAAAGCACGGTAAAGATGTCTATGCTTGAATTATATAATGAAGAGCTTCGCGATCTCCTTTATCACGGTGATGACAGTAAGGCCCTTAATGTGTTTGAGGATGGCACTTCTGGTGTGAAAGTACAGAATGTGTATGAAGAGCTGATTATTAATGCTGCTCAAGGACTTGAGATCATGAAGACTGGTGTAAAGAAGAGAATAACAGCAGCCACGAACTGCAATGAAAAGTCAAGGTAATAGAAAAAACGACAATCCCATTATACCTAACATTTCTTTCTTCTTGAATTCTAGCCGATCTCACTGCATATTTACTATTACTGTGACGCTTGAAGGAAAGAATGAGAAGGGTGAAATAGCATACTACACGAGCAAGCTTAATCTTGTAGACCTCGCAGGTTCTGAGAACAGTAAAATTTCTGGATCTGAACACCTACGCGCCAAAGAGGCTGCCTCTATCAACAAGAGTCTGCTCACACTGGGAAGAGTGATTAATTCCTTGGCAGATAAGGCACCTCACATCCCATACCGAGAGAGTAAATTGACACGCTTGTTGAAAGATTCTTTGGGTGGTCGAACCAAGACAGTTATTATCACAACCGTCGATCCTTTTGTACAGAATATGGAAGATATAAAAAACACGCTGGAATACGGAAGTCATGCAAAGTCTATATCAAATCTACCACAAAAGAACCCTCTTGCATCACAGCATATGACAATGAGTCTTTATAAAGAAAGCCTTGTCAAGATGCAGGAACAATTACGCCGCTGCTGGGAAAAAAATGGACGACATGTGTCCAACAAAGAATATGAAGAGATGTTGTTGCAGATTGAAGTTTCACGTCAAAAGGTTTTAGAGAAAGAAGAAGAAATGTTGATGAAGATTGAAATATCAAAGCAAAAAATGACTGAAAAAGATGAAGAAATTAAGGCGCTCAAGACAGAGTTGGAGGAGAGAAGGCGAAAAGAGAAAGAAAGAGAAGAGGAGGTTGTGTGTTGGAAAAAGAAGCTTGAAGACAGGGATAAAGAAATTGAAGAAATAAAGAAGAAAGAAGAAGAAATCGATGAGGAAGTTGCTCGTATAGAAAAGGAAGAAGAGAAAGCAGAAGGTCAAAGAAAGAAGATAGATGCTGAATGTGTAGAGCTTGCACGAAAAAGAAGAGCATTAGAAAGTAAACGAAGGCAAATCAAAGGCATGAAGCGCAAAAGAGAGAATGAGGATGAAACTGCCCCTATGAAAAAGAGAAAGTAAAGCTGGTTACTTTATTTTTTTGTAATTAGTCCCTCCTCCCCCTTCCCTCGCTCATTATATGGCCAGGTAATTTATTATTATATTACTCTGCTAATATAGCTAGGAACAAATCATTGTAAATAAATGGCATAAATATGTAATCAAGTTAAAATTACTTTTTGGTTGGCTTTTTTTTTTTTTTTTTTTTTTTTTTTTTTTTTTTTTCCTATTTTTTTCAGCAATTTATTTGCACTTGAAGATATTTATTTGGCATCAAAGGTGAATGTGACTTTGTTATATTTCACTTGGTGTCAAGTAAACTATTAAAGTGGCTAGCTGTTTTAAAGCATGCATTTTTTAAAGTACATGATGTAAAATAAAAGATTATGTTTGACATGGATACTACTGAACCAAATAAATTACTGCTTAGAAATATTGAAGCTCTTCATAAGTACGACAAAAGATACGTACTTGACGGTAGCTGTGCAGATGTGGTCTCCAAAATAGAGTTATGCACCTATTACTTGCTTATAATTTTTTCTTTATTAAAATAAAAAAGCGTGTACTTTATGGATCTTATTTTGAGAATAGCTTTCAGGCTCTTTCTGTACTAGTATCTGCGAAAATGGAGTTTATTTTAAAGATTAGAAGATTTGTACAAAAGTTTGTTAACCTTTGTAGCTTCCATGTAATCCTTTACTAAACCACTAATGCTTTTAAATTTCTCATGCTTGGCATCTTGAACTAGTTGGAATAAAACGGATTCTGAAGTAGTAATAACTGCACCTGCAGATCTCATACGCTATGTATACACATGATTAATACGCATGTAAACCATGAGGCAATATGTAAACTTACAGCAATTGCAATATCAATTTCTGGGTGATTTTGAGAAGAGATACCATCAGCCAGCACATGAACGTCGTAGTTATTTTCGATTAATTCAAGAGCGGTTTGAAGTACACAAACATGGCTCTAATAGCAATAAGTATTGTGTGTTTCTATTAAGTCTTTATAAACCTCATTGTACCTCTATTCCGACTAAAATAACTGATTTTGTGTTCTTTTCCTTTAACATATCAGCTACCTTGGGTACATACATACTAAATTTAGTCTTCTCAACACAAATAGCAGCATCAGAGATATCCAATTCAGAAACCGTTTTTCCAAACGCTTTTTTTTGTTTTATTTTAATTATCATTAAAAGTATATATATTATTTTTATATACCTTTAGGGTATTGCTCTGTAACAACAACAGGAATATCTAGTATTTTACTAGCTTTTATCTATTGATATTCATCCAGTTTTAGAAACAAAAATAAAAAGAAATAAAAGATTGTACCATTTTTCCTGCAACAGAAATAACAGAAGGGTATTGCCAAATAATACCCTTAAAGCGTTCCTGAATGTCACAAATGAATAATGAGGTTGTCTGTGGTGCTATTTTCTTAATGCTTGAAAGAGACATTTGAGAAGTCAAAAAATAAAAGAGTGGGAAAAAAGGATCTTAAGGACAAACATCCAAAAGAATAAAAAAAGGGATAATTTTTTTCCCATGCATACAGAATCATTCCAGAAAATAATGTCGCAAACTTTTAAAATAAACGACATTTACTTTGGAAAAGAGAATTTTGCTGTAAATAATCGACGTTTATTTTAAAAGATCGCGACGTTACTTTCTGAAATAATTGTGTGCATAGAAAAGAATATTTTGCATTCTAGCCTCAGGAAGTAGTAGCAAGAGCCACTAGGCAAATCCTCAAGATCCACAAAGAAAACAATAGTCATTTACTTCAAGGCTAGTCCATAGAGTGTTTTTTCTCTTTTTTTTCTACCTCAGGTTTCTTTGACATTAATACACTCAGCACATGTTGCAAATCAAAAATAACAAAAACAAACTAACAAAAAAAAAAAAAGCAGAACAAAAAACTGATTGTACTTTATTTACCGCTTACAATGGTGTACGCTATGCGGCACCTAAATAAAATCCTCCTTTTACAAAAAAAAATATTTTGCATTCTAGCATCTCACATTAAAGAGACAGGTATCATACAACAGTGTACCCGTGTCTTCTTTTGCTTGACATTTACATGCTATATGTCTTTGAAAAAAAAACATTGAAAGTGATTTTCGGTCATCTTGCGTTGTTTATCATGAAATAAAAAAGGTTGATGTAAAGGCCTTTTTAAGATGATTTATATCAGTTCTTTATCTCACCTGGAAATTGTCGTAAACATCAAAAGGAGTGATAGTGCATTTCTACGTCAAAAATTCAAATACACTGGTAAAATGAACAACTTTAACGTCAACCATACTCACTGTGAGCAAGTTTCCTATCATGGAAAGATGATTAGTTTTTAATTTGGTTGTGAAGCTTCGTCTTTGTTTGATAAAGCGTGGCTGATAGTAGGTTAAAATGACGTTGTTAGTAGTCGTTTTCTAGTGAAAAAGATAAAGATTGGCTGTGACCAGATGAAGATATCTGCTATGCGGAAAGTCTTTAGTAAATTAATAAATATACCGTTGCAATTTTGGCATATCAAGAACATGGAGAAAGTACATATGATCATTTACCAAAGTTATTAATCCTACAGTGAAGAAGGTACAAGCATGAGATTAATCAGAGCCATTTTAAATGCTATAATTATGTTGTCAACTTTGATTCTTTTAGAATGAGTTTCAGAAAAGAATTATCTTCTTTCAGTTATTACTATGAGTTTGAGCTTATGCTTAGTAAAAGATACGCCTTTATCACTAATACTGACACTATTTTCAGGAATAATTGACGCGTTTATTTATTGGTTTTTTGTATATTGTATTATAAAGTTTGTAAAAATACGACTTTACTTTTTCAGAACGATGTAGATTGAATCAAAATGTTACTTGTATACGATATTGGAATGTTGATATTTTACAAAATAAATACTAAAATAAAAGCGAGGCATTTTTTCCTAGTGTCCTTATTATTAACTGTTGATTCGTAGTAAACAATGTACTGGACAATGGAAATAATTGGGCTTAGAGATAGCTGGATACACCCGGAAGTCACTTGGTGATGAAGATTGTAGAAAAAGACAGTTTAGAAGGATGATTGACAAATTAAAAATTTGGTCTTTAGTGGATAAAGTCTTTGTTTCAAAAGCTTTCATACCCAATCAACCTTTTCATGAATGAGACATCAATAAAGATGTTCTAATTTACAATGCTTGCTATTTGTCTATTAACCAAGAAAAAAAAACGTATTCCTTCTTTACTTATCTACATTTTTTATGAGCAGTTATTGTCATCTATGATATTCTACCCAATGTAATTTTTTTTTGGTTGGTTTAGGTTTTTACACAAAATGAAATTTCTGTCTAATGGTTCCGACGATCCAAATAGATTGGTTCGTAGTGATAGTATGGTGACGCTCATGTGTTGTCCTTTAAAACATCATGTTTATAGAATGGTATGCAGTGGTTAAAATACTGATAAAGTGAGATTTGCCAGATCAACACTAATTCATTCATTACCGTAAAGTTTCATATTATGCATATGAGGTCAGAGTTTGTTATAATCGGACATCGGGATGAGTTTTACCGAATTCACAGAACAATAACATACAGATTTCTAAATTTCTTTAAAAACCGTACAAGCAAAGTAAGAGATCAAGTCAACATTGGTTTATTTATTAAGCTTGTATTTATAAAAAAAAAGACTTGCTCAACAAAAATAAAATAAAAAATTAGATTATGCGTTGAGATTATAAAAGTTTTAGTTTGTTTCTTCAAAAAAAGTTTACCTATTTCATCATTTTTTTTTTTTTTTTTTTTTTATTCCTGCGTCCTTTTTTTTTTATGAAAGAAAAAAGTAATTTAGAATCAAATTCACATAAGCCTAATAAACAAGATGATAATTCACCCACCAGTACGGTTGATGGACACCAATATCATCAACAGGGCACATTTGGCGAATCTGAAGTAGACCAAGTGAATATTGAAGGTGAATCTTTTTTTTTTTTTTTTTTTTTTTTTTTTTTTGGAATAAAATATGAATTTAAAACTAATTTGATATTTTAGATGCCAAAAATCAATACCAAGAACTTTGTCGAGAATTGACCGCAATGAGTCAACGGACAACGCCTTCAAAGGTAGAAGAAGGAGAAAAGAAGGAAGAGTTTGATCTGACCGAATTCTTACGCGGTGTCTCTCAAGAATTAGATGCCAATGGAAAAAAACGCAAGCACCTGGGCGTCTTTTGGGAAGGCCTTCATGTTGAGGTAAGCATTCATTCATAACCTTGTTCCTCTTCTAATCTCTTTTTTAGGGTCTTGGTGCTGATGCTTTCTCGATTCCAACGGTTCTCTCAAACATCATGTCTGTCCTCAAATTTTGGAAAATGTTCAAGAAAAACCAATCGAGCACAAAAATCATTTTGGATAACCTGACAGGATGTTGCCGAGATGGCGAAATGCTCCTCGTCCTCGGCCGTCCTGGGGCTGGATGCAGTTCATTCCTTAAAGTGATTGCCAACATGCGTGGATCTTACACAAAGATCGATGGTACCATCAGCTATGGTGGTATCGATCCCAAATTATTTTCTCAACGCTATCAAGGTCAAGTATGCTACAATGAAGAAGAAGATCAGCATTATCCCACGCTGACAACCAAGCAGACTCTTCAGTTTGCCTTGAGAACCAAGACACCAGGAAAACGTCTTCCGGAACAGAGTAAGTCTGATTTTGTCAACCGTGTGCTTTATTTGCTAGGTAACATGCTCGGCCTAACAAAGCAAATGAGCACCATGGTCGGCAACGCTTTCGTTCGTGGTCTCTCGGGCGGTGAACGCAAGCGTCTGTCGATCGCAGAACAGATGACGACACGAAGTACGATCAACTGCTGGGATTGCTCAACACGTGGTCTAGATGCGGCTTCAGCTCTTGACTATGTCCGTTCTCTTCGGATCATGACTGATATCTTTGACATTACGACCATTGCTACCCTCTATCAAGCTTCCAACAGTATTTTTAATGTGTTTGATAAAGTCTTGGTCTTGGACGAAGGTCACTGTATCTATTTCGGTCCTTCCAGTGGAGCAAAGGCCTATTTTGAATCTCTCGGCTTCTACTGTCCCCCACGTAAATCCATACCGGATTTTCTCACTGGCCTTTGTAATCCTCTTGAGCGAGAGTTCCGGCCGGGGTATGAGGAAAGCGCACCCAAGCATGCCTCTGAGTTCCAAGAACGGTATAACCAGTCCGAGATCTATCAGAAAATGATCGAAGACTTTAATGATTACAAGGAACAGATCCAAAACGAAAACAAGGCTGCTGCCTTTGAAGATGCCATCCGACAAGAGCATCAAAAGAGAGCATCCAAGTCATCTCCCTTCACTGCTTCATTCTTTCAACAAGTCAAGGCCCTCACCATCCGTCAGCATCATCTGCTGATCAAGGATCGAGAGGCCCTGATCTCCCGGTATGGCACCATCCTTATCCAATCCTTGATTACCGCTTCCTGTTTCTTTCAAATCCCACTGACCGCCACAGGCGCCTTCTCACGCAGTGGTGCTCTTTTCTTTTCTGTCCTCTTCAATTCCTTCATCTCACAATCCGAATTGGTCCGTTTCCTGACCGGTCGGCCGATTCTCGAAAAGCATAAGCAGTATGCCCTCTATCGGCCCTCTGCCTTTTATATTGCTCAAGTGGTGATGGATATCCCATATGCTATTGTCCAAGGTAGAGATCAAAAAAGCACCCTATTTTTTTTTTTTTTTTAATCCGTTTGATAGTCCTGTTGTTTGAAATCTGTGCTTACTTTATGATGGGCTTGAACTTGACCGCCGGTCGATTCTTTACTTTCTTTATTGTGCTTTTCTTTATCAACATGTGCATGAACGGCTTTTTCCGTTTCTTTGGTGCCATCACATCCAGCTTCTTCCTCGCCACGCAAATCACTGGTGTGTTGCTGATCGCCATCACATCTTATACAGGTTATACCATTCCTTACAAGAAGATGCATCCTTGGCTCTTTTGGATTTACTACATCAATCCAATCACGTATGCCTACAAGGCTTTGTTGTCCAACGAGATGCACGGCCAGGTCTATTCATGTGAAGGAGCTGGGAACGCGATCCCGTACGGCCCAGGGTACGATGATTGGAACTACAAGGTGTGTACGATGCAAGGAGGCATACCAGGACAGGCTTATGTTCAAGGTGATGCTTACCTGCTGGCAGCCCTTGACTACAAGCCCTGGCAATTGTGGGCCCCCGACTTTGTGGTCGTCGTTGGCTTCTTCCTCTTCTTTACCTTCATGACCGCCTTGGCGATGGAATGGGGTGGTATGAGCAAGGCCTCATCACTGACCAAACTGTATCTTCCCGGCAAGGCGCCCAAGCCACGGACGGCGGAAGAAGAAGATGAGCGCCGACGGAAACAGAACAAGGTGACGGAGAACATGGACAAGATCTCTTCCGGTACGACGTTCTCGTGGCAGCACATCAATTATACGGTACCTATCAAGGGCGGTTCGCTTCAGTTGTTGAATAATATCGGCGGTATTGTCAAACCAGGCCATCTCACTGCCCTCATGGGCTCCTCAGGCGCCGGCAAGACGACCTTGCTGGACGTCCTTGCGCGTCGAAAGACGATTGGCAAAGTGGAAGGGAACGTGTACCTCAATGGTGAGGCATTGATGAATGACTTTGAGCGAATCACTGGGTATTGTGAGCAGATGGATATCCATCAACCCAAAGTGACCGTCCGTGAGGCCCTTCAATTCTCGGCTTGTTTACGCCAACCGGCCGAGGTGTCGAGAGAGGAGAAATACGACTATGTGGAACAGATCATCCAGCTGCTCGAGATGGACGATATCGGGGATGCTCAAATTGGTGATGTCGGCTCAGGCTTTGGTATCTCGATCGAGGAACGAAAGCGGTTGACGATCGGTCTGGAGCTCGTAGGCAAACCCCAGCTGCTGTTTTTGGATGAACCCACGTCGGGTCTAGACGCTCAGAGCTCCTACAACATCATTCGATTCATCCGCAAGCTGGCTGACGCCGGGTGGCCCGTGCTCTGTACGATTCACCAGCCCTCGGCCATTCTCTTTGAGCATTTTGATCACCTCTTGCTTCTCGTCCGTGGCGGTCGGACGGCCTATCATGGTGAGATCGGAAAGGATTCACGGACGATGATTGACTATTTCGAACGTCATGGTGGACCTCGATGCTCTCCCGACGCAAACCCGGCCGAGTACATTCTGGAGGTGGTCGGTGCGGGTACGGCCGGTAAGGCCACAAGAGACTGGGCAGACGTTTGGGAAAAATCAGAGGAGGCCAAGGCTCTGGCGGATGAGCTGGATGAAATCGATCGAACGGCGGACAAGAAGCCAAGCCGTCCGGCACAAACTTATGCAACGCCCTTTACGACCCAGTTCCGTCTTGTCATGGGCCGTATGGCGCTTGCCTACTGGCGTACGCCGGATTACAACATTGGTCGTTTCATGAACTTGATGTTTACCTCCTTGATCACCGGCTTCACGTTTTGGAAGCTGGGCAATACTTCTTCTGATATGCTCTACAAGGTTTTTGCACTCTTTAGTACCTTTATTATGGCCATGACCATGATCATCTTGGCCCAGCCAAAGTTCATGACGGAACGCATCTATTTCCGTCGGGAGTATGCCTCTCGTTATTATGGTTGGTTACCTTTTGGTATCTCGGCCATTCTGGTCGAGTTGCCTTACATTTTCTTTTTCGCAGCTGCCTACATGTGTGGTTTTTACTGGACCGCCGGCATGACCAACACACCTCAGGCATGTGGTTATTTCTACATTACCTTTGTCGTTCTCGTCTGCTGGGCTGTCACTTTGGGCTTCGTGATCGCTGCCGTAGCTGAACTGCCCACGATGGCCGCTGTGATCAACCCTCTGTTTATCTCGATCCTTATTCTCTTTTGTGGTCTCATGCAATCCCCTGCGGCCATGCCTCACTTTTGGAGTTCATGGATGTATTGGCTCGACCCCTTCCACTATTACATTGAAGGTTTGGCGGTCAATGAGCTTGAGCATCTTACTGTAGTATGTATAGAGGAAGATCTCCTAAGGTTTTCACCTCCACCAGGTCAAAGCTGTGGTGAGTACAGTCAGGCATTCATATCAACCGCACCGGGTTACATTGCAAATCCTGACGCGGTTCAGCCTGAACAGTGTGGTTACTGTACTTATAAATCCGGTGCCGAGTTTTATGAAACCAACATGGGTTGGAGTGCAGCTAACAAATGGAGAAATTTTGGTATCTTGATCGCCTTCTTTTTCTTTAACGTATTTGTCTTTTTGATGATGGTCTATTTCAAGAGAAAAGGAAGACGCTGAATGTCTTGTAAAATCTCATCAAAACCTTTTTTTATTCGCTATATTTTTGTGAATTGTATACATACTCTTGCTCCCCTTTTTTTTAAAAAAAAAAATAGATGTGAAATTAAATAAAATCTGTAAAACTAAATTGTACAAGCCCAAAAACAAAAGAAAAAGTGAATCCATTCCTTTTGAAACAAAGCATGCTGTGATTGTTCACAGCAAGAGGATGAAGTGAATGCTGCTCTCACAGACGTAGATTTGTATTTTAATCTTTTTCGTCATCTTCCTCTACAGCTGAGTGTTCAATGTGCTCGAAATCCTTTTGGTACAAGGCCTTTGTATTGAAACTACCGCAAGATTGAAGTACTCGAAATAAAACAGTCAATATGAATACAAAGAAGTCTATGGTCATGACGATTGTAAAGACTTTAGTTTCCTCGAGATTATTCAGTCTAGAGATGAGTCAACTATCTATTTTGATTGTCATGAGCCAAGTGAGAACATCAGACCTGCCTTAATTGATCTGTAATGGTTGAAATGGTATCTTTGAAATGAACGAATAGTGATGGATGTAGTACCAAAATCAGCTTTAGGCGATCATCGGATCGTCTTTGTTTTAAAAGAAAATTGTTTTGTCGCTTTCTGTTGAAAAGCGTAACCTAATAGAGTGCTGACTGTTGGTCATAAATTCCCATTTTTGGAACAAAGCCCTTTCTGTACCGAGGTTAATTTCAAATGAACACAGCCTCTGTGTCCATGAGTTCCTTTTTATATAGAACAGCACATAGAAGCTATTTATGTATATTCAATCGATTATTAATCGTCGAGTGACTTTAAAATTCTTTTCCAAAGTGTGTTTCATCCATATTTTATGATATCTTCAAACAAGCGTCGGTTATTCTACAGTGATCGGAGAAAAAAAAAGAGCAAGTGTGCAAAGTTGTAAATAAATAGTACACTGTTCTTAACATATTAAACTGGGTGTATCAAAGTAAACTTTATTTTCATTCATTTAATTTTTTTTTCTTAAAAAAAGAAAGGAAAGAAAAGTCGAATGGTAAGTTGCGACTTTTTTTTTTTTGATTGTCTGAAAATAATGACAAGATTGTAACACAAAAAAGGGAATACAAGGTTATTGACCTAAACAGACTATGAAAAATAATAATAACAATCCAAAGCAATCTATTTATATCAGCTTTTTGATTCCACACTACTTTTAAAGCACTATTTATTGAATCTAGGATTTTATAAACACAACAAATAACATGGGGTCACTGAAAAAGAAAAAAAAAACTTTTTTGTTGTTTGAAACCGGAAAAATAGTAATTGAACAATATTTTTTGTTTATGCACACTTTTTTCTTTCATGTTTTTTGATCTAATTTATTCAAATCAGTTTACGCCGTGGAGTGCTGAATATGTGTGTTATGAAGTCATTCATGATGCTTTAAATCTATTTGCAGAGAATTGGCAAGAGGAAGATGAGTTTATATCCGCGCTTAAAATAGAAATAGAAAAGGTGGATCTTTTTGTCCGAAGAAAGGAACGGGAGATTGAATCAAGGATGGCTTATGCAGAAAGAGACGAAAAGATGGGGATCGACATCTTGGCTGATATGCGTGAGTTGGCTAAATTCATTCGATTGAATTACAAAATCATTGAGCAATTGGTGCATGAACACAACATGTTGTTACACCAATGCATACCCATACCAGAGGAAGCAGCCTGTCTGGATACGCAAAGGCTGGATGTTTTATACACTAAACTCACTCAATCCACCCATCAACCTTCTAACGAGTCCCCAGTATTCTATTGGATCGATCCAGTGGACACAGAACAAGTGCGAGCCATCTTACTCTTTCATCTGCCTACCTCACACATCCTTCCATACGCTTGTCATTCTGTCTTTTTTGATTTTGATCACCTTTCATACTATACCTCTGCACTCCAAGCCGATGAGGACAGCCAAGTGATCTGTCAAGACTTGAAAGAGATCGACCATCTGCCGGGCTTGGAGGATGGACTGAAGGCGAAGGTGTTTACGAGCTATCAGTGCTTGTTATCTTACCAAACACCGCGGTTGTTTGTATCACTTTACGCTGACGTCACCTACAGCCAAGGACAGGAAGAAGAAGGATATGCTTGCGAGTATGCGCTGCTGGAGACAAGAGGGGATGTATCCCAGATAGTCCCTGACAGCTTCTTGCGACAGGTGCCTCGGTTCTCTCTCTTTGTCGATGGTATCGCGAGACTCTACCGGGATCAGTGCGTGCTGCTGCCCTGGTGGCTGACGTCCAAAGACAACCACCGTCGCTTTCTGACCACACCCATCCTTGCGTCGCAACCTGTCTCGAGCGGCCAAGCACCCACGTTGAGTTCGAGCATCACTGCCCAACCGACCTTTCGAGAGATGTATTACCACGGCCGGAACAATCAATCGGCCGGGTACATGTTAACCGCGGCAGGCGAAAAAAAGAAGAAAAAGGGAGGGAGGATAGAACCAAAGATATTCATGGCAAATGAACGAACCATGATTCACTGGTTTCAATTCTCTGTCTTGATCATGACAGCCGCCTTGACCTTGTTGAATTTTGGGGATCGGATCAGTAAGATAGCGGGTGGTACCTTTTTTGCTATTGCTATCATCATTGCACTCTATGCTTTCGGAAGATATAGGTACCGCGCCTATCAAATTCATACTACACCCCATATTCGATATGATGATATCTATGGCCCTATCGGTTTATGTTGCTTACTTGTCGGTGCCATAGTGGTAAGTGATCAGGGAAAAAGAAAAAAGAGAGGAGAAAAACTGATCAGATCGATAGCTTAATTTTGTACTTCGTTGGGAACATCCTCCTTCTTCTACCACGTATTTAGGTACCAATAATCAAACGAAACAACAAACCGGGTGACAATGTTTGAAATGACAAACTATTAATAAAAAAAATTCGGCAAATTTGTTCTTCCTCATTTTCTTTTTTTAATACAACGGTAACGGAAATTAAAATTGGCTGTGATGTTCCAAAAATAGGTTTTCTTTATTTTTATATTTTCCTGGCTTTTTTTTTTCATTTTTTTTCATTTTTTTTCATTTTTTTCAATTTTTTTTTAAAGAAACAAAATGAAATTTGCAGCTCAACTCAAGAATGGTATTTTTGCTCCCTGGCGTCTATCGTATATCAACTATGACGTTTTGAAAACGGAATTAAAAGCAAGACAGCTGGATCACGGCTGGACAGAGCAAGACGAAAAGGACTTTATTCATCTGCTCGAGAATGAGTTGGAGAAGGTCTATGACTTTATGAATGCCAAGCTGGCCGAAGTCGAGGCACGTATCAGTTATTGTGAGCGAACGCTTCAGACGTTTATGAACAATCCCTCTTGGTCCTCTGAACAAAACTGGAACATCATGGACGATGCCCTGACCGAGGTCCTCTTTGACGTCAATGACCTGGCCAAGTTTACCCGATTGAACTATATCGGTTTCCAAAAGATCCTCAAAAAGCACGACAAGTGGACCGGTCTTCACCTCCAGCAGGACTTTATTCCCCAGTTACGTACCAAGCCCCTGGACAAGCAACGGTTTGACGTGGCCATCGTCTACATCTCCTCCCTGCACGATCTCTGTCGTCTCCAAGGTAAGTCTCGGACGGGCAATGCGGCCGCGGGCGGTGATCAAAACGCGTTTGAACGGGCCACGGCCAAGTATTGGATCCACCCAGACAACGTGACTGAAGTGAAATCGATCATCATGCTTCATCTGCCGGTCTTGATCTTCAACAAGGACAAGAAATACGAGGCGAGTGACAGTGCGATTTCGAGTGTGTATTATGACAATGAGGACTTTGATCTCTACACCGGTCGTCTGCAGCGTGATGAAGGGGCTGAGGCCATCCGGTTCAGATGGTATGGTCCGATGGATTCTCGACAGATCTTTATCGAACGCAAGACACATCATGCTCCCTGGTTGGATGGTGCGTCGGTCAAGGATCGTTTCCGAGTCGATGTGGATGATGTCACTCCATTTGTCGAGGGTGAGCTGACGGCAGAAGAGATCACGGATCGTTTGAGACAGAAAGGAGTGGATGAGCAGATCTGCAAAGATACTGAATTCATCGCCTCGGGTGTGCAAAAATCATTCAAGGAGAAGCATCTCAAACCAGTGTTGCGTGCGTTCTATAACCGTACCGCCTTTCAGTTACCAGGCGATCAGCGTGTCCGTGTGAGTCTGGATACCGACCTGGCCTTTATTCTTGAAGACAACCGAGATGGCAAGATCAGACGTCAAGAAGGTGAATGGCGTCGTCCTGACGTAGGCATCGATCATCCCTTTGCTCAGCTGGATGAAAAAGAAATCTGTCGTTTCCCTTATGCTGTCTTGGAAACCAAGTTACAAACCCATCTCGGTCAAGAACCTCCCGAGTGGCTTACGAAATTGGTGGATTCTCACTTGGTCCATGAAGTCCCTCGGTTCTCTAAATACCTGCATGGTGCTTGCTATTTTTTCCGTGATAGTATGCCTCTCTTGCCTTGGTGGTTACCCGAGATGGATATCGATATCCGTAAACCACGCGCAACGAACTTTGGCTTGACCCGTTCCAAATCATTCAAGCCCTTGATCGATGGCCAATACAGACGTGCGATGGAAGCCGAAGAACGTCGTCTGAATGATGTTGCCAAAGCCAGTGATCCCACAAAGCCCTCTTCTGGCTTAAAACGCAGCACACAAAAGAAACAACAACCCAAATAAGATAATATACACTAATTTATCATCCTTCTTTACTTTTTACATAATAAAAATTCATTTTTTTCATCATTTACACACAATATTTTATTAGGCATCTTCTAAATAACTATATTCAAATCTAAATTCTGTCTTCTTGCGCTGACACCATGCGTTTTCATAATCAAAATAAACATAGGTGCCTTGTTCATAGTCATCCGTAATGACCTTGGGTTCCTCATGGCGTTGAAACCAGGTGAGGTACTTTTGATGAAATCGCCATGATTGCTTTTTTAATTCCCTGCCGGCCAAGTATTGCTGATAGGTGCCCTGCTGATAGTAAAAGATAAAGAAGAGGGCGTCCGTGTCAAACTTTTCAAAGAGACTCGGGTTTTCAAAGATGGCCAGGGGTTGCTGTGGATAATAGGAAGGAGTGGGATGAGGTGTGGTCGGTTGATAGAGTTTTGGCCTATAGACAGAGTTATTTCAAGCGCGGTCAGGAGCGATGGCTTTACCTTTCAGAATCAGTGAGATCAGGTACGAATTGTAAGCTGGAATCAAGCATGTGGCTAATGTAGTCCACATCCTGTGTTTTCTTTTTGATCGTTTCAAATGAAGAAACCAGATCTGATAACGAAGGTGGCAGTCTGCCGTTGCTTTTGTTCTGCTGCGCACCAGGCGCAGAGGATGGTTTTTCGATCGGCTTGGGTTGTTCGGCAATCTTGATGGGTTCTGACCAAGCAGAGGCCACTTCAGGATTCGCTGGATTTTTATTTTGGTCATCTAGGACAGGTAGTGGTTCGATGGATTGTGTTGTATTTGATTTACTGGGTGATGGTGGTTTTACTAATCAATCACGTCAGTCTCTCTCTCTTTTTTTTTTTTTTTTTTTTTTTTTTTCATATCCTTACTGCTATCACTGTGACTGATCTTGGGTGTTGTTTTCACAGGTTGAATCAACTCTTCTTCTTTTACTTGTATCGATTCTTCTGATATAAAAACAATCAATACTTGATCCACTGAACCTTTCTTTATATACCTTCTGTTGATGGCGTATTGAGCTCTATACCCACATTATATAATTCTTCTTCTTCTTCCAAGTTCAAATCATCATAAATATATTCATCCTCTTCAAAATCAGGTTCCTTTGACGACTCTTTAGCTTTCTGTCTCTCTCTCTTTTTTTTTGTATGTTTTTATACCTGATTGCATTCAAGATAATATTGCACATCATCTTGTATTTCCATTACCTTTTTTTTAAAAGAAAATAAGTGTTCTATACAACTCGTTTGATAACACGGTCAAATATCCTTTACTTTTTCAGTGACAATCTGATCATTTTCCAATAATCGCAACATCAACTCCAGCCGACCGATATGCCACCGATCTCTTTCGATCCAATGCTCTCGTTCTGCTATCCTCTCTGCCTTTGCATGATCCTTTTTCCCTCGCTTGGTCGTGCCCTGCATGGTCTCCACTTCGGCCTCGGCCATCTCGATCTGTCTCGACAGTTCATCGACCGTGGACGATATCCAATCACACGCGTCTGCTTTTTCCTTTTCCTTGGGATCCATCTTTTCTCGCTGCAGCAGACCTTCTCTCGAAAAGGCCTTGGTCTTCATCTCACGTTCGACCGTTTTGAATCTTTCCATTTCACTCTCAATCAACTTTCGATTTTCCAGCAGACTGGACTTGTCCTTGATATCACTCGAGGCCAGCCAAGACTTGATCTGATCTCGCAGTCGTTGAAGTTTTTTGATTTCCTTTTTTAAATCTTGCTCGTATTTTTCTTTTAGGTTGGTATTGGTGGTCGATTGGATCTTGTCATAGATTCCATCAAACGTTTCTACTCCTTCACTCACTTTCTTCAACACTCTATCAATCTCGGCTAAGACACCTGTGAGTGGTTGTGTCTTGAGCTCGTCTTATTTTACCTTGCAGCTTTTTCATGGCCATTTTTTGTTTTTGTTAAAAAAAAAGTTTTTACCAAAGGGGGGAACAGTGACGTACAAAAAAAGAAATCCTAAAGACAGGATAATCATTGTGCCGGACTCTCTTGATGAACTTTTACAAAAAAAAAAAAAAAAAGATGGGGTGCGTCAAGAGGAGATGAACAGAAAAGGATGAGTATGTGATGCATAAGAAGCTTTCTTGATTGCTTAAGAGGGCATGAGAGAAATGCGTTTGCAGTAATAGAGATCATCATTGGCTATCTGAGATTGATTGACAAGAGAACAAATGAAAATTTTTTTTTTATTCTTGCTTATCATCCAGCCTGACTCTTTCACACCCTTTTTTCTTTCTCTCTTTCGCTCTTTTTCGATATGTCTGCTACCAACGCTGCAAAGAAAACGCTCTGGTCTATTTGGTATAAACCTGAAATTATCCCTATCTATGCTGTCGTTGGTGGTGCTTGTGGATTGGCCGGTTGGTATCTGACACGTCTTGCTCGGTAAGTGATCGGTTTGGGTCATATGGCATACTCATCCATCTCAGTGGTCCTGAGGTTGTCTGGGATCGTTCCAACAATCCTTACCCTTGGCAAAACATTGAACAAGATACCCAAGTTAAACTGATGACTGTCAACCAAAAGTTTGACAAGATGTAAGTCCTACTGCTTCACTGGCTGAGACTGACCCTGTTTTGATCATAGTTACTCTCGTGATCGTTTATAGACAATCCACACAAAAGAGGAATAAAAATAAAGCATATTTGTTACAATCGTACTTTATTGTTTTTTGATGTGTTGTAGAGTAGAAGGAGCAAGACCAAAATGAGAAGGAACAGAGAGACCGAGTTCGATACAGATGGCTTTGATAGAAGCATAATGATGTATCTATAGAACATGAGCATCGATAGACGTAAAGACAGCGACTTACAGCATGTATAGAACAATAGAATAGCTCTCGACCAAAACTGGATTGGAATTGATATTGGTGACTGTCGCTGGCATCAATCGTCGCTGATAACACAAGAGGTGTGTCGAGTGAGATCTTGCTGTTCTCCTCAATCGTCTTTTGTATCTTTATTATTCTTTCTTTTGCAGCCCATCGATCGTTCTCTGCTGGTATCTAATAAAAGATGAGTCTCTTGTAGTCTGTGGATGGCTATTACATTTCGATCTCTCTTGTCATAATTTAACACAGTTACTTGTTTATATAATAATTCAAAATGATCGCATAAATGTCTATTCTCATCATCATTCAATCGCCTTCTTTAAAAAAAAGAAAAAAAAAAAAACTACCTCAGATGTTTACCAATCGTACTTGACGGCATCACTTTGGATTCATGTATAAATTGTTCATTGTCTGTCAACGTGTTTTCTATCAAATCGATCGATTGTGCAAGTAATCCAATAGCTGTCTTTGATAATTCATTCATTTCGTGAGAAAAAAAAAAGAAAAAAAAGAAAAAGAATGAGAGAAAAAAAAAAGAAGAAAAAAAATTAAAAAAAAAAGGGTTGTTCTCCTTTATTGGATGAGATCATTCTCTACAGAAAAAAAAAAAAAAAAAAATTTAGTCCATATTACAATCAAGAGGGAGAGTGCACGCGTTTTTATTTTGAATTAAACATTTTCTTGTAAATCAAAGTACTGCTGTCCACATAACTTTGTTTCTTCTTTTCTACACTCTTTAATAACGACAGCAGACTTTGATCGTTGGGTTTAAACTACAAGTGATCCGTTTAGTCTCTGTCTGGGGGTGACGATGTCCAACTTACCTCTAACCCAATCCTAATAAACGTCAGACTGGATTCATAATCCCCTTTTTCCATATAAGCTTGTCCTATACGATAATAAGCCTTGATCTTTGTCATGTCACGATCCAGTGCCTTCTGACAGACCTCGATCGCATGATCATAGTGCTTGAGCTTCAGATGACACGCGCCGATATTCAACTGGATCGAGACAATCAACTGACGGGCTTCCTCCAGCTCCTCCGGTTCACAATCCCACAAATCCTGAATGTATTCTCTTCCCTTTCGATAGGCAAACAGAGCTGACTCGATCGCGTCCAGTTTGAACAGCGCGTTGCCTTCGTTCTTTTTCTTTTCTGCTAATCTTATGCGTTCTGAAGCCGATTTGGGTTTTTCCCAAAAGCCAATGAGTTCCACTTCAAAACGTAATTGAGCTCGAGGAGGAACAATATACTGTCGGCCTTGATCGCCATACCCTATACAAAGCCAGTTGAGACTCTGTCCCCCTTTTTATGTTTGCTGTTGTACCATAGTCACTTGTACAGATGATCTCTGCCAATTCACCTACTTGCATTGTCGGAATGGCCAATTCCCAAGCTTCAATGACTTTAGCTACAGAAAATAAAATCAATCACTGGATTCTATTTTTTTTTCTTTGGGGGGTTGATTACAGTCTCTTAATTGAAAAGTGAATTCTGTATTTCTATCACGTGAGGAATCAAACTTTTCGCTGGTATCAAGTAAATAAGCATCGTAATGCACTATTCAAAATCCTCAGTATGCCATCCTCATCGGTCTTCACACCTCTCGTTTACCGCTCACAAAGTTGGTTGGTTCCGGTCGTTGACCCAAACCAGCTTTGATAATCCTCTTGGTCACCCCTCCATCCGGAGTCAGTTGTTCCATTTTTTAAGAAGAAGAGAAAAAAAAAATTATGCGCCGTTTCTTTTTTTTCTTTCTTTCTTTTTATAAAATGGAAAAGCATGAAAAGATTATAAAGAGTTTGGATGAAGCATTTGAAAAAGTGGATGCTTCGTTTGAAAACGACGAGTTGCGTGTCTTTGGTACTTTTAAAAAAAAATTTTATGCGTTCTATTCATCTTTTTAAAGGTAAACATACGACGGGTCTATTTCAAGAATTGGATGTGATTCGAAGGAAACAGATTGATTTAGCAAGTGATCATGTCTCGTTGGAAGCGATTCATGATATACCGTAAGTGAAAGTGACAGGATTCAAGAGATTCATGCTCCTCTAGACCGATCAAGATGGATCAAGACTCTGAAGATTATTTTATAAAGAACTTTGAGAAAAAAAAGGAGATGCTGAAGAATATGATGAATAAAGTAAGGAAATAAAGAAAAGTAGAAGAGACTCACTGGATTTATCATAGTTGGATGATTTAACACAAACAATGTGAGTGTTTCTTATGATCTATTGTGTATTCTAATGATCAAACAAAGGGAACAATTCAAAAAGATATCAAAACCAAAGACATGAGATCATCGATTGGAGAAGGAGGAGGACGAGGGGGATCCGATGGCTATAGTGAAACAGATGAATAAAGCTTATTTACACAACAGAATGTACGTACATTTCGGATGAAAAGCAGTTTCGACATCTTGATAGCCTTGTGTCAGCGGTTGATGGTCTGTGTCTGGAAAGATGTCTTGAGGGCGTCGAATACGTGGAGGAAAAGGGATTTGGCAGTGCGTGGCGCTCAGGGAAGGATAATATTGTCTGTAAGCAAAATAGGACAATCCGGAGCCTAAAGTACATGAGTCTCGTGTCTTGAATGATGTCCCTTACCGATGAGTCCGCCGACGAGCACATCTTGCCAGTGATGACGGTAATCATGAACACGAGAGACGGCGATCAACAAGGCGCCAATCCAAGGGAAAGAGAAGATGAAACTCTTGTATGTGTGCTACGTTCTTTAATAGACTGTCTCTCTTTTTATCATTCACTTACTCCTTGTTTATCAAACAATCGCATCTTTCCTGCGAGATAAAATGCTAAATAACCCAATCCTGCAAATGAAACTGGACAAAAAGAGATGAATACATGTGGATGATGTCTGGTTCATTTACATGATGAATGTCCACTGGGAAAGCTCTTGAATCCATCCTTGAATTTATAAGTAAAATGATCGCTTGTACAAATCGTGTAATTCAATAAATGCAGTGGTGGATTCTCAATGCCTTCTGGGGGTTGGCATCGGTCCAGCATGTCAGGCCGAGGACGTCCAACCCCGATCTATTGGATCGTGTTACCTACTTTTTATTGTCATCCACCCTGTTACCTTGATCACATCTGTCATCATAATCGTCATGGATAATGCCAATCCGAGACCTAAGAGAACAGGGTTGATCAACAGAATGACTCGGGGATCTGTTTACCTAACAATCCACTGTGAAAATCAACCCAACTCGAACGAAAATAAAGCGAGATGACACCAATGATGACCATCGGAACCACCAAAGCAATCACCTAACCTACAGTCAATTGACAGCACTCGGCCCATTCCCCCCTTACTTACAGTCAATAACCAGATGGGCACCATTTGATTCTCTGTATAATAATGCATGAGGGTCGTATCATGAATAGAGAATTCACGATGAAAAGGTGGCAAGGTATCAATCGAAAAGAAAATGATGGTCATCACGATCACCAGAAGCCAATCCATCGAATAACTGACAAACAGTCTTTTGGTGACTGGATCATGAATATCAAATCTGGCAAGTGTCATGAAAGTAAAGCAAAGAAAAAAAAAAAAAAAAAAAAAAAAAAAAAAAAAAAAAAAAGGGAAAATGAATTTATATTTAAAAAAGGCTTGTTTAAACTCATACCCAAAGTAAAGCATCATGCTCTCTCTCACTCTCTCTTCCTTTTCGGCGTTTTTGTCCGTTGGCTTGAACTTGATTTCTTTTAGGATGAAAGCAAGTGAGGGGACCCTGTTGACCTCTTAAATGTCATTTAAAAGAATGGAAAACAAAGAGAGTGAAGAAAGACATCATAAAGCACCTTTTTAGGAAATATTAAAAAAAGTCATTTTATCCATGTCTTGATGTATTCCAATAGCCGATCAACCGCTTCAACACAAGGTCATCGTTCCGCATAAAAGGAAATGAGGTAATGATCTGAGAAAGAAGTCAAAAGATGCACAAGGATGATGTGAGACGTTTCATTTCTACTTTATTTCACATCATCCGTCAACCCTTTCCTTGTCTTACCCTTTTTTCCCTTTTTTTTTTTTCCAGACCGCGTTCGGGGGAAGAAAAGATGGGTTGCCTCTGTCTTGGCACTTTTCATGAACCATTCAAATCCATCTCACACTGAAGAGATGTTGTCTGGAAGGAGAACAGTGGTCAGCAATGCGTACGCACAGATAAGGATTAGAGTCTTAAAAGGTGCATGTGTGTGTACAGTTTAATTTAATAAAAAGGAGGTGGAAAATATTTGGTAGATATTTCTATACACACAATTGTCCTTAAAAGCCTGATGACATGATCTAGACGGATAGGATACACATTCCCTACATGACTACTTTTTAAGGAGAGAGGAGGAAAAAGTGGGATGCAAGCTTGCATGTTGTGAGAAACCTTTTTAGAAGGTGAATAGGCATCCTGTTGTGTGTGAATCTATTTGATTGTTTTATTATGCGTATTATATAATCTACAAATGAAATGATGTTATGACGCAGTGATGCGTCTACTGCTATCGATGATCACCAGTGGATCCGTTTCAGATTCTTCTAGATCTGGCATCGCTGACACTTTGAGTAAGCAAGGAAGACAGCAACCAGAACAACATAAAAGAAAAGACTATGAAAAGGATGAGCTAAAGTGAAGATGGTGGACACATGACTTACAAAGATGATAAAGAGTGGAATAAACACGTTCGACATCCGAATGAACCCATCCCCATCCAGACGTCTTGCCACAAGGCCGATCAGAGCATACATCAACACACTCACCACCCCAAACAGAACCATGCCCAACAAGACCGTCACTTTTCCCTGCTGTGCCACCTCGGGCTGGGGTAAGGTCGCATACAGACGATAGCGAAACACCAAGTCCAGAGCGTATTTTAAGCCCACGAGATAGAGCGGGATGAACACGATGGCCCAGGAACAGGTCATGACCTGATCGAGACGCAAGGCGACCAGCAAGAGGGTACAGAACCGAAGCACGATCGACCAGTATTGATCAAAGACAAAGGTCCCCAGCCCTTTCTTTTCTTCGGTCGACAGGATGGCCAGGATGCCGATGAGGGTAGTGATGGTGATCGTGACGCACTGGATGGCTTCAAAGACAAAATAGGGAATGAAAACGGTCGAGACAGGCCAGGTGATGTGTTGATCGAGTCGAAGGACAATGAAGATTTGAAAGAGGAGCAAGAGTAAGAAGTCGAGGATCCAGATCATCTGCTTCACTCGTCTGATCTGCTTCTCGTAGCCTTCTTTTTCTGCCTCCTCGAGTTTTTCATCCTTTGTGCTGTTTTGCTGACGACGGATGACATATCGCACCAGATGATAAAACAAGATGAGGTCAATGATCCAAGCAGGTATCCAGACCACTCGCCATGACCAGAGCACGATGTGATCGATACGGAGGGTGAGGAAGGCGATGAAGAGAATAAAGAGTGAAAAGAGAAGAGATAAGAACAGCAAGGCAGTACAGAGCATGGATTCTATTTGTGGATCAAACAGTGGGCTCATGACCGTGCCCATCATTTGTAAACCGAGTTCTCCGTATTTATCGTACACTTGACGTTTTTGTTCATCACTGAGTATCTCATACGCATAACTTATATCTTTAAACTAACACATGTTTATATACAATCCTCTCAGTTTTCTCTAGCTTACTTTATCCGCACTGTTTGGGTTTTTGTCTGGATGATATTTTAATGCTAATTTTCGATAAGCCTGGTATCATGTAAGTCAAGTCTTTTATTTTCTTTTATTTTCTTTACTTTTTTTATTTCTTCTGGTGTTGCTGTCTTTTGTAAACCAAGTGTTTGATATAAATTATTATTACTGCTACTTTCCATTGTCCGTTCAACAAAAAAAAAATATAAAAAAATAAAAAATGGAAAGCCTTGTTTATTTTTTTTTTTTTTTAATTTTGACACTTTCATTCTCAGTTCTATCAGGGAGCATTTTCCATTTCCCCTCTTTTCACTTTTACAAAAAAAATTCCCCTCTTTTCCATTCGCTTCCCCCCCCCCCCTGCCTCCCTTGTCTTTTCTTTGCCTAAACCCAACATCCTAGAGCTTATTATTTTAAGTCACTGCTTTTTGACTTGTTAAACTAAATAGATAACAACCTATTTTTTTATTAAAAAGACCAATGCTTTATTGTTCTATCAAAATTACTTTTTTTCAAAAAGAGAAACAGCAATGACTATTGGTTTTTATAAACAAAAACAATATTCTGTTTCAAAAGGAATAAAATGTCGCTAGAAACAGTATGCGTATGCTTTGAAACGTTTTTTCGCATTGATGCTTCAAATCAAGAAATGAAAAAAATGAAAAAAAAGCCTTTGGCTTTCAAAACTGCATCCTCAGCTGAATAGCGTAGGAAGCAACAACGACAAGTTGGAAGCTCAAATAACAAGTGAATAAAGAACATGTAGCTTTTGATAAAAAGGAACGGGGAGATGTTTCAAGCAGGGTAATACGTTACAAAGTGTAGTGACATTTCCTTTTCATTCATTTTCTCCACATTTTTTTATATTTACACCAAACAAAAGCATTCATCCTTGGTTATCAGCCAATACAAGGCGCATGATTATACTGTGTTTCCACATGGAAACCATTCATCAACCTCGACAGTACACCAAACAGGTTTCTTTTGACAAGGGCTTATCGTAGGGTGTCATGGCTGGTATGGACTTCTTGTGAAATTTATAGAGCAAATGAAGAAGGAATGGATAGAAGCTGATGATGACTGATAGACAAACTAGCTCTCTTTTTAATAGAACCATAGGCTGATAAACAGTTTGCTTGAATCCAATGATTTCCTCATCCCTACCGGGCAATTTTACACACCATGGCCTCTTTAGCCAATGGCTCAACAGGCACCCTCCATCTCCTTTCGATCTTCCTTTCTCCTCTGCACCTGGTTTAGAAATCCACAGGCCTTGCCTCAACAGCCCCCCCCCCATCTGCTCCACTTTCAACTGTATGTCTTTCTTTACATGATGATAAAGATCAAGGGAGAGGTGATCAAACCTTTGAGCTTTCATACACTTTTAAGCACTCGACTTTATCGTGTGTCCACGCTCAACACAGTCATCCGTCTGCACATGGGTAGACATGAATCCAGTCGGCCCACAAGGCTGTGGTCTTCACCAAGGATGTTGTTTGATCCACACGATGTTCTCTGGAACCATTTGCCCCCATTCATTTCCCTGCGTGCTGTGTAGCATCCCACCGATCTTCCTGTCGGATGCGTATGATTCTTGCCAATCGTGAGAGGATCGGTATCAGGTCTTTTAGGATGCTTGGAGGTGGAACAAGTACGGCTGGGACATGCGACTGCCTGTCCCAATGTGGCCGCCCCTGCCTGGATCGATCTCCAGTGGATGACCATCGGCAAGTCGAGCAGGAGCCATGCGATGACCCTTTTGAGAAAAGGGGAGAGATCTTGAGTGATTTGTTCAGACTGATTTTTTTTTTCTTTGGTCTTGGCACCCTTCCACACATATCTTTTTTTTTTTCTTGCAATCCTGATGAAATACCAGCATGTAATCTGTGTAAAATAAAGGTTTCGATCAAACACGCATCGATCTAGATGAGCAAAAGCTAAAAGGAAAAGACGGGTTCTTTTAAACTGAACGATGAGGAGAATCCTTTATGAAGGTTACTTTTCTATCTACTGACTTGTACTTGTTCATATCAAACCTATCTTCTGCAGAACATTATTTTTGCAAATGACTTGCGGTCTCTTTATGAGCACAGTTTATCTCATGTTCTCAACTTTGCTACTCGAGATCAACACATGTCTCTCTTTAGGAAATGCGTCCAACAAAAACGATTCGATCTTCATTTTTAATTCAGCCGATGAAACCAGGAACATGTCCAGTGTGGCCAATCCTGTATTCAAACTAAACTTTTGTAGATTCAGCAACATGGCAAATAATCTAAACACTCGCTTTGAGATTCAATCGATGGCTCCTCTTTTTGAATCATGTTTGCTTCATTGTCTTTTTATTTGAATTGGGTTTCTTATGGCAGGAATGGATTCTATTCTGTCGAGCGATCTTTTCGAGACAGGATCTTTTGCTTTGACTTTTTTTGATTGGTACTTTTGTTATGTCATTGTGAAATTCATTGTGAAATTCATTGTACGTAAACCTCGCTTATGTTGGTTGATTTTTAATTCTCTCAAGACGTATCCTATAGGCTTGATACTAAATAATAAAAATGGGTCTGATTAATTTCATAAAGTAAACGAGTTAGAAAAACAACATTAAAGCCTTTATCGTCATCATGAATTGTCTTGTTAAATTGAATGCAAGACAGGTCAAGTAGAAATCATAGCAAGAAAGTGTATCTGTCAAAATGCTTTGTGGCATCACCTTGCAACACTATAAACATCATTTCAATCTTATGACAACATACAAGGACCTCAAATTGATAATGCTTTAAAAGAGAATGCCTATAGTCAAGGATAATAAGTAGATGAGCTTTTATGAGGTAGCATTTCATTGGAGACACTGTCAACATTTCGGAACATCAATAGAATACTCAAATTCATGTAACACTTTAGATACCAAAAAAGAGGTTCATCATTTGATTGGTTAAAAGATTACAAAGTCACAGCAAGAAACCTAGAAAACCTGAAAAAAAAAGTAGGGACCCTCTCCTTTCAAAAAAAAAATCTTTTATTAATAATCAAACAATGGCAGATCAATCCGTTGAAAGTTGTCCTATTCGTACTCCCGAAAAGTCAACAAAGGTTGAGTCTGTAAGCATACCACCCGGCTGTCCTATGCACAAGCCTGCAGAAGAAAAAAAGACGATACCTCCTGGTTGTCCTATGCATAAATCAAGCGAGTTAAATGAGACCAATATGATGCCTAATTTAGCTCAAACAAAACAACCCGACCAAACCGTCGATCTTCCTACCGAACGAGTCATTTCTTCCATTCCTAAATCAAAAGAAAGTGATGCCAAGTGGGAATATCCTAGCCCACAGCAATTCTACAACGCTCTTCGTCGAAAGGGTTGGGAAACACCTGAGGAACATATTGAAACCATGGTAGATATTCACAACTTTCTCAACGAAGAAGCATGGAATGAGGTGCTCAAATGGGAAAGTAAATATAAATGGTACTCCTCACCCCCTTTTTTATACGAAAAAAAAAAAAAAAAAGTACTGACAGTTTTTTTTCTTTTGATAGTGAGTGTGCAGAGGATCCTTATCTGTCAAAGTTCCAAGGTAGACCTCAGGAGCCAACACCCAAGGCAAGATTATTTTCATTATTTGGGTAAGTGGAGGTTTTGTTTTGAAATGATCTGTATAGTGACGCTTTTGTGATAGAGCACCTAGACCGTTTGACAGACATGATTGGTACGTGAGTCGATGTGGAACAACAAGAAGATATGTTATTGATTATTATGAAGCACCAGAAGAAGTACCAGGTGTTCCTGTTTTCCACTTGGATATTCGACCTGCTCTTGATGATGTGGACAGTATGATGATTCGATTGAAGGAAGCTGCTAAATCCAAATGGGAAGAATGGTTCCCTAGTGCAAAAGAATAAGGAGAATTTAAATCAAACATAAAACAATAAACATAGATGCATATATTCAAATATTTTAATCCAAGTTATAAAAAAAACTTTGAAACTACAGACGTCCTCTTGTGTATTAGTGCCTAGTGAGTTGTACAGGTCATGTTGATGGACTGTGATAGACAGTATCAACTGTTATTTACTCTTTTGTATTGGCCCATTTAAGTTTATTAAATAAATAGGGAAATTGAGCATGCGATGACAGCAAGCTTTTCAAATGTGAGATTGAATTGTCGAGATAATAAATTAATGCTATCTATAAAGAACATTAGCACACAAAAAGCCCCCCCTTCAATGATCTAGAATACAATCACAAGCATGAAAGATGCACTATCAAAAAAAGTGCTGGTGAACTTTCTAAGTACCAATGGTAATGCAGCCAATCATGGTACGATTTAGAATCATAGGCAATTATTGAGATAGAAACTTGAATCAAAGACGGTCAGCGAACTTGATGGATGAGAAAAGTAGTATTTTTGAAGCATCAGTCCCGCACTAGTTGCGTTAGTTTGACAAAAGACAGCTATGCTTGATATGATTTGGCATGTATAAGAAAAAATGAATGTCAAGTGTAAATGGCTGACATTAAGCTGAAAGTGGGTTATTTAGGATAAGCACTAATGATCAGGATCCACTCATTTAATCTCATCCATAAAGGCTCAGCTTAGGAATAGAAAACTGTGTCCTATTGGCATGACAAAACATGACAATGCAATGGCTCAAGGAAAGACGGTTTCAGTATTCAATATTTGAAATACAAACCTTCTTTTTTTAGTTTTGCATACTTTCTTCTCGCCCTTTATATTGTTGTACGGTAATCTCGATTGATTGGATTGTGCAGCAAGTATTCACTCATAAAAGTCAAAAGGTTTGGCGCCTTGCTACTATTTTCGTCTACTTTTTACAAGTTTGTTGCCGTATGTTTATAAACAATTATATTTAGTTTCATTGTAACATTAAATTCAATGCAAAAATTGTAAAAGAAGGATACCATCGCAAAAAAAAAGGTAAAGATTTCATATCATAGATCAATCTTACACCTATACGGAAAATATTCTTGTTATTCATGAACAAAGCGAGCGTGGCATATAAAAAGCAGTGTGCACAAAACGAGATAGAGTCTGATTTTTATTGACGGTAATATTAATGTATGAATGGTTTTTTGTTTATATTGAGCCTTATGTGATAAGAAATATCACTGGCTATAAGTCACAACTGGATATGTTGCAAGTTTAAAAAAGGGGCAACAAAGCTTTATCCTTATGAGGTTTGAAATGGAAATACAGTGATTGCATTTTTTTTGAAGCCAAAGTCTGAATCAGTCTCGAGACTCATCGTTTTTGAGCAGGATTGATAATGATAGGCAAGTAGTCTGCTTTGAAAAATTTGTATTTCCCAGGATTTTTTTTAACGCAAAAAAAGGCAAAATCTTTATAAGCACTATAACGTTATCAAACTATGTAGGTATGCGAGAAAAACGATGCTGTTCAGAGAAAGAAAGAAATATTAAATAGTTTAGATTCAAAGTGTTCTTTTGTCTTTTTCATTGTCAATACTTTTATGTAATGGTTGCTAATGCTGATATCACAAACTGTTGTCAAATATGAAATTAACGACTATCTGATCTTCCAAGCGAATAAAAATAAAGCTTACAATGTTTAGTTTTAAAGCAAAGTAACGTGCCATCAATATGATATGAAACTCGTGTTACCAAAGCTAATTAACTTGACTTCTTTCATTAACCTAATCTGTGTTTTTTATATCCGTTTGCTGACTTCAAAATAAATTAGTCTGTGGCGCGGTATGGTTTACCTGTCAAGAATTTTAAGTCTTCCGAACGATGATGGCTCATAACAGAAGGACCGAGGGAGCTATTTCTGAAAGCAATTCACAGAAGGATGTATATTATAACTGATGTGTTATCTTTATATTATTCATTTTAATGTGTATTAGTAATTCATGTTTGTTTTGAATCGAGTTGTTAATCCGTAGATGAAGACAACCGGATCTAAAGAATAGGATCACAGTGTGAATTCAAAAATAATTCTTTTGTAGAAAAAAAAAAACAAGTTAATTTCATTATATCAAATTTTACTAAAGGCTCAATATATCACAGGCTCCTTTATTTTAATGCTCTTACAACAACATGGCTAGAAAGAATTATGAAAAAAAGTAGTATATAGATTTTTAAAAAGAAGCAAGATTTGATCATAATTCAAGCATACAAATCAATTGAGCAAATACTTGTAATAAAAGTAGCAGCTTTTTTATAAATACAGTAACCTACAAATCTACACATATAAAGGAGAGAACGGAAAAAGAAAAAACGGGTGACAGCATAGAAATGATTATAGAAGGGATACCATCATAGAAAAAAAAAAGTCTACGAACAATTAGCTTTTACTTTGAAATGCTCATGCAGATTGAATAGGAGCAAAATATCTTTAAGCGTTGACATATACAAACACATTCTCTTATACACATTATTAAGTACAGTTAATATTAAATGATAATATTCAGTTTTGGACTATACATATTAAGGTGGTGGCTGATTGTTGTACTGTATTTACGTCACATTTTGTACAAGTTCAATATATTTTAGTTTTATAAAAAAAATCTAGTGCAATCATTTTTATTGAAGGTTCCATCATCCGATAAGTGGTAAAAGTCTTCGACAAACATGCCACTTCTCCATGATGATGTTTTAAGCACACGCTAATTAAAATGAAAGGATGAACAAACAACTGTAAAACACAATAAGCATAGTCTCTAAGAATGAAAAAGAATAAAAATGTCATTTAAGATACATATAATACTAAATAAATAAAGAATCAAATTATTCTGTGCTCCTCATTTGATAACTGCACAGTACTCAAGTTCCAAACACTTTATTTATTAGCATGAGTTCTTTGTAAAATAACAGAGCATGTGTACCTGCTTTGTGTTGTCTACAGTCTCATTCATTGAACATGACTTTATAGATAGTAGTTTCACCTCAGTTCTTGGGCTGTTGAAATGTCAAAATTTCCATTTCGTTTTCTTATAAACAATCAACTCCTCTCATGCTCTTTAGGATAGACACATGTTGTTGAGAAATTTTTGATCAAGAAATTACAGCCAACACAATTTTGATATGCATTAGCGTAGATCATTTGGTGCTATTTTTTAATCAGTATTAGTATTACTACTATGGCTAAAAGGCGAAATTTGAATTCATTTTTTTATGCCACAGAAGGTACGGATAAAGAAAGATAGTGAAACACTCTTTTTTCTCATTGAATACTTGTAAAGAGAACAAGGTTCTTCTTTTTTGCAAATGTAAAAAAAAACATAAAATAACCTCCCACTTTATTTTCGAGCAAAGACATCTTGCTGCTTTCTTCTTTAAATGAGCCTAAGTCATTTCCATTTTGAAGCACCAAGAGAATTATATTGTACTTGGATATTATTTCTATATATCTTTCTTCATGTTCTTTAAATAAATAGGCATTGAGGCGAATTATTAAAAATGGACGGAGAAACCAATCTGCTCCGCTCATTATGTGTATTACAAGAACGCTAATGATCTACTCATAGGAGTAGCGGATTAGGAACATCCACAATTTACTCGTCCTAAAAACAATTCAGAAGAATACAAAAACAACGCATGAAAATCTTGTATGTTTTTAAATACTTCCTTTGTTATAAGGAGTAATAAAGGCACAAGCTAAATCCCTTTTTTTTTAAAAAAAAGACAGAAATGAAGAAAACGTGCATGTTATAATTAGTCGTGGAAAAGCATTTTTTTGATCAATTCTAGATGGCAGAACCATGATCAAACATTCCATTTTTGGATATTTTTCAATTTATCGAAACCAGTGTGTATGCGGATCACTTTAAAAGCTTCAATAACTGTTAAATTTAGAAAGAAACATGTAAATCTAAGTGAAAAAGGAAAGTATGCAACCCAATTTGTTACACGAAGTTTAATTTCAAGTTTGCGACATTTACACAAGACTTAATTATGTGGGACAGGCCTCTTTGTCTTTTTATATAAAAGGAGGGACATGATCCCACTCCTATTCATTCATACAAACAACTCAAGGCTTTTCTTTACTTTTTTCCCCTTCCTATCACTTATATAAAAATGAAGTTCACTATTGCTGCTACTGCTCTCACTCTTGCTACCGCTGTCTCTGCTTTCTCCCCTTGTGTTAAGGAAGTTGTTGGTAAGTGAATGATGAACACACGGCCTTTATAAGAATCATATTCTAATTTGTCCATAGCCAAGGCTGATGATACCTGTAACTCCATTGCTTCCAGCCACGGTATTCCCACCGCAGACTTCCTTGCCTTGAATGCTGACGTCGCTTGTGACAAGCTCGTTGCTGGTGAAGCTTACTGCGTCCAAGCCTTGCCTAAGCATGACAAGAGAGATTCTTACACTGGCCACAAGATTGCTCTTGCCAAGAAGAAGGCTAGCAAGAAGGGTAAGAAGACCACCAAGAAGGGTAAGAAGACCACCAAGAAGGCTAAGAAGACTACCAAGAAGGGTAAGAAGACTACCAAGAAGACCACCAAGAAGACCACCAAGTCTTCTTCTAATTCCAAGGCTTCTCAATCCAGACCTGGTGACAACTGGAGCTCCACCCCCAAGAACGCCCCTTCTAACGCCGTTAGACACATCATCTCCACCTGTAACAAGTACTCCACTGTCAAGTCCTCTGACAGCTGGTGTGGTGACTTCTCCAAGAGAAACGGTATCACTACCACCCAACTCTATGACTGGAATGCTGGTCTCCACCGCTCTGGTAGCCACGAATGTGATAACCTCGATGACGGTAGAGCCTACTGTGTTGGCATTAGCCACTAAGCAAATAGACTTCAGTCATGTAACTTTTACCATAAATTTTTTAAAAAATAAATCATGCAATTTTTTTTACATTGATTCCCACATCATCTCAATGCCAATCATTGTCCGGGTACCTTGACTCCAAAGCTCTTCCAGATATAGTGTATGAGGAGATTAAAATTAAGATGCTGCCAATTTTACTCGCAAATGTCATCTACAGTCTGACATGTTGGGGTCGAATTGTCCTATACATGCTCTTTGTATCTCTACTGTTTATACTGAAGCATGGTAATTAGACTATGTGATGGCTTGTATGTTGTCAGGTTCTAGCATGTATAAATGAATGTATCTATTTCATTTGATACTGCTTGCTCCGTAAAGTGTATAATAAGTTGGTGATAGCACATTTTCAGACATTTCTCTTTCATCTTCTTCATTCACTAAAGCTTCGATTCAAGTATATGTCAAATGCTAAAAGCACACTGCATCCTCTGTACATGATAAAGATGTCAAAACAAGAAAAAATGAACAAAAACTATTTAAGGAACAACGAATAGGTCAAAAAAGTGAACTCTACTATAAAACTGAAAGGATGAGATCATGCTTTAAAGAAATAAGAGTATTAATTAAGCCTATTCTCCTCACAAAAATTTTCTCGTTCTTCAGACTAAATTGTTTGCTACAAAATTACTTTTTTCTTGTTATGTGCATCAAATATTCAGGTGTCACTTGTGATATTATTTTACATTTGTAATCTTTTGGCGGTTAAAGCTTGTATTAGGGTTAACTCCTATGAATTTAATTTTTATGGAGGTTTCTTGAACTAATGTTACCTTGCTTTGCTTACATATCGTGTTGTGATATTATTGATACTTACTTTTACTGGACTTCTTCAAATTTACAAATATCATGCTTGCTATTAAAATATAAATGAGAATACTTACAAAAGAAATGTTAGATAGAAATAAGAATTGAATAATTTTTATAAACGTTTGGCAATAGTATTTATTTATATTTCATTTGTTGCAGCTTGTTGGTATAGTTATACCTTGTGTTGAAATACGCGTAGAATAGATTATGTTACAGTTAAATGTGTAGTTTTAGATTTGCAAGAAAAATTGTGAAGACAGAAGAGAAATTATTAAGCTGCATATAAGCAATAGTCCTCTTATTCAGGACATAAAGAATACTCTTCATTTTAACTTTCATTGTTGTATCTTTATCCACCTAAATAATTTTTCTTATGGAGTTCATAAAGCATCTCCATTGGAATTAATATACCATTTTTATTTTCATAAGTCTTTTCATCTTCCTCTTTATTGCTTTCTTTCACAATTACAAACTTAGCAATTTTCTATATTCGTCAAATTGAATGCATCCGTAACCTTTGCGAGTCAAATTCATCAAAGTATACGTTGCAGTAATATCTGCAATATGATAATTTCTTTAGCACTAGTTTTTTTTTATAATGCATATTTCTGAATTGGATTCCTAAATATTTATAAATCAAGTTTTGGCTGATAATAAGCAGTTCTAATACCATAACTTAAACCCATTGCTTATTTTGGCTTTGTATCTTAGCTCACTTACTCATTTGTTCATAATTACTGAGAAGAGGCCATTCGAATATTGGTAAGCTATGTTAAGCAGGCTATATTTCTGTTTGCAAATAAGTACAAAAAGTAGAAATTTACAGTCTAATTAAAAGTCAGTAGTTCACAAAAAAAAAAAATAGAGTTCACTTTTCATTAAACATTGCCTTGAATGAATACGCCGAAACATAATCAAAGTTTTAAACCGAAACGACCAAACTGAAGGCTTTTGCATACTTTACTTTGGCTGATGCATTTAACTCGAATATTAATTTGAACAAACAAGAAATATAAGATGTGTTCATACGTAGTGTCTTTAATTCTTTTATTGCTTTTGTAAGATAGATAATGTTATATTCTGATTTACTTGAGCACACTGTATATCATCCGATGAGTTTATATTGCATGACTTTTTCACATGCTAGAAAGAGATAATTTATTGTTGTATTGTTTTCGTTATTATTATTTATGCATTACCATGGTCTGTGCCCTACTGTTTGGCACATTCAAAAAATCCATGTAAAGTTACTGTTTTTTTTTATATAGAACGAGAAGCTGCATAAAATTATCTTATTTTTCAATAAATTATTCTCTTGTAGGAAATATTTGTCATTTTCTTAATATTCTTCATGTAGCACAAGCAAGCGCCAAGATAATCATAAAAAAGTATATTTGTACAATTAGGTCGATAATACAGAATGTAGCTATATAAAAGGTAGAGGAGAAAGGAAGAAAAGGAGAGAAGGGGATAAAGATATGGAATTAATATTTATAATCTATCGTAAAGGTATCTATTCTAAAGCTCTTCCATCCAATTCCACATCGTTTGGTTTCTCTACATCTTCATTTGCAACACCCAGCGCTCGTTTTGCCCATCTCTGAATCTTTTTACCCCAAATGACAGGCACCAAAGAAAATAAGGAGACTACCAAGAGTTTCAAGACAAGTGATACTGACAGGATATCCGAAGTAGAAGTCAAGTCACCCAACACATCTCCAGCTTGAGCACATACAAAGTTATAAGGTATCACTCCAAAGAAGGTCGACCAAAAAAAGGGGCTGACAGGGATCCCGAGTAAAGGTGAGATGAGATTGATAAACCAGTAAGGTGAAAAGGGAAATAGACGAAGAAACAATAACCACCAAAAGAGACTACCTTTTTCTGTTTCAAGTTGGCGCAGGAGTGGTTGTGCTCGTCGATGAACCCAAGGAACATGAATTAGTGGTTCACCCACGAGGATGGACAGACCATAAGCAATCGTGGCTCCTCCTGCTGTCAGCAGACTAGTCCAAAGGGTGCCGATGACGATGCCGTAAAGGTAGCCTGCTAAAAGATTTAATAAAACTGAGCCTGGAATAGAAAAGGCTTGCTGCCATAGATAGAGGACAGCAAAGACAATCGTTACAGATTGATAGCCGGTCCAGGATGTATTAATCAGTTCATCGAGCTTGGTTGCTGTCTCTTGAACATCCTCTAGTGTACGAGGTAAGCCGATGTCAAGTACATAATGAGCTAAAGATAAAGAAAAGGCAAGTGAAAGAAGACCGATGAGAATAAAAAGAGCCAGTCGTGGTAATAGTTGCTTCCAAGTTGGTCGACGGCTAGGGTCATGATAAATAGCTTCATCTTGTTCATTCAGCATAGGCTGCTGTTCTATGTCTGAAAAATCTAATATTGCACTACTGTTATCTTCCTCAATGCTGTATCCATTTTTATTATATCTATTCATAACAATGCAGAAAAAAAAAATTAATTAAAAAAAGGGAATGTATTTTCTAGTTCTCCCCTCAATAAAATAAATGTTTTCTGCTTAGTGACTACTTTTTTTAAAAAAAACCCTTTTCTTGACGGAGTTGATTAGTGCTTTTCTTGAAAGTCATTTGTAGATTCTGTACAAGTTTCGACTTGACTCAAGAAGTGTTTTGGCGCTTTAGTTGAAACAAATTCAACTAAAGTTTGAACTTCTATGAATGAATTCTGAAAGACAAATTGATACGAAATCTAAAACTAAGTGTATTTGTTATCACTTGCAAAAAAGCCAATACAACAAATAAAGCTCTATTTCATAAGGCACCATTTTAAAATATATAGGCAACCTAGCAAACAAGGTGTTGTTGGATAGTTAATAGTATGTTTATAGCTTTTATTAATGGTAATTAGCTCAACGACTTTTTAACATGAAGTTGTTATCTTTTTGAGGGCTATTAAATATCGCAGATCCAAGTCCCCTATTATGATAATTATATCATTCTCCACTTATACAAAAAAAAAAGCATACCATCTTCCTTCGACGAAGATTGAAATGAATTTGTCTATTTGAGAAGCGAAATTTTTGAAATCTAGCTTTCCACTACAAGTATAGGCTGGCTTTATCATTGTGGACTTTCTTAGTAGGACAAGCTAAAAACAATGTTTACTTGACTCCACCATTATTGCTGTACTATGACCTGATTTTTAATGTGTCCATTAGCTAAACATCAAGCTTGAATTGAGCGTCATTGCCACACGAATATAAAAATTATTGCAATGATCATTTCAAGTTATTCTAATACTTTTATTGAGCAGCTATCGTTCGAATGTACCCATTCATGGGGAATATTATCCAGTACAGACCAACATGAATAAGTTATAACAAACTAATTTTACGTCTACCAGAGAATGAATGACAAGAACCTACCATATGCAATCATTTCATTTTATATCGAAAGAACGAAGCAATTGCATTTGTACAAAGCTTTGATGAACACGTGATGTATTGCATTGCGTTTGTTATAATATTATATCCAGTGATTTTAAGCAGTACTAGATGAGCCTCAAAAAGACCAGTGAAGTGCCCTATAATATATATTAGAATAAACTCGAAAAAACTTTTGCTTTTAGATATTTGAGCAAGAAAATCTAGTTTATCAATGGTTTATCTCATGTCCAAGGATTGTAAGGCCGGTGATCTACGCGAAAGAGGACGAAAGTAGATACTTTTGCAAATGATAAAAAAGGCTCATACAGTCATGTAAATTGGTTTTGATTTAGGTTAACAGACTTACCATGCTTATGGACCTATCAGGTAATGACTTGAACATCTATAGATCGTACTTTCTTAAGGTTCAAATATGGTCTTTAAACTTTTAATCAGTGGATGGTATGTCTTCTTGTGGAATTCGCTGATATATGGGAATAAAGCGGCATCCTTTTCTGATTTGTTACTATTGCAAGGTGCTCATGTTTTTCCTACAATTAATTTAAGAATCCCAGCCTGGTTTTATGGTGTAATCAGGATAAGACGTTACCAGAAAAACACTCCAAGTCTTACTTCTTTAAATACCATTAAAAAGGAGTAGTATCTTGTAATCTTGAATTACTCAAAAAAAAAAAAAAAAAAAAAAAACTTGAATACAAAGCTGGTACGGGATTCACATTAAAAAACAGAGCTACTATAGTAAAAATGCAAACGAAAACTCGTACGCTCTTATTGCTCGTTGTAGGTCATTGTTTCGTTGTAATCCACAAACGGCATAGGGAAAGAGCAGGTTTTAATCTAATTTTAATATCTGCCAACATTTAAACGTGTAAGACAATAGCTCCTATTAGTACCTCATTTTTCTAAATTTTTTGGCTAGAAAGAGGAGTGATTAAAATAGCGATTCATAAATGATATAACCCACCAAGTACTTGTAAAATTTGAGGTTCATTTACAAAATAAGCGGATTTATTTTCTCTATGTTTCTCAAGTAATTATCATCCACATTTATTAGTGAAGATTTCCCATCCCCTTCTATAGCAAGCGTCTTGTAAGTTGCAACAAGTTGTCGATAAACGCGTTCCAAAGCAGGCGTTTCTGGTTGTTGCAGAAATGCTACGTATATACAAATAAAATCAGCTTACTCATAACTATTTTTACTTCCTTTTACTACTTACCAAGGATAGCAGCATTCACCTCTGTTGCTAGATCATCTCTCCTGGAAATATTCATTATATGAGCTACTGGACTATTATAAGGATCTGGATATGCCAATAATGAGAATATTTCCTATGTAAAGCTATCAGTAAAAGAAATAGAGAAAGAGAGACATCATCCGTTTCTTACCATCAGACTTGTTCTAGTTCTTTCAGAGTGATCATGTTTATACTCTTCTTGAATCTCTTGTCCATATTTCATCACTTGTTCCAATAAATGTGCAGGTGATCCATCCGGCTCTTTAAATTCAACTATATCCACCATCGGTGCTTTCTTTGATCTTTGTTCTGACAAGTCAGCTTCAATATGTGATGATGAATGATGACAAGCAATCTCGGCATAACTCAGCCTTCGTTTACTTGTCTTTGTTCGATCTGCATCTGGTTCTCCAGCTCGCAGTGCATATTCTCGCATCATCTCTATGAATTTTCCACATTTCAATAGTAACAGTATCGATTTTCCTCGCTCTTCTAGAATCCTTGGGAAATTCTGTTCTATGAGTGCAACCGCTTTATCCATCTGACCATGAATAATAGCTGTTCTGATGGCTATCATCCCCAATACGACCTTAGTTTACAGCGGAGATAGATACTCTTTACATCACATACCTGTACGCTGCTCCATACCAATTTCACAGTTAGCCCATTCTTTGCTGCCTTCCGATAAAAGGTCCTTGTTATTATTTGCAAGTGCTGAAGCAGCTTTTGTATAACCGTGGTGTATCAAATAAGATAGAACAAGTTGATCGGATTCAAAGGCGGAGCCGTTTATCTTGTGAGATGTCATTTCTCGAATAATCGAATATTTCTGGTCCTTTTACATGCGCTGTTTTAGTCCATCTTTTGTTCTTTGTTTATTTCAGCTCTTTAAACTTACTTTAATGTATTGTTCAATATCGTACACAAATGGTTCATGTCCAAAATTGACTGTCACCTTTTCTCCCAATGTCCGAAGTCCAACGGAAGGATACAATGTCTTTCCCGGATCAATCCCCTTAAATGCCGTGCCCAAGAACTTTCCATTCTTTGTAAAAAACGCTGACCCATCCGCAAAATCGACACCACAGCCAACCACATCAGCTGTAGTAAAACTAGGGCCATATTCTCTACCTGTGCCAGATCCAGCAAAGAAGTGGCCATCATCTCCGTGATATCCCCAAGAATTAGCGTCCCAGCCAGGCAGTCTTTCAAGGTTATTTTCAGCACAGCAAAATCCGATCCCAATAAACCCATCTTCTCCCTTTGATAAAACTTTCATTTCAAAATAATAGACTCCACACTGATGTCTCATTGGAAAATTACTTCTAACTAAGGCAGCATGTGTTTCCTGTTTACCAGGACCTAGAGAAAGAGAGTTTTTAGTATAAAAATGGTCAAGTCTGCTTATTTGTTGAGTGTTTTCACACATTCTCTCTCTTTTTTTTACCAATATATTTCAAGTCCAATCCGTTGCTACCAATTTCTACATTCTTGGATTTGTCCTTGGAATTCCAAAATGTAGGTAATCGCAAGTCGAGTTCATCAAAATCTTCCTCTAGACTTGACTTGATCGCCTCACGATGTTGATGCAAATTATGTTGTTCTAATGCCAGCTTCCCATAAAGTGTAAGCTTTAGATAATCGGGATATTTGGGAGGTGTCAAGGACCACTGCGAATTATCTTTGGCCTTTTTGTTGTTCAAGCCTGGATAAAGTAAAGCTGGAAAAGCTAAATTATAAGTGGAATTCATTTGTAAGCAAAAAAATAAAAAAAAAAGATCCAAGACTTAAAGAAAAAAAAAGAAAGAAAAGAAAAGAAAAATAGAAACGATAAATCAAAAGCATGTGGTACGTCATGATTGAATGTTTCCTTCACAATTTTGCTTTATGCAAAAAATCAGGTTACACGTTGGCTGACTTTTTTTTTTGTAAGATCCACAGGACATGAAAGTGATAATAATTAAGAGCCATTTATCATCTTGCTTGGTAGCTTTTAATAAAAATGCTTGACCAAAGCCTTTACCTTAAAAAATACCCTAGCGCGTTTGAAAGTATATGCGTATTTCCATTGCAATTGGATTGCTGACTTTAATAACATTACTCATGCTGCAGGCCTATTTGTTCCGTATTATGCATAAGTGAATGAAGTTGGTTAAAAGGAGAAAAAACAAACAATTCATTAAAACTTATTCAACCTATTATTGTTAAAAGTTAACGTGGGAACTATAAACTTTTCTTTCAAACAGCAGCCTATGCATATTTAATAAAATCAGCATTTTTTATGTAATAATTTCAGACAAAGCTCCTACTTCATAACAAAAAACAGTTTAAATTATCCACCTGATAATAACAAGGGATATGTAAGAGATCTTTACAGCCTGCAATGGTCAAAAAATTTTTTATGAGTTTCTTTATTTCAACAAAAAAATAGAAAGGAAATCCAAACTTCTGTTTATTGTTTAAAAAAGTTAAATCTTAATTTGAAACAAATAAACATAGAGTTCACAAAGAATCTATGCACGCGATAATAACCATTGCTCTGGATCTTCAATACCTACTAACTCTTCAGTGATAGAGAGAAGAACCTGTAGCTCGTCTACTAATACAAGACCGTTCATTAAATAGGAGCTATAAAAGGGAAACGATGAATTGGCGATATCCTTTGCTTCAATCATGATTTTCCTTTCTAACAAGTTCACAAAACGTTCTCTGCAATCAATAGGCGATAGTATGTAAGGTGGTAATGAAGTTTTAGCATACAAAGTAGAAGAAGTCAGCTTGAATATTGAAAGAATAGATGAAAGCTATATCAAAACATATTTAGTTTATCATGAAGAAAAAAAAGCGATAACTATTTTACGTATTCCATTCTTTCTTTTTTAAGGACTGTTGCAATCTGTTTTTTCCACTCAGGTCTGATGTTACCTAAGGATGATCCCATATTGATCACCAAATCAGACATGTTATCCACTACTCCAATCAGTGCTTTGTAATGTTCTGTTGGGAAATAACCTCGCAGAGGTGGCTCATAATTTGCCTGATGAAGCAGTGTTCGTTCTTCAGCAATCTGACGTCGAAGTTCAATAGCAAGCTTTTGAAATCCTTTACTTTGACCAGGGGTTAACGGCTTGTCCATAAATGCAATTATACTAGCAGATAGGATACCGTATGATTTTCCAATATCGCGAATAGTACCCGCAAGCCTTTTACGAAGTTCTATACGACTTGTTGGAGGGAATGGAATCGATATGAGGATACCAGAGGCAGCAATTCCGATGATGACCATGAGCAACCTCTATAATAATAAGAAATGAGTTCTTTTTTTTATTGCTAGGGACAAGCTAGTCTATTTATCTTACCTTTCCAGCAACGGTATATACTTGATCATATTGAGACATACCCGAATTCACATAGTTATATTCATACACGACTACCAAGAGCATCGTTACTTTACACATCAGCGCCGAAACTCTATATTTTGTAATAAAAAAGAAAGTATAATACAATGGCAAGAAAACAAAAAACAACAAAATAGCCAGTCCATAAGGATTTCCTCTTGTAATTTCCCAAACAATAATACCTAGAATAGCGCCCACGATGGAGCCAATAATTCTGTCGATCAATCCAAAGACAAATGCACCCGTCATTGGAAGCATCCAGAGCACTAGAGTAATCATGGCCCATTGTCCTCGCCATTCAATGTACCACCCTGCATCTTCTGGTCTCCAGGCTGGAATGGCCAATAGAACGACACCAAGTGCAGTTTTGAAAGCAAAAAACGTTGTTGTGTCTGTCATCCATTTACCACATTTGTAAAGCACATAAAATACTTTCTGAATCGGTGTCTTTGGTTCGGATACGTCGGGATCAGTCTTTTTTTGTTTCTTTCTTGTTTCACCTGCAGCATGAAACACGGTTTGCTCATCCGATGCTCGCGTATTCTCGGGTCGTGTTGTGCATCTTGCCAAATCATTCCCTGCGTGCTCAGTTTCATTGATATCACCTCCAACAGATCCACCCAACATATCATTTGAATGGATCCACTTTGACAAGGTCTGATGAGGGAACCAAAACCTATACCTCGTTCGCTTCTTTTCAAGTTCTTCCACCAGTGCCACAAAGGAGGTAATATGCTCTGCATGCTCCTTGAGATGACACAGGTAAAGAAAAAGCAAATAGAGTGGTCCGTTTTTTGGCAAGTTGTAAGGGTTAGGTATCAAGAGCCTTTCGAATGTTTCGTTACATTTGCTGATATGGTCAAAGCGGGTCAACATTTCCTTAATTTGATTTGATGATATCTTTTGAGTCGAACTTTCAGGATCCTCTTTTTTTGTTTTAGAAGCCCAAAGTCTTGGAAATGGCCAGAGCACACTATTCATATTTGTTCTTGTATGGTAGTGAAGATTTGCAATTCTTGAGAGGCATTGATCCGTTGCATTAGTACATGTCTCTGTTAATTCTACACAAATTGGCTTGATATTTTCTAGAGAGGCAAAGAAGGCGTCTATGATCTGAGGATCTTTAAATTTATCAAAATAAATATGATTGTTTTCCGAATTTAAATAATTGCTCTTGATCAAAGTGCTAAGGCCGATACCATGCAGCGCAGTACGCATTGATCTCACAGCACTGGTCAATTGACTGCAATCCTTATCAGAAATGCGTGAAAATAACACTTCTCTCTGAACAGCTCGTTTACAATCAATCATCAATAATACTCCGTTCTGTAATCGTGTATGGAGTTGTGGAAGTGTTGATTGATTGGACTCTGTGGTACAGTCTAAAAATGCAGTAGAATGTTCTTTAAAAAAGGCATTGTACCCTCCCAAAGTTTGTTGTAGAACAGCAAGGAAGTTTCCAATGCTGTTATCTGGCCAAATAAAGTAATTGACAGCTAAGGAGATAGCACCCGCCACTGCAACTGGCTTAAGAAACTCCCACTATACAAAGAAGTTTGAATAAGCAAACCTTCTTTATGTATAATCTGATCATTGTTTTTACTGTAACATAGGTACTGAATTGAGGAATAGATGGATAATATGTCATTGTAAACTAAAGATAAAACTAAGTATTCTGAATATAATAAGCATTTTCTTTTTCCAAAAGAAGGCATGCTTACTGTTAATATAATACATGCATTGATAGCAGCAAAATTAGCTAAGTTGCAACAAGCATTAAATAGCGATTGGGAGAATTTTCTTTTTATATATATATATTTTTTCCTTGTTACCTTTGGGTATTTTTATACGAATGATATTAAGAATGAATGTACCAATAAATAGAAATACAGCTAAAATAGCACATACACCAGGCTGCACAGGAGTCGAGTTAGATGGATCGCGAGCCAAGCTTGCAAGAAACGCACCTGTTGCATTATATGGTTAATATCATCATTATTCTTTGCGTGCAGTCCTATCTTTCCTAAAAGGCTCCAAGCTGAAGCTAGTAAGGCACCGAATGTTCCCAATAATACTGCCTATTTTCTTTTATTAGAAGGAAAAACTCAAGGTGATCTCATTATCACTCATTTACCTCTGTTTGTACTCCTGAAAAACAACGATAAATCAATACAACATGATGTTTGAATAGCTCATTATTATCTTTTTTTTTTCTTTCTTTTACCTATTGTCCTTACTGGGAAATAAAAGATGGTAACAATGGCAGTAAGCAAAACAGCCGTTCCAAAAATCTCTCTTGTATGACTATCAAGACAAAAAATAAAAGATATCAATAGAGCAAGAGAAGCTTTAACCGTTTTTCTGACATGGGCAAATGGAGGCAAAGACAGCAGAGCCTTTTGGAAAATGCTTCTTTTTGCCTGAGGCTCTGCCATTTCTTTTGCTGATTCAGGATTGTTGATACATGTAGATGAAGTAAATGATGATCTGTCTAGTATTGTACGGTTGTTTTTATTAGATGGTATTGTTTCCAATGGATATTTTGATGTGCTTGGCGAATCTAGGGGTGTAAATGATCTCAATGCATCATCATGTGATTGTTCACTAGCACTGTTTTCGTCTGATCTATCTGCGTGTCGATCTAAGGCTGTTTCTGGATAGATGTATTCAGAAGACCAAGTCGGCCTCCTTTCAGACTTATTTAAATGATGCAGCTCCATTGACTCTGTCTTTTCTTTTTTCATTGCACAATAAAAAATAAATGTAGTAGATTAAGAAAAAAGAAAGAAAGAAACGAGAAACAACTCTTTAAAACCTTTTTTAGTTTGACGTCATGTTCTTTTTGGTAAAGAGCGCATAAATTATATAGAATATATTAGCCAATCATTTAATTCCTTTCTTTACAATGGAGAAATCCGTAAAACCATCAATAAAGATAATATGAAGGCAGCATTTACATTTATACTTCAAATTATGATGGAAATAAAAATGCAATTCTACAAATTTATTTAGGTTTTTTTTTTATTATTATTATTATAAACGAGCTTTATAGGCCTGCTCACTTTGTTCTTGCTTTATCCATTCTTTCACTTTTCTTCGTAATATTTTCCCACTTGGGCTTTTAGGAACTTGATCTATAAGCCGAACACCTCCTCGGAGTCTCTTGTGATTCGCAACACTGCCTTCAACAAACTCTATGATCTGTCTGACTGCCTCTTGTCTGTTGTGGACCGAAGGCTGTAGGACAATATAAGCACGAGGAAGTTCAGTGGCTTGGGATGCTTCATAGACACCGACGACACAGCAGTCGGCTATACTTGGATGACTCATCAGTAATGCCTCAAGTTCTAAACAAATCCGTCGATTAGAGAAAAACAAAAGTACGAAATGAGCTATTTACCTGCTGGCGCAACTTGATATCCTTTGAATTTAATCATTTCTTTAATGCGATCTATAATAAAGAATTCACCAGATACTGGGTCATATTTTGCAACATCGCCTGTACGCATCCATCCATCTTTAGTGAATGTTTCTTTATTCGCTTTATCGTCATTTAAATAGCCTTTCATAATAGTAGGTCCCTTTAAAAGGATCTCTCCTGGCTGACCGGCATTGACTTCTATAATAGAAAAAGTACATAAAAAAAGTTTATAAAATCAAGCTTTACCATTGCCAGCTTCATCCACCAATTTACATTCCATATTAGCTATTAGAACACCAGTTGATCCTAAAGGACTTATTCCAACTTTTTGATATATACACCCTGCTGTCGTTTCTGTCATACCATAGCTAAAAAAAGCTTTTTATAAGTTTGCCTTTCTTTCTTTTTTTTTAACCAAGTACCCTTGTCGCACATATGCTTTTATTCTTGCATTAAGAGCTTCAATATGCTCACTTCCTAAAGGTGCAGCGCCACTCGAGATAACCCTAAGTGAGGTTAAATCATATTTCAAAGGTATATCACTTTTAGCAAGTTGAACAGCTAAATGAATCACGTTTTAGTTAAAGGAGCCCAATTGATAAAAAGAAGGACAATACTTGCCGACTGGGGGCACAATAGGTGCAGTTGTTATTTTATATTTTTCAATCAGCTGGCATAAAAGCTCCAAGTCATATTTAGGAAGCACGACAACAGGCGTTAAAGAATAGAAGGCTCGTATGACCAATGTAGTTAAGCCAAAGATGTGGTAGAAGGGCAAGAACCCGATAGTGACCTCTTGTTGCTTAGGATCTGTTTCTTCAAATTCCGTTACCATGGCTATTTGAGAAACAAAGTTTTTATGAGTCAACATGACCCCCTTGGCTAAACCGGTTGTCCCACTCGAGAAGCAGATGAACGCCACATCTTCTGAGGGCTGTATGTCTTGAAGAGAAAGAGGATATGTGATCTCATTGTACGCAATGGAGTGATAAGACTTGAATCCACTTACTTCTTCATTGCCAAATAACAAAATCTTGTCTTTTGGTATTTGGTTTCTCTCAGCCACAGCTGTCAAAATGGGCAAAAGTGACGGTATGGTGACAATGACTTTTGCGTTTGATTTACGGATTTGATGATCAAATTCAGCTAAAAATGAATCTTGGTTAATATCAATGGATAGAAACGTTGTTTTATATTGTTTATGTATAGATTAAATACCTTCTATATAGTTTGGGTTACTTTTTAATAAAAAAAGAGAGAAGAAGAAAAGAGTGAGATAATGTAATTGTCATCTTTTGTATTGTATTACCCAGGCGAGATGGTACATTGTGCTCCTAATAAGGAAAAATAAAGCACTGCGTGATCATATTGATTTGGTGCAAAGATTGCTACAACATCACCTTTGTTTAAACCGACGCGTTCTTTCCAACCGAGAGCAATTCTGCTTGATAGATCCCTAACTTCAGCATAAGAGAGAGTTTGACCCGTTATACCATCAATTAATAAAGGCGAGTTTTGTGAACGACTTTTGTTGAACGCATTGGGACTGAACAAGTATGAATAAATGTCAATATCAGGTATTTTAATGGATTGTCTGTTAGATTTGAAGATGACCATAGCAAAAAATAAGAGTGTGAGAAAGCTATATAATTGAGGAGCAGCAAAAAGAAAGGGAAGAATAGATCGGTGACTATTTAAGTACTACTTAATTTGATCTGCAAAAGTCAAGCTGGTCCCAGCAAGTGGGAAATCTGTTAGTCATTGAATTATACTTCTCTAGTAATAAGGGAAAACAATTTACCTTTTTGTATTAATATGGGATAAAGTGATGGGAAAAGTTTTCCCACTAATGAGAAAAAAGGGGTTGGTAGAAGAAAGACAGCCGGTCAACAGGAAGCTGAATAATTTTTTTATAGCTGAGTCATTTCTCTATCGTTTTTGTTATCCTTAGATCAATGGATTCTCAGGAACAAGCGGAAGTAAAAAAAAATTCAAGTCAAACATATCTAAATATGTCTTTTTGACTATGAATTAAAGCACTTGTATATGGATTTACAATGAATTGCTAACATAATTCAACTTTCTAGATGAATTTAAGTATATTAATATAAAGAAAATAGGTTTTGATAACAAATATACTTTATTATCTGAAACGATCAGCATACAATGATTGTCTTCGGATAAACTCTTATGCGCTTACAAAAGAATCTTACAAAATGAATTTTTTTTTCTCAATTCTTGAATTAAAATGTTTCAAATTAGTTTATTTCTTGATTGATGCATTGTATCTTTAATGAAAAAAAAAATATTCGTGTTTTATAAATCTTTGTTTATTCTTTTAATAAATAGTTGAATATAAATTCATTCATACAAAAAAAAGTTTATCCCCAAGTAGAAACACAGAATTTGGGGCATAGCATTATCCCAAACAATAACGCGAAAATATATTTTCCTGAAATTTGTTAATTTCAATTTAAGCAATCATCAAATCAAGCCAAGTAAGAAAACCTTAAAAATTTAAGCACTGTTACACGTATTCATATTTATCAGTTCTCATTTAAACATTATTCTTAATCTATTTTTTTTTTTCTTTTTTAGCTTAATTTACCCTATAGTCATTTGAGCCGCTTCCTTTTTTATGGTTTACAAATCAATTCTTTTACCAGTTGATGAGCCTCAGACGGGCATCGTTCAATATTTTTTTGCAAACGTATACAATATTCCTGATGATAAACCTCTTCTGATAGATGCTCTTGATACCAGTCGCTATATTACATTTAAACAATTTAAAAACCTTTTGCTTCGGTTTGCTGCTGGTCTTCAGGACGTGTGTGAATTTACCAGTAACGATGTGCTTGCTATATACGCGCCTAACGAAGTAAATAAAAAGAGAGAACCTCTTTTTTCCTTTCTAATTATTCGTGTTGATTATCTGTAGTATAATTACTCTATCCCTCTTTTTGGCACAGTAGCTGCCAGTAAATCTCTGATTTAAAAAAATCATGTTCACAGTTTAATATTTTCTTTATAGATGGTGCTGTAACCACAGCTAATCCCAATTACAATGTGAAGGAGTTGACATACCAACTGGAACAAAGCAAGGCTAAAGTACTTATTTGCCACGAGTGCAACATTGATACTGCCCTGGCCGCCAGTAAACAAACCCATATTCGTAAGGAAAATATTTTTGTTTTTGGTGACAAACCGATAAAAGGCATTCAACCATTTCAAACTGCGCTCATTAAACAGCGCAAGGCAAATCTCATTGACTTGACATATGAAGAGGCCAAGCAGAAAGTTGCCTATCTTTGCTTTTCTTCTGGTACAACTGGAACTAGCAAAGGAGTCATGATCACGTAAGTCGATGTATGAGTATGCATCTTCGTATTGTAAACATCAGTATCGTAGGCATAGTAACATGACTTCAAACATGGCTCAATTTAGTGCAATTGAAAGCAAGTTCCTCCATCCAGATACGGACAGGATTATCTGTGTCTTGCCACTTTTCCATATGTTTGGGTTATCAGTTTGCCTTCACACCTTCTTCTACTTTGGTATTCCCCTCTACATCTTTCCTCGATTTGATCTTGTTCAGTTTTGTGAAACGATTGAAAGATACAAAGTGACCTATACACCACTCGTCCCACCTATCTACCTTCAGCTTGTTGAGGATCCAGTGGTTGCCAAATACGATTTATCTTCTTGGAAGTTAGGCTTGAGTGCTGCTGCTCCATTAAGCGTCAGTCTAATCAAGAAGATCAAAGAAAAATTCCCACAGATGACTATCAAACAAGGGTATGGCTTAACAGAGACTTCACCAGTTGTCACCATGGAGCTTTCGGACTGCACAAGTGACGGTAAGCGACGGATTAGAAAGGATAAAAATACTTTTCATAACTTTATTCTTAAAAAGGGTCGTCTGGTATATTAGTTCCAAACTTGCTCGCTAAATTGGTTGACGAAAATGGCAAAGGTAAAGAAACAGACAGTAGATTCAGATATTGCCTATATTCATTTTCGCTTCTTAGAGGTTGCTCAGGGTGAGCGGGGTGAGCTTTGGGTAAAAGGTCCTAATATTATGAAGGTAAACAGGATGAACAATGGGCAAAGCAAAACTATAACGTCTCCCATGCTTCTGTTTAGGGCTATATTAATAATCCTAAAGCTACAGCAGAGTGCATTGATAAAGATGGATTTTTTCACACGGGAGATATAGCTTATGTGGATAAAGAAGAGCACTTTTATATTGTTGATAGAATCAAGGAACTCATTAAATATAAAGCATTCCAGGTAAAATACTCGATGATAACCTAAAAGAGGACGGAATAAATAACACTTTTATATACAGGTTCCCCCTGCCGAACTCGAAGACATTCTGGTAAAATTCTTGGCAAACAAAAAATTATTTGGGATGTCTTATTGTTTATTTAATAGCTAAAATCTCCACTTATTGCAGACTGCGCTGTCATCGGAATCTACGATCATTCTCAAGCAACAGAGCTACCATGCGCTTACGTCGTCTTGCAACAAGGTATTGATCCTTCGGAAAAGGTAGCCAAGAAAATCAGAAAACATGTAGCAGATCAAGTCGTGTCTTACAAACAAATCCGCATTGTTCGTTTTATTGATGCTATACCAAAGAGTAACACTGGCAAGATCCTTCGTCGTATTCTTCGTGATCAAGCAAATGCTGAATACATGAATAGCCAAAAATCAAAACTATAATTCAGCTGTGATCAAGCAGCATTAAATTCTCGTACATGTATGAAAGCATCCGAACGGTTTTTTTTTTTGGCAAAATAAAAAGCGCCTCTACTAAAATGCGTCTGTTACTTTTTGTTTTTATTTTTTTTTGTCACGGTATTGCGTGCTTAATTTTTTTGATGCGTTTAATTCAAAATAAGTATAAATAACAATCATTTTTGGCACAATATGCCGAATTTAAAGAGATTGTTTATTGAGACATAAACCAAGCTTTGAAGTCGAATAGCGACAGAGGACCTTTAATTCGCTAAAAAGAACCTTATTACAAGCTTCAGATATTCTACTAGCAAGTGTTTCGTTATCCAGAAGTTTTCCTCACTTCAATTTGCTTTTAACAACAAACCGAAACTCTTCACTTGGATCGAATTTGGGCAAATGGAGTGGAAGACAGACGCACCCATAGCCACGGCTTACAATATACTTGTCAATGCTCTCTGCCGTATGAATCAGAACGTTATCCATTACAATATAATGATCTTTGAATTCCCCTCACGCTTACCCAAAATGTCCAAGGTGCTTACAATAAAGTTGAAGTAATGCCTAATAATTATACCTGCTATTATTTTTGCTTTGGCTCTATCTGCTTTTCTTTGAAGGTGCCATTGGCCTTCTTACTTTACGTTAACGATGCCATAGGGAGAGGTAACACCCAATATTGTTGTTGGCTGGACAACATTAGCTCGTATTCCCTTTTTTTTTTTTGACCCAAACCATAGTTCTTTTCAGATTGATATGAAAAGCAGAATTATCAACAAACACACACTTGATTTCGAAATCCAGCTCAGTCTCGTTTCATTTCTGAACCCAGTTACACCTCTTCTCAATGCTCTCAAGAGAGCTTCTTTTCTTGGAACGGAAATGTGCTTTTCTGAAAGACAAAGCAAACTTATCGATCATGAATCTATGGATTGCAGTCTTGAAAAGTTTGTCGTAAAATCGCTTCGTCATCAGAATCAGAATTTTAACAATAGGTGTCCTAATTGGCTTTTGTCTTTCTACGTTTCTATAAAGAATCAGAAGCTTTCTTTGGCTTCAAAGTTTCCTAAACAATTGATACCATGCTACTAGAAGTTTCTAGTTCCCTTACTTCGAAACATATAAATAACATAATAGTTCTATTCAATAAACGATATCTTCAATCTACTCAACTTTCATCTATATTCTCTACAGCTTCTAGCCAATAGCAGACGACTTAACATTTATAACATATCACCCTAATTTTAATTTTCAAATCCTTAAACTCATTAGTGAAGCTTCCAATGGTTTGATCCAAACTTTTAAAGGAAAATCTTTGTATCTCTTTTCCAAGAAATGCTGGTGTTCCTCACCCAAGACAGCTAACTTGCCAGATTTTGGCCTGATCAGATGGTTTATCTTCAATTTCTTTTTGGTCTTTTTTGAACCAGTTGTAAGCAGTATGGCGAGTAATATTCGGACCTGTTCCTACTTTACCTGGTGTGAAATCTTGTACATAAAAAAAGTGCTCTTTTTAGTCGTCATTGTACTTTTTATGGATCCCTTTTTGTACATTCTTATCCGAGGGTTAACTATCTGCCTGTCTCCCCATGTTCTCTTTCTGCTCGCGTTCAGGAGGTTTGAGATCTAAGCACTCTTCAAAATTCGTAATATTAAGAGGCATTTGTTCTTCATCAGCGTCCATGTCGACAGCATCATTATTGAGCTCATCAACAATATTGTCCTTTTCGTTTTGGTAGTAAACCTGAAGGCTCATACATTACTCGTTTTTAAATATGAAGAAAGATTTCGAAACTGTGCTGATTCTCGATCATCTTCCGAACAAATTCAAGAATCGGGTGGGTTCGTGGTGCCAACGATTTCGGGGAAAAAAAGAGCCGCGCTGGCAGTAGATCTCCGTTTGTGTACGACAGGGAACAGGAACTATCCCTTACAGACAAAAGACATGCAGTATTTTATCTTAAATTGGCCTTTGTTTTGTTTCTTTGGCTTTTCCTTTTGATTTTTTATTCGACATGCTTTACAACCTCATTTAGGATGATGGACAGTATAGATTTGATTCTATTTCAGAAGGCGGCATTACGGCCTTGTTTTACGTGTAACCAAGACGTCAACGCTTGAACCACGCTATGATCCAATCAGATAAACAATAAGGTGCGGCCTAACGGCCTTTCACCTATTTAAATAGTCACCCTTTATTTTGTTTCCCCCCAGATCAATTGCCTTTTTTTCTTCTTTATTTATAAAAATGAACAACAATGCATCAACCACGAGTGTATCTGATTCAACGTTACACCAAAATACACCTACTCTCGAGAAACCAGCAGAAAGCAAACCAGAGCTGACGATGAGAGAAAAGCATCAGACATTATTTAGAGTATTGACCTTTATCGGTCTTCAGGTCGCTCTCTTTTTATCCGCCCTAGACAACACGATCATTGCCACCGCGCTACCCACAATTGGATCCGAGTTCAATCAGATGACGATCGTTTCCTGGGTCGCCACAGCCTACATGCTGACCTTTGATGCTTTCCAACCACTCTTTGCTAAATTTTCCGACATCTTTGGTCGTAAATGGATCCTGCTGTTTGGCATCAGTGTCTTTTTGTTCGGATCGATATTATGTGGTGCGGCAAAGAATATGGTCATGCTGATCGTTGGAAGAGCGATTGCTGGTATTGGTGGTGCTGGTATTACATCTATGGTCTTCATTGTCATTTCGGATATTGTCCCATTAGAAAAACGAGGAAGTTATCAAGGCCTTGTGAATGCAGTCTTTGCATTGGCCAGTGTGCTGGGTCCATTAGTTGGTGTAAGTGAATCTTGTTGTTTTGCTTAAGATAACTCATGTTTTTTTTTAGGGTTCTTTTACTGATTATGTAACTTGGAGATGGAATTTCTATATCAAGTAAAGATTAATAAATAACAAAAACAAGAAAGACTAATCACTATTGTTATAGCCTTCCAATTGGTGCCATTGCTATTGCATTGATCACCTTCTTTTTACACTTGCCTATACCTCAGTCAAAATTTTCTGAGAAGTTAAAACGCGTCGACTATACTGGCACAGCCATCGTCTTGGCCTTTTCAACCTTATTCTTGCTAGCCCTTAATTTTGGAGGACAGACGTTTCCTTGGAAATCAGCAGCTGTGATCGTACTGTTGGTACTCTCTGTGCTCTTGGTTGGCCTCTTGGCTATTGTTGAAAAGAAATTTGCCAAGGAACCCATCATGCCACCTCGTCTTTTTAGAAATCGATCTGTGGTGAGTGTCTTGCTGGTCAATTGGTTCTTTGGCATGACATTCTTTTCTGCTGTTTATTATCTTCCTGTTTATTTCCAAGTCGTTCGTAATGATAGCGCCATGTGGTCTGGTATTCGCTTGATCCCAATGCAGCTCGTGCTCAGTGTCATCTCGATCGCTGTAGGTCTATCGATTAGCAAAACAGGTATCTACAAGCCACTGATTAGCTTTGGCATGGCCATGCTGACCGCATGGATTGGACTGACGAGTTTGTATGATCAAGAGACTCCCTTTTCTCGTATCTATGGTATTACTATCATCGGTTCCTTGGGCCTTGGTTTTCTATTTTCCCCCACTATCATTGCTCTCCAGGCTGCTGTGGACGTGAAGGACATTGCGGTTGTGACTGGCCTTGGTAACTTTTCTCGTATTCTTGGGAGTGCTTTGGGTGTTGGTAAGTCTATAGACGTAATTCACCATCTCAATAACTTATTTTTCATGTAGCCATCTCTTCGACCGTGTTGAACTCACATTTAAATCAGGAGCTTGCTCATGTCATTCCAGCCGAAGAAGCCGCCAAGGTCCTTGCTTCTTCTGAATATGTGAATCGCGGTCTGCCTGAACAATACAAGGAAGCAACACTTGAGGTCTATGTCAATGGTCTCCGAACACTATGGTATGTCCTGATCGCTATGTCTGGATTAGGTTTTCTTGCTTCTTTCTTTGTCAAGCATCATCCTATTCGTCGTCCTCCTAAACAAAAGCCAGCTGAACCAGAAGGTGACGATGTCGTGGTTGAAGTACCTGAACAAGATAAAATAAAGCAATAAATAGAAGAAAAACAAGACAAATAGAAGAAAAACAAGACAAATAGAAGAAATATTGTCTTCTTTTTTGTAAATACACTTTACTACGCTAATTAATCATACTTTTTTTTTCAATACTGTTATTTAATATTACGCCAAAATAAAATAAAAGAGAGGGTCGTTTGCCTTTTTTTTTTATTATTTTTTTTGTACAAATTCTATTTATTTATTCTTCATCATCGTTTTCCTCATCCCCTTCAGCCATAGCGGCCATTTCAAGCTCATGCTCCTTTATAGCTTCTTTTGCCTTATTTCTTAATATCTTTGTTAAACCTTCCTTTGCTACAACTGTCATTGGTCTGTTGATTTCTTCCATAGGTACGTCTAAATCATCATTTTCTGATTGAAGTCGAGCATCGTCCAACACCTTTTCTAATTCTTCGTAATAAATATCAATGATATGGTATCGAATCGCATCAGGTTTTGTTCTGTCAGTGGGACTAATCAACCTGTTAGCTTTGGGAAACAATCTAAAGGAAAATACTTTACTGTAAGGGTCCTTCGAGTAACATGTCATTATAAGCATCTAAATAAACAGCGTCCCAATTCTCTCTTGCCAAGAATTGAAATGAAAAATATATCACACGACGTAAAAGCAAATAGTATTTATCCAATCGAATTCTATCTAATCCATGCCACTCTTGACAGTGAATTTGCCAAAATGCCTTTAAAAAGGGAATGGCGTTCGAGGCGGGTAATTCCATCACAAGACTACCGAGATCGTTGGCAAGTGCTTGCTGAATCAAGGGTTTATCTGACATCCAAAAACCTAAGTGTCGATTCCGTTAGCAACTTGTGTGTATTTATCATAAGAAACTTGCAATAGAATAATCCTTTCCACAACTTTAATAGCTCTGTTTCGGACAGGTTGGCTTGAGTGGATAAAAACTTGCAAAGTGATCGGACAGCTTTATCACGAGTCTTTTTTTCTTTTTAATCATATCAGTTTCTATATACAGAAAATACTCTTTGCTTTATTACCATTAGCAGCTAATTGCTTTCCAAGTGGAAGATAAGTTTGTTCAATCGTCTCGTCCATTATGTTGAATTAAAAAAAGAAAAGAAAAAAAAAGTTATAATTAAGGAAATAAAAAGCCACTTACGGATTCAGCTTGTCAAAATAGAAGCCAATCACGATTGAGTATTTATTCTTTTTGTGTTATGCCCTGGACATTCATTTTTCTTTTTTCCTGTTAAAATATGTTTGGTGCATTTAAGCCATCGTTTGTAGCCCAAGGTGGTTTACTTTGGTAAGATGAAATGATTGAAAAGAACTAGGAACTTATTTGATTAGGAAGAATCCTTTTCGCATGTCAGCCACTCGTAAAGCAAATGTAAGAAAGAGACTCAAGGCAGTTGACGAGGTCATTTCAGTTGTTGCCAAATCTGGAGTGGAGTGCAAAGCATTGACTGAAGCACTTGCACTTCCAAAAGAATCAGAGATGCTACCAAGAGATAAATATACAGTATTTAGTCGAACAGCCAATGGATATCGTAAATCGCTTCATAAAGTACCCAAGTTTACTAAAAAGACCAACAGAACAAGTCCCCCTGGTTTTTAACAATACACATTCTGTAAATAAATGATATAAAAGAAAGCATTTGGTTATAAAGAAATAAGCAGGCGATTAAAATGAAATAGGTTGTATTATTTATTATTTATTAAAGGACGGGGGGATCTAGTATAAATGATAATAAAATAGATACACTTTAAACTTCCATCTTGATTTTCTTTTCATTTGTTATTTCATCTTCTGATGTATAAAAAGGTCTTTTCCTATGAAACAACCATTGAATAAAACGATCCGTGGTCAATTCACACTTACATTTCGGTTCTTGCTCCTGTTTCCCTCAATGCTATAAAGGAGTTTGCATTATTATAAAAGTTTGGGAAAAAATTAGAAGGTGAAGGCAAGTTTTGTGCATAATGAGAAGGTAAAGGAGAAGACTAGGGTATTTATCAGTCATCATTTTAAATTCCCTTTTTTTTTTTTGCTATTATCTTTTTACCCCTGATTCTTGCTTTTCTTCAAAAGAAGAAATAGTAATATTTAATTTGGACCTTTTATCGGGCGTACCAGGTGGTTCTGATCTCGGTGATTGATCTGGTGAATGTTGAGGAGGTGAATAATACAGTGGTGGTGTCTTGCTATAGAATGATCCAGTCTCATGTAGCATGGTTGTTGTGGCTGGATAAACTTGCGTCATCATTTGTCTGTGCTCTTGCATGTTCTATTCTTATGGTCAGAACATGCCTATACACTCTTTCATGTACATTATTATTTACCTCTTGAAGTAAGAGTAATTGTTGCTGGTGTTGCTGGTGCTGATGTTGTTGATGTTGTTGATGTTGTTGATGCTGTTGATGATGATGTAGTTCGTAAGGTGACAACATATTGTTTTGTAATAAGGGAAAAGTGGTGTAACCATGGGAACGTGGTATTGCTGCATTATATGAAAATGACATGTTTGATTGAGTCGGAACCATGACAGGTTGTTCTTGCAATATTTCATTTGTGACAACTTCTTGACTTGTTTCATTATCTGATTCAATATTTCTTTCTATGAACTATATAAGGAGGGAGGATGAATAAAAGAACAATAAGAAATATAAGCTTACGTCTTCATTCGTCTTAATCTCTCGAGGACCATCATTCTAATACAATATGAGTATAACAAGACAAGTGAATGTTGTTTGTACCTCTTTATATTGAGTCAATAATGAATCCATATCAGAGCTTGAATACTGAATTATTTTATTATTTGGTGGAATGATCATTAATGCCACTTCACAATTACATAGCACACTTAATTCATATGCCTTCTTCATCAACCCATGCTTTCTTTTAAGAAATGTAACTTGTCTATTGCGATCATCCTTAATATGTTGAATTTGAATCTTTTTACGGCCCATAATAGTCTTTGTATGAAAAAAAGAAGGAAGAATCAGGTATTTAATATTAAATGGGTTGGGTTATAAAGTCGGCATTACCTTTTTCTTATTGTTTCTATAATTAAAAAAAAAAAGGACAAAAGAGAAAGAAGCAAAAAGTATTCAAAAATAAACTTAAATATTTTTTTATTTTATTTTTAGAAACAATAAAAAAGGGGGAAAAGAGTAAAGAGAGCAGTAAAACTGGGTTTTGTTAAAGTTATAAATGACATATACATGGACATAATATAAACCAATCTTATTGTATTTATGATCATAATTCTAATATCATTACATCACACTCTTTCTTTTTTTTCTCCTCGGTTTAATTGAATGTTTACAGTATAAAAAAAATTTTCCCTTGCATGCTTGGGTTTAATCTTTTAAAATTTTTGTTTCTGAGACATGTCCCACTAGATTACTTGATTACATAACAGGGACTCCGATTCGGTATAAATGATTCACTTCACACAAATTTGTACAACACTTGTTCATAATAATGTTAAGCATGGCCTGTGCATTTGTTTATTAAAAGAATCATGGTAGGGAATACATTGACATACAATATATTTTTAGTTTATCTTTTTGCTTTCTTTTAATTTTATGCCCCTTTTCTTTTCTTTTCTTACAGGAGCTAAAGTCAGAAGAACCCAACACATCAATTTTAGGTAATAAGCCGTAAAAAAATCCGACTAAAAAAAAATGAATCTTTTGTTGAGCCGAAAGATATAATTCATAATCGTACAATAACAAAAAGGATCGGCACAAGAAACGCGTGTAAATCATTTACGTAATGAAGCTTCTCTATATTTAACATAAAATTGCATGATATATGCTATACCAGGAAAAGCATTCCTTTTGCACCAGTCAAATAACTAACGTCAGGATGTCTTTACAAAATGTTATTTTGTGTTTTTTTTTTATGAAAAAGAAAAGTATAGAATAAAACATGAGGCGCATCATAACATTAAACTTAAATATTGTTATATAAACTCAAGTGAAGATATCAAAGTTTTATTCTATCAAGTAAAACAACTTGAAACTTTATCATTTTAGTCATTTTTATTAGTCTATTTTTTCACTCTTTCTCTTTCTTCGTGTCAGTCAGACGTCAATTATTTTAGTCATCACCAATAGCAGTTAAACCATGTGTTTGGTGTCATTTCATCTTATAAATTATGACATGTTCTTTTTATTAGGAACTATCTGTACTTTATTTTGAGCTTCATTGAACATAGCAAATCATTCTTTAATCATCGCACGTTGGCCTCCAATTTCATGCTGTGTTTTCCCATCCAAAAACCGCTGTGTTAAAAACACATTCGTATGACCTGTACATCTAATATGAATTTCTTGTAAATGAGGCTTGAATTCAATTGCAAAAGTAGTAGCTGCATCATCTACAGCCACTACTTGTTTAATCCAATCCAAAAACTGATCAGCGAAATTTAAACAAACAGCAGGATTCTATGAGACAGCAAAATGAGAAGTTTTTTTAAAAAAATAAAGATGTAATCTTTTGTTTTACTTACCCACATATTTTTTATATTTCTTACTTGCCGAGGCATTTCTAACGTCTTGAACTGCTCTACTTTAACAATCCTCCCGTCATCATCTCTAAATCCACAAATAACTCTCGGAATACCAACCAAGAAAGACTGTGCCCAGAATTTTAATAATTTATACCTTTTCTTACAAGATTAAATCAGTAAAACACGCACAATACAACTTTTAAATACCTTTGAAACGAATAAGAGTGTCTTTCTGTTTCTATAACTCTTGATGTTTTCAATTCCACATAGTTGCTCAATTGCTCTGAAGGATTGCTTGGCTTGACATCTTTGTATTATCTTCAGTAACACGATCACACACTCTTTCTTGCATTACCTCTGCAGCAATCCACTTCAGCACCCATAATGATGGAATTGTTTCCTAACCTGGTCTTTACTACTATACAATACTGCACATTTGTATTCGCGCTCTCTCCTTCTCGTGTTATCAGCTCTTCCTTCTTCACTAGATGCGGTGGTTGGCTAACGGTACTCAAGGTTTCAAATCGATAACCCCAGTAACTCATTAACTTCATCCTATCCGTTTCGTCATCCTTGTTTTTAAGTGATTGCTCTTCGATATAGATAGTTCCCTAAAAGAAAGAGATGCTTCATGATGTGATCCTTTTTTGATGTTTATTTCTTACGTTGTATTTTGTAGCACGTAGTTCCCAAGGATCCTTTCTACTAAAAGGTGTACAAAGTATTTTTGTCATGATGCCACGCCAAGTAATCTATATTAGAATATTTATTCACATACATGCCTTTTTTTACGTTTTTTCATTTTACGATATCTGCAGTTGACTTTTGATCTGTGTTTGTGTTCAGTTGAGTGAGTGCATCTAATAAAGTATCAATATGTTCAGGTACAGATTCATCGCGTTGAATGAATCGATCAAACCCGAAATTGAGATCTTTGCCTGCAGGTGGATAGTAATATTTCTATTCCATACAAAATGAGTCGCTTTTTGCTTCAGTGAAGAGTTACATTACCATTTCACGATCATCAAACCAAACGTGTCTTTTGTGATCGATACTATAACATGTCAATTCTTGAGGTTGTTTATAGATTGGAAACGATCCTTCATATTTCACATTGGATTCCACTCGGAATGTATTGCTGGATGTTTGAACTTTCTTTTGCTGTTGTTCGGAATAAGAAGTTTTAAAAGATCTTTTTGACATTGTATGTAAAAAAAAAGAGAGAATTTATTAATTCAAGCGATTCTGAAGGTCTACGAAAATAAAACGTCATCTTCCTCATTTCAAAAAAAATCTCTTTCAGGAGAACAAAAAAAACGTATCAAATGTGTTTAGACTGGCATAGAAGACAGACCTATTTGTCCCTCCCAGTTTCTGATGCGTTGGGTTGCCTTATCTTAAAATCAAGAAGATCTCGAGTGATAAAGAACTGCTATTATCATCGGAAATGCATACCTGATTCATGATGGTGAAAATCTTGATAAGCATTGGATCCTTTGCATAACTGTTTTTGAATACACTCTTTGAATTGATGCTATTCAAGAACTAATTTTGCCACATTGATGTCCAAAAGGCTTTTATTGTGCAATGCATCGATTAATATAAATTAAATTCAAATATCTCCAGACATGGCATACTGTTCGCATTGATCTCCTCATAGTGTATTTTGACAGCTCAGTAAATCTTTAGAAACTATTTACATGGCTCAAAATTCTTAATATCCCGTAGCTATATTCGATAAGATTAAAAGAGGAACCTGAATGTTATGAATTCGTGCAAGGAACTTCTGCATATATTCGAGTAACTAAAAGATATAATGTGTCCAATGTACTAAACAAAGCGAATTGTCGAAATTAATTTTATAGTACGGGATTGACTTAGAATCCGGCCCGAACATCAGATCACGTGACTTTTGTCGTCATAAGCGCTTCAAATTCAGCAAAAAAAAAGTTTTTGCAGTTGCCAAAGCTTAACGTGCGCCGTACGATCAGTTTGGCCATGTTGTTCGATCAATTGATCAAACGGAGTTGTTGGTAATATGAGAATGATGAGCAAGTACACCAAAGTTACGAATAGATAGGGACATTGGAAGCTAATAAAGCACATGTCGACACGGGTATAATCTGATTAAAGCAAAGACTTTTTTTGATTTTTTTTTCATTTTTTAGCCTCTTTGTCACATTACTGCTGTGACGAAGCAAATAATAATATTGATGCCAATGATGACTGCGTCTTGTGAATCCCTATACTGAATCAATTCAAATTTTTTGAACCTTATTCAATATTTGAACCTTATTTTAAAAATCAAATCTTATTTCAAAAGTCGAACCTTACTTCAAAAATGAAGCCTTATTTTCTTTTGTCTATATAATAGACAAATTTTTATTTCTATTTTACTTCACTTCTCTTGACTTCTCTTATCTTTACTTATCTTATATTCTTTTTTATATAAATAACCAATAAATCAAATATCTTTATCTCTGAATCTTTTGGTATAACACTCTTAAAACACAAGCAAGACAAGTCCCTTGAAGCAAATTATCTTCATTGTAAACACTTTCAAACCTTTTATTAAACTACTACAAACAAGTCTGATCTACTTAACAAGATCTGGTGGTCACTCATAACAAGCGAATCCATTATCAATACTTTAACTCAAGTCTTATTTTTTTATTCTTTTTATCAACTTTATTCTATTTCAAAACCATAAACTCTTACAAGCCATTAAAGGAAGGAAAATTACACTGTGATCATAGCAGTAGGCGAATAGGTTATACGAAGCATTTTGATTTAAAGAAAAATTTCAAAAAAAAACTATTGTTATATGTATATATATCTTGATCTTTCGGTCAAAGGGAGGAGTATCATCTTTAGTATTATATTCTATCACTCAATAGGCAGGATTCATTTTACTCTAAATTTCCTAACTTTATTTTTACTCTACATTACAACTTTTATCAAGAAAACCCTTTATTAATCTTCTGTTGGTCACGACTGATATTAAACTCTTATCAAGCTTCCACTAATAATCATCTTTTACAAGAAAAACTCTTTCAATTCCAACAACAAACACCTAAATTACCTCTGTAAGCCTAATAAGTTACCCGACTACTAGCAAGTTACAGTATCACACCAGTTAGAAATGAACTCTTAAGTAAAAATCCATTTGAAAACAGAGAATCAAATCTTCTGTTTGAAACCAGAATAATATAAATACCCTCATTTTCTTATTTTTATTTCCTCACTTCAGACTCTTTTATCTTTCTATCTTTTCTTTATTTCATAAAACCAATAAAACCATCAAACGCTCAATTGAAACCTTTGGTCTGTGATCTATACTAAATACGATAACCCTTGAAGTCAACAATCTTCACTGCAAATCTATTCTTAAACCTCAAGAATTTAATCCTTTATAACAACACTGATCCACGTAACAAGATCTAGTGATCACTATTGACAAAACGTACCTACTTAAACCCAAAAACCAGCAGCAATTACACCATGAAGCATGATAACAATCTCGACTCTTTCTTTTTGCTTGGCAAATTCAATTTTCGTTTGAAATTAAAACTTGTGAAGCTTTGATTGATGTTTCATAAGACAAATTTAAAGCGCAAGACAATCCATACAGCAGTAGATTCAAAGCTTATACATGCCTCACAATCTTTCCACAAAGTTTAAAAAGCTTCTTTTTATTTTTTTGTATTTTATTTGTTCAAATAGATGAAATTGTCTTCTTATTTTAAATTACTCATAAACGTAACAAGCACTAAAGTCTTTTAGAGCTGATCTACTTTATTGTAATTTCTAATTTACTTTACTTTATTCAAAACAATTTAATCTACTTACAAGATCTGGTATTCACTTATTATAAATGAGTATAAACTCGAACTTATTGCTACATTTGGAGTCAATCTCTATTCAAACCTTTGATCTTGTATCAACCCTTAAAATTACAGCATTTTATAGTGCAAATACCCACTAGCAACGGATTATTACATTGGAAGATCCCTTTCATTTCCTATTTATTTTCTCTTGTTTTGTTTATCATTTCTTCCAAACAGCTCAATGATTAAGCTCAGGTTCAGAGCAAACTGAAAATCCCTCGATTCTTTAGAATTGTTTACAAATCTCCCAAAGACAAATGATCTGTACTGAAATTTTTATTGCTACTCAAATCTTTTATGGATCCAATTTTTCGACCTTGCAAGATCTGATGGACATTTAAATAGACTCTTTTATTCAAAAAAAAAATTCACTTGTACGAAATCGAAACAGAAAAATAAAATTGCTATACCATTCAGTTCTGATACTGATTTGCAAACTGTTAAATGGTTTACTGAAAGCCAAAAGGCATAATTTGTTTTTATTCAATATGAAAAGGATCTTTTTTTTTCTTTTAATAAACTCTGTAAGTCCAACTAGCTTGATTCTATCTCTTTATATTCGCTAATCGAATTACTTTATCATGTAAGACCAGTCTACAAGCCTCAATATTTAATTTTATCAAGCGAATGTATTCTTTATGGCACACAATTTTATTAAACCCCATTTGATTCAAATGATCTCGAGACTAAGAGAATGCAGATTGAGTGTAGGTTTGTTTTAAGATAAAGTGACAGTATATCGATTTCTCTGATTCAGTTATGAAGCTAAAGTGAAATGACAAGCAAGTTCAAAAACTTTATTTCTGTAAATATCTTTCTTGCTGTCTCTCAGTTTCATTCATTGGCTTATAGACATGTTGGTATTAATAATGCCAACCAGTTAGGTATCGTGTTTGATTCAAGATAATAAATCAATGACTCTCTTCAGCGAGATCTTTATCTTTTTGATCTTGTTTCTTCCTTGGTAATCACACCATCATTCCTTCTCTCGCATTCTGATCTCTTTTTTTTTTATTAGCGCAACAAAGGCTCTATTCCTATCTTCCTGAATCTCTATCTCAATATATTTTGATTCTTTACTGTAAATATTTTTGATAACATATCGATCCGAACGTTCAGCACTTGAGACACAGAACCTTTATTTTAAGTGCTATTTTAGTCTCTTTTAGACAACTTGTCTTGTGATCTAATGGACTCTATCAAAAAAGAAAAAAAAAAGAAAAAAGAGAGCGAGCGAGGGAGTTCTTTATTCCTGACATTTTTTCTTAAAAAAACTTTTTACGTCTTTAACAAATTAGGAAAAATAATTCTATAGTTTTAATCATTCTACTTGGGTCTAAATAAAAAAAAAAAAAAAAGAGAAACCCTTTTACAGATAAGAAACTATACACAGTTTATTGAAGATAGAATTAAGCTAAAATAATTTTTTCTTCTCCCATGTTTATCTGGCGTTGAAAGGAAATCCAAACTTACAATTCTATGAAAGTTGTGAAAAACAATAGACAAATGTTTATCTCTCGAAAAAATAAAAATAAAACATATATTTCAAACATGCTCTAAAATAGTCAGTTCTTTTTAGTCTAAAAAAATACTTTTTATTCTATCAATTTCCTTATAATAAGCTTAATCTAAATATAATACAATTGAAACAAAGGTTAAAACTGCATAATTTTTTATTTCGTCGTCTCAACATTCCCACCATTGAACACATTCTCTTTTAATAATGATGGTATCTGACACACATTGTATTAAATAGCCACACTATTTTTTTTTTTTTTTTTTTTTTTTGCAATTATTTTAGTTTAATTCGCTAGGTTCGCTTTTTAGTTTATTTAATAAAAATAAGAAAATATTTTCAAAATCATTGACTCA
>NW_027137835.1:947465-1028935 GCF_000149305.1 Rhizopus delemar RA 99-880
CAAATGAGTTGAATCTCCCTCTTTGGTGCTATCTCGTAAACATAAAGAGTTCCTGAATCATTTTTTTGATGTAACACACCATATATTTTTTTTGCTAGAATTTCTACAAAAAAAAAAAAAAAAAAAAAAATTTAGAAATTTTTGGTTATTTTGAAAAGTGAATGATTAAAGCAAATAACGAGATGTTTGAATGAGGATAAAGAAGGAAGAAGGGCGATATGTGTTATCCTAGTGGTTCTATCATAGGGGAATTCGTATGACAAGAGTGAGGAGAAGAAGAAACTTCAAATGAACGGCGCGTAGAAAATTCCAGTACTAAAAAAAGTACTTACCTAATTTGGTTTTTTGGACCAGAACTTTAATATAAAATATATTTCTCACTCTCTCTCTCTCTTTTTCCTCTTTTTAATCTGTCTTTTGTATTTTTTTTTTTTCATGTATTTTAATCTTTAAAAAAATGGAATTAATGACAGGTCAACATTATTGGCTTGATCCTTGTAAATTATTAAGCCTACCTAAAGAGATTTTATTAGAAATCATTACATATGTCACTTTTGAAAAAACACTTTATCCAACCTCTTTATTGGAATTATCGTCATGTTGTAAATACCTTCATCATCTTGTACATAAAGATCCTTGGCGACTTCAAACTATATGGCCTCAAGTATTTCATTCTCGATTTGATACAAGAGCAATTTATCGTCGAAGGTTACATACTTGTATAAATTGGCAATCGACATTTGAAAGACGTTGTAAAGCACTGTATAATTGCCAGTCATTTGCTCTGAATAAGAACGATATCAGCCTATTAGATACAATTGATTGGGAAGTCATTTGGGATATGCTGACAGAGCATGGTAATAGAGACCATTAGATACTTATTTATATATTAACCATAAACCATAGACCAAATCAATGTTGCTCACTTGTTCAATTTCCAAGTACCATCGACTGCCGGTCTGTTGTTTCAATTGGGACGTTTCAGAGACAGAGAAGCCTATCCAATCGTATTGCCCATTTTATCCTTATTAGTCAATTACGGTAACAAAAGATACCTTCTTTTTTTTAAATCTTGTCTCACGTCTCTTTACAGATTTCACCATCACCCGATTTTTTACCACAAACACCACATCCTCTCTTGTCTCTTCCGAAATCAGTCAATTTGCGTACCATTCTGAATCAGACAGTCTCATCACAAAGCATACACCCTTCAGATACAATCCAGAAGCCATGCGACCCAAACGATTCTATCCAGCACAGGATCCCTTGGCCGCTGCCTTTCATCTCTTTTTCACCACCATCTTTGCTGCACATCCTAACCTCTATCAAGCCATTCCTGGTTGTATCCCGATTCCCTTGTTCCATCTTCAATCGGAACAGTTTGATGTCGAGTACCTCCGTCGATACGAGCGTCACCTTTTCTTTTCTACTCCAGCCATCAACCTCTATGCTTCATCTGGCCTGGCCTCACCCGATCGGTTTGTGAGTGAAGCCCATCTGATTGAAGGTGACTGGATGGGTTATTATACCTTTCAGGATACGGACGACACGATCGATTTAGAAGACTGGTTTGATGGACCGATGCGAATCACACTCAAGATCGTTCCTCTTGACCATGGTTCATGTGAGTCGGCGGTGTCAAGCAGCCGCCAGACAGAATTCCCCTCGTCCCATCTCCGGTCCTGTCCTTTGACTCGATTCGAAGGCACGGGCATGGACAGTTCTGGATCGTTTCTTGTATCGGGCCTGATTGATGATTCAGAAGAAGGACAGATCACTTGGGAAAAGAATTATATTGAATCAGGTGAAACATGGGAGTATTCTGGTCGATTTCTTTGGCCTGTTGGTTTATGTGGAAGATGGGGCGATGAAGAATATGGTGGACCTTGGTGGATGTGGAAAGTAGAAGCAAGCTTACCTACTATTTCTTCTACTGCCAAATAATATCTATACCCTCTTTGTAACATTTAATCTACTTCTTCAGGCTAAGAAGCTTTTAATTACATAATAATACATGATATAAACAACACAGGACAGAAGAAGGGAAGGAGGGGACCTCATCCATCTCTGGCTTCCTGTTCAGAAAACCCTGTATTTAATTAATGAAAAATTCATTTATTATGCATTTTTTTATTGTCCGCTTAATTGCTCTTCTTTGCTAGCCAGAATCACTCTTGTCTCGTCATTAAAATGCCAACCGTGAAGGTCGGGATCAAATAACTTTTTGCATGCCTTTCCACATTCTGAAGGGGATGAGTGAATGTAGATGTCTCTTGGACAAACCCAGTAGGCATCTTGGGTTTCAATGGTACCGATCAACTCATACTCTTCCATCAAAGGGACCTTGCGTCTCTTGACTTTGCACAACGCTTCAAATTCAATCATAGGTAACACACGCCAAGTCCTTGGTCTGTCTAGAGTTCCACAGACGTTCGCGATCCTTTTATCAACTGCTTTACCCAGTGTGTCTAGTCCATAATATCTGATTTCATCTCTCAAACATAAGAGTGCGGATGGATCTGAGGGCAAGAAATCGGTTTGAGATGTAATCAGATGCTGATGGATATATTCAAACCATCTTCCGTTTCGATTGATAAATACGTCCTGGTTGGATACGATCGCATTGTATGTCTCACTGTCCTCGTTCAACAACCGGTCAAAGAAGGAGGCAGCAATCAAGGTATCAGACAGGATCCAATAATGAATACCCCCCACATTGAGTCTCACAACAGTATTTGGCATAAAGAACGTGTCTTTTGCATCCTTTGAGCACTGTTCTTCCGTATCAGGTTCATTTGAGCCTTCAGAGTCTTGATCGTCCCCAGAGCTTTCTTCAGTCTGAGACTCATGGTTCACCTTGGGATACTCATGTGCTGCTTTCGATCCACAGTCCTCTCGAGACCTTCTTTTCTTTCTAAGCACTCGTTTTCCAGACCTTCCTCCGATACGTCTCTTTGGCAAGATGAGCTTACTGCCTTGTTTCTCAAAGTAGTCACCAAGTGTGGTCAACCTGTAAGGTTTCTTATCCGCCTTCTCTTCCAAGCTGGTTTCCTCAGGGTGCTCCCAGTAGTATGGCTCTTCCTCACTGTGTGCTTCATCATGAAGCTCTTCCCAATAGAAAATTTCCTTGTCATTTTGATCTAAATCACTGTCAAAAGGATCCATACTTTCTGTAAAAAGCTGAATAAAAAAGAAGAGGAGAGGTGATGGTTAAATGCGCCATCATCTATCAATAGGGTTGTTAAATCAGCATTTGATATATCACAATTGAATATGGAGCAAATCGATTTTATTTTATAAATGATGTCATGTACAATAAAACTCAATACGAATGATCATAGCACTGTTCTGTTTACATTAAAAAAGGATGATGTCAGCCTGTGAGATTGCTCTCCCTGTTATGATTTCAGAGACTCAGTTGATCCTTTTGTGAGTGTATATAAAAGAGAGTGTATCACGTGAAACGTATTTAAATTACGTTTAATTGGTTTTATTATTTCCTCCCTTTTTTTTATTTTACTTTTTATTTCTAATGTCCACTTATAACTACATTATTAAAGTAAGCACAAGTCAATTAGACAAGAGAAAATAAAGAATACTAAAAAGTAAACTTTTTTAAAAAGTATATTATTGTCGGAGATTCAGGTACGTAAAGACAATAACAATAAGAATAAGAAACTCATTAAATTGTGTTAGGTGTTGGAAAGGTAAAATCTCGATATTTTTTTTTATAATCATAACACTCTCCTAGTCTTGTCTGTTACTTCAATTTACAGATAAAAGGTTTTATGCTGGACGTGAGTTAACTATTGGGTAAAGACTTTCTTTTTTTGCATAAACTATCTTACTCTTTATTATAGTGTCGAGTTTGGTTCACGGTTTATTACAATGTCAGATGGGAAGCAAATCAAATTACAAATTTGGGACACTGTAAACTATTTTATATAATCTCACAGTTTCACTCAACAAATAAAAATAGGCTGGACAAGAAAGTTTTCGAAGTATTACACAAAGCTATTATAGAGGTGCAGCTGGTGCATTAATAGGTATTGTACTTGGTTCAAAAGAGGATTCATATTAACAAATACACAGTGTATGACATTTCAAGAAGAGAAACTTTTGAACATGTTTCGACTTGGTTAGCAGGTATCAACGACACATGTTCGTTTTTATCTTGTTCTCTTATCGATTTGCTTAGATGTTCGAAAACATGCTAACCCAAATACAACTATTGTCTTGGTCGGAAACAAATGTGATTTGAAGAGTCGTGCAAGACAAGTTACCAAAGAAGAAGGAGAGAAATTTGCCAGAGATAACGGCATTCCACTCTTTATTGAAACATCAGCTAAATCAGCTGAAAATGTAGAGGAGGTATTTGCAAAGACTGCAGAAGATGTTTACGACAAGATCAAATCAGGTGTATTTTCTCCAAATGAGGTAAAACAGAACCCGCCAAACTACTCCTTTTGCTTATTTTGATGTAGACGTCGGGTATTCGATTAAGTCAGACACAAAGTGCACTTGCAGATGAAGCACAAGGTGGATGCTGTTAATCAAGCCATACCATCTTTCTTAAATTGTATTCTTTATGATTACCCCTGATCGATTAAAGTATTGTTTAATAAGGGTGAATCAAAAAGACTTTCTATATCAAAATATCTGTACCCCCCCCTCTCTCTCTTTTTTTTTTCTCAAATCATAATTTCCAATGAGTGTTGAATAGATGAATTGTATACAATGTGCGCATGCATTTTTCTCTTTTTATTTAATCTCTTAAACAACGGTACCAGAGGCAGAAGCAATACGAGGCCACAAATCAGCACATTCCTTGGCAACGGGACCAGTGATGGCAGAACCCTTCATTTCACCCTTGGGGTTAACAATGACACCAGCGTTATCTTCAAAGTAGAGGAAAACACCGTCTCTGCGGCGCCAGGCTTTGCGTTGACGAACAACAACAGCAGCCAAGACCTTCTTTCTTAATTCGGGCTTACCCTTCTTGACAGTAGCAACAACCATGTCACCACAACCAGCAGCAGGAAGTCTGTTCAAACGACCCTTGATGTTACGAACAGCAATGACGTACAAGTTCTTGGCACCAGAGTTATCGGCACAATTCATAACAGCACCTACGGGCAAACCGAGAGTCATACGGTACTTGGTTCCGGAAACGCTAACTATCAAAGTTGCATTAGCAAACTATTTCTTTCAGCTCTTTCTCCTCATTTTGTCATGTCGCCCCCTTTCTGTCTCCACTCTTAATTCACAACGATGAAGTTCATGTAGAATGGATGGATGATCTATTTGAGCATAATTCATGTCTCTCTATCTGTCTATGTTATCCATCCATCTATCTTTACTGTCTATAGTCGATCCATTGAGTTGTTGTGCTGTTGTAATCCAAAGCTGTTCATCCAATCATCCATCCATTGATATTCTTCTCCCATCGCATGCTCCTCCCACCATACACACACACACACTCAAGAAACATATAAAAAAAAGTATTTAATACATTACCCTTAGGCATTTTCTAGAGTAATTAAGGAAGAGAAGAGAAGGATTAACGAATAGCGCTTTCTTTGCTTTACAATGACACACACACACATCTTCTCTCCCACCTCCTTTGCCTATTTCCAAAAATGGAAATTCGAACATTCTGATTCCGAATCAACTTTTTCGGCTCGGACAAACGATTACTTTAAATGTCAATATTGATAAGGGAACGATAAGGAGAGTTTGCCTTTTATGGAATAGTTTAGTTACTAAAGAAAAGGAGGATCTTGTAAAATAAAATTAAAGACTTCAAAACAAATGCTTAAAGAGAAGCCAAAAAAAAAGAAAAAGAAAAAGAAAGCTCATTTGGATCAAGGAGAAAAAGGAGGAGTCAATGAAGCTTCCTACGCCTGATTCGATCAAATTTTACGTTTAGACTTTGATGGCGTTACTTGTAACTATGAAAGTGTTCAGTACAACTCTTTTTTTATTATTATTACTAGTGATACGGAAAACATATAAATTTAAATTGAACAGAATACTTTATTGTTTGACAATACGTTTGATTTAAAAAGAAAAGAAATGGGTTGGTTAATTGTCTAAACATATGCATTTTTATTTCTTTTTGAAAATATGAACAAGTAAATATACAAAGAAAAAGAAAAGTTCAATTCTCCTTTTCCATTTAAATAGAGCCACGAACCAACAAGGCATCAACGATAGAAAGAATAGTCCACTTTCGATTCTCGGCTTCGGCAAAGACAACAGATCGGTCTGAATAAAACACTTCATCATCGACCTCTTCAGGCTTACGGGGTAAACAGTGCATAAAGATCCAATCCTCCTTGGCACCACCACGAGCCGCTAAATCCATCGTGACCTGGTATCCAGAAAAGTCCACCAGACGCTTCTTCTTTTCTTCTTCTTGACCCATACTCACCCAGGTATCGGTCACAATCACATCACATCCTTTGACGGCCTGCTCGGGACTTGTTGTGAACTCTACCGTGGCTCCTGTCTGAGCAGCATCGGCCATGGCCATATCAACCACGTCTTGATCACAGACATAACCAGGAGGGCAAGCGGCTGAGACACTGATGCCGCATTTGGGGAAGGCAACCAGGATTTCCTGAAGGATATTGTTGGCATCACCTACCCAAGCGACCTTGAGACCCTTCAAGGTCTCTGCGGGATGTTGCTTGTGGGCACCGTACGTTTCAGTGATACCGTTTTTCTTGTGGTAATAGTATTCATGCAAGGTCATCAAGTCGGCCAAGATTTGAGTAGGATGGTATTTGTCAGACAAGGCATTGATCACTGGCACATTGGATTCTTTCGCCAAGGTCTATAACAAGTCAGCATCTGGACAACTCTCCCTTTTGACAACTTTCTTACCTCAATTTCTTCATGAGCACCAACACGAGCCATGATGCCATCTACCATGGAACTGACAACACGAGATGTGTCCAGCAAAGATTCATTGACACCCAGTTGAATGTCTTGACCACCCAAAAACATGGCATGTCCACCTGTGGCATAGACAGTCAGTAGATGTTTAAAAATCAGCAAGGAACTTACCAAGATAATTCACGGCGGTTTCAGTAGCAACACGAGTACGAGTGGATCGTTTAGAAAAGAGAAGAGCCATCGTCTTTCCAGTCAACGGACGTTCGACCCCCTTTTGACCAGACTTGGCTTGAACTTTGAATTGAATAGCACGATGGACCAAGTCAAGTAATTGTTCAGCACTGTAATCAGCAGTTGTAATAAAGTGATTGGGCTTCTTGGGTTTCAATGAGAAAGTAGCAGACATGATAAGTGGAATGAATGAAAAGAAAAGGCAGGGTCGATCCAAGCTGCTTTATAGCTTATCTCATCGGAATTAGAAAATGATAAACGACGGTGGCATCTATTAAATTTTACCCAGTTTGGGATTTTCTGTGTTCCCTTCACAAAGGTGACTCATCATGTAAACATAGAATTCAAGTCACAGCAAAAACCCACAAGCATTTTCTGCATGGGAATTCTTGTCTTTTTAAGGCATCCAATTAAATACCTTTGCTACTCGACACCCTTCATTTTCCTTTCTATTTTCTTGTCCAAATCACTGTTCCATGACTCTTTAAACGCACTCAGTTGTTCACTCAACAAATTCTTTGTATACATTCTTGTATTTGCAGAAAAAGCATAGTGAGCCTAATATGTCATACTACAAAGATAAACACAAACGTATGACGTATAGGACATCCTTTTTTTAAAAATAAAAATAAAAGGTACCCTGGGTACCATTTCTTCATTTTTTCTTTTTCTTTCTGAAGATCGAATCCATTGAGTCAAAGGTATCAATGCAGCTTCACCCAATTTGGTACGATGACTTTATCTGTGCGCACGTACATTGAAAAAAATTCCCATTCAGGCTTCGCTAAACAAATTCAGGTAACGAGCGGAGTTGTTTGTATTTTTCAGGGGGAGAAAGAGAAGGGCGCATTTTTTTTTTTCATTATTTCTTGTTCGATTCCAATGTCAAAAGAAAAAGGTCGACACAATGCGACAGATATTGAGTCAGACGATAGAACATGGAAAGGAATAAGTCGGTCATGGTTACTTGTGGTTGCAGGTATTTTTGCTGGCATGTGTCTTTCTTTTCGACTTCATTACCAGTTACCTTCCCCTGCAAATCACCTCGGATTGAACCTGAAGACGAATACTGCAGAATTTTCTGAAAAGAATGCTATTAAAGCCATATCTTATTTAAGCGAAACTGTTGGTTACCGTATGCTTGAAGTGGTTACAAATAAGAAGGGTATTGAACGCTTTTTATAGGTATTGTTGGTACAGTAGAAGAAAAGCAATCTTATGAATATATCAGAGATACCCTTCAACAATACCAAACTGAAGCAAAAGGAATCCCGGGATCACCCAAGTTTGACATTTGGTTTCAACAAGGATCGAGCTCTCATCGCTTTGACATTATGGACAAAAGTAAGATTCAATGAGAATGAGAAAATGAGAGAATATTGACATTTTATGAATGACAGTGGTATTAAAGGCATACACCAACGTGACAAATATCATTGTTCGTCTGTCTTGTCCTGTTGATACTGAAAATCCAGAAAACCGTACCTGTGAAGAGAATGCGGTTCTTTTGAATTCTCATTTTGACACAACCTTGGGCTCGCCAGGTGCAACAGATGATGGTTCAGGAACGGCTGTGATGATGGAAATTGTTCGAGTGTTGAGTAAACGCGATTGGTCAGCTCACAAGAACGCTATTGTGTTTTGTAAGTTTGAAAGAGTTTTTTAATTGCATACACGTCTCATGTTCACCTATAGTATTCAATGGTGCTGAAGAATCTTTACAGGATGCCTCACATGCTTTTATCACTATGCATGAAATCAAAGACACGTAAGAAGGGGATGAATGATTATGTTTGGCAGTCGACTTATTTTTTGGATAGCATTCGTTCTGTTGTCAACGTTGACGCATGTGGTACGACCGGTAGAGAAATTCTATTTCAAGCCAATTCTCGAGAAATGGTAGAGGCATATAAACAAGTACCTTATCCTCATGGTACTGTCATGGTAGCGTATGATTGTATACGAAAAAAAACCCCCCCGTTAAAACTCTTCATGTTAGGCAAATGATGTTTTCAGAACAGGTTTGATTTTATCTGATACTGACTTTAGACAGTTTGTTCAGTACGGCAACTTGACTGGTATCGATATGGCCATCTATAAAAACTCTTACCTCTATCACACTCACCTGGATATCCCTCAATATCTCGAACCAGGTGCCATTCAACATCTGGGTGAGAATACTTTGGCCATCGTCAATTATTTGGCTCAGAATGCCTCACTGATCGACATCAAGCCCTCGAGCGAGGTTGTCTTTTTTGATTTCCAAGGTCTCTTTTTCTTTGTCTATTCTTGGTCTACAGCATACACCATTCAAATGTTGACTGTCGCATTCGTCGCTATTTATTTTGGCTATGTTACCTCCAAGACCCATCGATCCTCGCCTTACCGCTCTGTGCCCAACATTGTGCTCTCTTACACCAAATCTGTCTTGTCCATCTTTCTCAGTATGGTTTGCTCACTTGTCTTGCCCATCAGCGTCGCTCTCTTGATTACCTCCGACTTGTTTAATCGTCATATGGCTTGGTTCAAACACGAGTGGTACGGTGCATTGATCTTTAGTCCTATGGGCCTTGTTGGTGCTTATGCTGTACAGTATCTCTCCTATGCCTTGCCCGGACCTACCCATTTTGATATCGAATACGGTACTTTGAACTCACTCGTCTTCTTTTTCGCCCTCTGTACTTTTCTTTCCACCTTGACTGGTATAGCCAGTTCTTACATCTTTTGGCTCTATTGTCTTGTCTTGCTCATCGCCTGTATCATGAATGAAACCATGCGCCCTGCACCTTCCAAGATTTATTTGCCTCAGGTGAGCTCGGCGGTTTATGTCCTCTGCAGTTTTCTCCTTTCCTTCTTATACTCTGATTATGCCTATGCCTTGGTTGATCTCTTTGTGCCTCTCACAGGTCGTATGGGTGTGGAGACGCCTGTGGATATCATTGTTGCTGTCATCTACGGCATGATTGTCTTCATGATCACCCTTCCTTCGGTAGCTCACGTACATCGATTCGGAAAAGCAGTGCTCAAGAAGATCATTATTCTCTTGCTCTTGTTCCAAACTGCTGTCTTGGTCGCAGTGTATGTGGGCGGTGGCACGTTTGGTGGCTGGGCTTTTCCTTATGATGAGTTACATCCAAAACGTCTGTAAGTGTCTTGACTTTCTCTCGCACAAAAAGTATTTAACACGTTCATAGATTTATTCAACAACTCAAGAATCTCACATCTGGTGAAATCACAATCGGTGTCGCTCAAGCAGATCATGGACCCTACATCCAAACCATTGTCAACTCGCTCGAAACTGAATTGGGTATCAAAGCAGAGACACGCGGTGCGCCCAACAACATGAACGATTGGGACTCTATTTATCCCTTTAGTGCCTTCCTCGGTGGATACCGATTTGATGCCAAACCCTATATTCGTTCAAAGAGTAACCTGACCGACATCGTCCAGGCCTTGCCTGGCCCCTTCCCCGAGATGAAGGTCTTTGATGATCACTTTGATCCCCAGACAGGTATTCGATCCTTTTCCATTGTCTGTTTGGCACCTACCTATACCTGGACTGTGATGGCCTTTGACGGCCATGTGGTCGATTGGAGCATTGGCGATGAAAAGCCACTGGAGGGCTCATCTCACTATGTTGTTCGTCACGTCAGCGGATATGGTAATGATGGCTGGACGCTTGACTTGTCCTTCAAGGTACCTCCAACCGAATACGAAAAGGCATTAAAGAATGAATGGAAGGTTCGTTTTGAATTTACAGCTTTAGAAAAAGAAGGTTTCGCCAACACAGGCGAAGAACGATTGGTGGGCAATGTAGGTATCATGTCTGTTGTTCAAAAGACTTTGCCCTCATGGACATCAACTACTTGGCTTAGTTCGGTTGTCAAGATTTGGGAACTTTAGAAAAAAAAATCTTTTTATAATAAATCTGTATACACATAATTGTTTTATTTTTAAGGGCGAGCGCCTACACCACCAGCGCGATCATAAACGAGTTGAGCAACCTTGAATGCAAGATCATCTGTTTCTGCTCGTGTAGCAGCTTCAGCATAAACTCTAACAGCATCTTCTGTACCAGAGGCACTAAAAGAATACAAGTCAGCCAACTTCTTTTTATATCTTTTTTTTTCTTTCTCTTACCGAACAAATGAACGGCCATTGCTATACTTTGCAACAAGACTATCAATTTCAGCTTGAAGCCCGATGGGTTCAACCAATTGACGTTCGGCATTAGTGGTTTTAAAGATGTGTCTATCTGATACCACAACCTTAACAAGACGATTAGGAAGATCAGTATAAGCTTGATCCCATTCTTCTAAGCTCCATTGAAGGTTAGTAAGAATGGCTTCTACCAAAAGCATATCAGAGATGGCATCGCCAACAGTTTGATTAATAAGTTCTGTCAGGGCTTTAAGTTGTGTGATGACTTGGTTTTGGGCAGGTGTCTCACTAGACAAAAAATCTGAGTTTTCATGTATTTTTTTACATGTACAACTTACGCTTTAGCAGTACTAATCGTGGTGAGCGCATTAGGACTGAAAAGTACAGTGCCGTGACCATTAGCTTCAAAATATACGCCAATATCATACTTTTCAGCTTCATGATGAAGGTGTTTAACACCAGTAGATACGCAGGAGACGGGTACTTTCTATAAATCATGCTTTGTCAAACACAGCCTTTAAAAGTGCCTTTTTTAAACATACCAAAACTTTAGTGAGATAGTTGGTAGAGCTACCATTGGCATAGGCAGTTTGGACAACACCCACCTTGATAGATTCAATACCTGCTTCATCGAGAAGGTTTGCAATAAAGTGAGCAGCAAGACCAGCAATCTTGTCACCATCCAAAAGCTTAAAGGTACCATCAGAAGCGACATAGTAATAGACAATACGGTCAGCATCACCATCATAAGAACAGTATCTCTCGCCAGGAGCACCAGAAACACCACCTGGGGCGCGTTGTTGAGTTTTAACGAAATCGGCACCACACTACAGAAGATTGATGTTAATTTCATGAACTCTCTTTCTCTCTCCTTCTTTTACATATAAAAACTTACGTTCTTGTTGAGTTGTCCAAGAGCAGTGATTTGATCATTTACGATATTCACAGATAAAATATCAGAAGAAATGTATTTGGTGAACTCACGAAGTTTAGGAGCACCAACACCATTTGCACAATCGACTTGTAAAGTAGACAAGCGTGCTTTACCTTTCTATTTAAAATAAATTTCCGTTGACCGTGAATGAAAATTCCTACTTTATCATTTCTTTCAACTTACTACGGCAGCAGCAAATGCATTCGCCAACTTTTTATAGTAGCCTTCTTCAGTAGGTTCTCCGTAAGCATCACTTGTTCCTTGTGTGTTGATACATCGAACAAGATAGTGAAGCATGGGTGTTGTCTTTAAACCAAAGTTGGTTGTCTTTGCACCTGCAACTTCAAGACCACGTTCAAGACATTTTACCAAATGGGCACAACTGGGTCTATTTGTATTTTCTTTAGTAAACAAAGCATGAAAAGAACGTGCAGTTATTTACCTGGTATCATGTGCATAAATAACAGAGGCAGGTGTTTCCAGATCAATCTTGTTGATGGAAATGATCTCATTGACAACCTGAACTAAACTTTCTCCATTATCAGCATTGGCAAGTTGAGTGGCATAGACCTCCCAAGATTGCTCGAGCATTTCACCACGAGGATCGACTAATTTGACACCATTATCCTAAAAGTTTGCGTAAGCCCCCCATATATTACTTGTTTTATTGTATATATACTTCTTCGGGATTGTGAGAGGCAGTGATCATGACACCAATAGTAGAGCCTTGAAGCTTTTTTGAGCGTAAGGCGGCTAAAATGGCAACTTTGTACATTACGGAACCCAACACGTCAGCCCTGAGATGTTCTTCTTTTTTAGTATTGCGTGTGCTTTTAAATGTGTACGTATTGATATTACTTTGATCTAAAGCCAGCAGTACCATAAGTATATTTAAAGTCTTTGACTTCGTGAAGAATAATGTTTTCTTTAAGAGCAGTAAAGTCAAAAGTCATTTCTTGTTTCAGGATGAAATAAAAAGTTACGAGAAAAGAAGTATCCAGAGCTTAATAAATATTTAAAAGAACGATGCAATTATGATTGGATAGCTATTCTCGTTTGTCAAAATAGGCGCTTTCGGATCAGACGTATCAGCCTGTTGTTCCTTTGGCAAATTGCTTTTTTTTGGGCATTTGCGTTTTAATAGCCCATGCGAGTATTGAATTACTACTTTGTTAAAGCAAAAGTGTTCTTTGAAACGTTGCTGAAAGAGATTTGGTGCAAGGCCATCCCAGTTACTCTTTTTCTATGCACGAAATGACATTATTAGAGACTATAAATAGAAAAAACAGCACGAAAAAGGTAGTTGATATTATAAAACACGTTCCAAAGCGTTTACAATAACAAATTAATGCATAGGATACTCATTTGAAAGCATTAATATGAAGAGATCTCTACTTTTTCCATAACCAATTCTTTGGATAATAAATGTTTTATAATTTTCAACCCAAATAGCACATACTTGCGTAGATTATTTCTTGTGATTTGGTTCTTTAAAGAAAAGAGGGTGACTTCTATACAGTAAAATGGCCTACAATTTTGAGGTTTGTTTTATTCTATTCAAGCGCTCTATCAACTTCATTATTTGAGGAACTATAAAAAGATGATTAGTCCACACATATTATGTATAATAGAATACGTACTAATACTATCGGGATTTTCGCAAGGCACCATATGTCCTCCCTTAATACATTCAATGGTAATATTTTTTGGATTTGACTGAATAAGAGATTCTGTTAAGTTTACGTTAAATCTATCAAAAATGATTGTCAAACTAAGCAATAGATATAAAATAAACGTGCTTCAGTATAGTTTACATGAAAGAATCGAAGGCAAAGGTGCAGTGAGTGGGTATCTCTAATACTTTCATTGTATTGTATGTTATAAAACCCTCTCCGTTTGTATTTGCAAATATAAGCTTTGATAAAAGAAAAATGGTTAGTGCCTGAAATGTACGGTCCAGCTATTTCTCTCTCTTTTTACTGTTTCATGTTCTTTAGGGCACTTGAGTTTAATAGTGCCTTGATCGGTATCGTACATTCCATAATTCTGTGAGCTTTTTTAGTTGGATATTATATTTCAAGAAAAACGCTCTCTCACCACATAGTTTTCCAATGCTTCAGGGTGAAACTCTCTCCAAAAAGGTCTTTTCAGTAAAAATTTTTGACATTCTTCCCTATTTTATAACGCAAGCTTAATCCATGCCTGCTGTTGCTGAAAAAAGAATTACCTATTAGGCCATTCATCTCTTCGAGTACGAGAAGCATATACACCACTAGTTTCTCTGGTTTTTGTAGGAATAAATTCATTGCTCAATACAGGTTCAAGTAAGCAAAGAGCATCAAATGTATGAGGATAAAAAGACTCTAAAAGGGCCCTAGATTTGTTAAGTTAGTCTAGTTTTTATTTTAGAAAAAAAAAATCTTTTCTTACATGGACGTAGCACCGAAGCTGTGGCCGACACCGATGAATTGATCATAGTTTTGCTTTAATTCCAGCTCATCAATAACCTGTTTAGTATCTAATGCATTGTCAAGCCATCTATCTAAGTAAAAGGTAATGAATATCTCTGCCAGATGAAATAAAACATAAGCCTACATGTTGGCAGAAATTCGCCCTGATTTAATCGAGCCGAATCACCGTGAAAACGAGAATCCCAAGCGATAATATGAATATCAGTATGGTCATATTCTTTTAAGCTTCTTAATTGATCTTTGAATCTTCTTATTAAGGGATGATAAACCTCTTTATGAAACCCATTGGCATGCGAGAATAAAAAAGCAATTTTTTGATGACTTGTCACTGTTGAAGGAAACTCATGTTTTTCTACAACTAACTTTTGAACGTCCCAGCCATCAGTTGCAGGATGAACAGGTATAATATGAGTCGAGGTAGGAATAAGACGCATGTTTAAAAATAAAATATATTTTAAGAGAAAGCAGCGATATAAATATATTTGATTATCTTCAGTAAAGAAAAAAAAGCAGTATTACTTCTGCCTGAGAAAACCTATGACAAATTTTGTGAAGCCTATACATAAAACCCCGCGGTAAAATAATTTTCCGTAGACTTTTCCTCGAAGAACAAACTCCTTAAAGTAACTGTAGTCAATAAATAATAAAAGTTTTATATCTTTAAGTTTTTTATGTACTTAGACTATTTCAAAAACATAGAATGTAATCTTGGTTGAGTGGATTGTTAAATTCAGCTATAGACAATAGGATCTAAAATCTTTTTTTAAAGACGGATAAATAAACAAGCTATCAAAATTATGGCCATAGCTGTAATTACAAGACAACTAGAAATCATCAAGAAGCACACAAGCAGCATATTGATGTGGCTCATATGAAAGTTATAAATCAATAAATACCTATTATGAGTGTAACATTGTGGAGATATCAATAAGCAAAAAAAAATGCGTATGCTCTGGATTTTTTTTTTTGCGTACCAAATATTCAATTTTACCCTTTTACTATTGAAGATCCACTCTCGTTCCTTTTAAATTATCGCCAGTTGAGACACCTCGCTTGTCAGAATCCCTAGTTTTATAGACTATTCGATGGTCAATAATCTGTGAATTTTTGTTTGAAATAGATTATTTATATCATCAAACAGAAACAGAGATTAAATCTATCCATGATCAACATTTCCTTGAACGGTTGCAAAAATTGCTCCATCGCCATTAAATACCATATGCCGTGCTCTTCTTTAAGCATATACCCTTGCTTTTAAAGGCCTGTTAGTGTGCACTGTGCAAGAAAGAACAAATGGATTTCATTCAATAAATCATTCCCATTCGCTTTATAGCAGTGCGTTTGCACTGGCAAAGGAGAACGGATACAAATTCATGCAGATAAAAAAAATGTCTTTTTTCTTGTACAGCAAAGCAAAACCGCCAAAAGAGAGATTTTCCTTGTGAAAAACTGCGATAGTTTAAGAGTTTAGCACAAGGAAGTATCAGTAATGCCTTCAAAGGAGATAGCCCTGAGCATCGTGACGGTCGTTTCTCTTAAACTTGGCGGTAATGCTCCTTTTACTTGACCAGCCTCAGCTTCATCAAGAAAGCACGCGTTTTGTCCGCTCTAAAAACATACAAATCTTTCTTTTCACTAATATTTTCTCTAATTTGCGCCTTTTTTGGGATAACTTCTCTAGTCACTTGAGCATAGCACTTTGCATTACCACAAAAGATGGATGTTGGATGGAAATGATTTCTTCAATTCATTATACAATAATAAAACGTGTATACTGATCTACAAAGTTATTCTGGTTTAATATAATTAACTCCATTGACTTATTAAACGTGAAACTAAGCATACTGTGTTTAGTATACAATATATAAATAGAAGCTTATGATTTAAACAAACGTCAAGGAAATTATGAAAATGATGACAAAAATATTTTAAGTTATTTATAAGTGTTTTGTTGCAAGCTTCTGTTATTCTTGAAGTAAATGTCTCTTCTTTTAAAAGTGTTTCTCGTTTAACTTTACTTTTACAGATTACCCAAAACTCTTCAATTGGATTGAGCGCAGGTGAATAAGATGGGAGGTAAATACAGCTATACCCACTGCTTTCAATAGCATTCCTTCTATTTTAATATGTATGGATAGAGATGTTAAGCATTATAATGTAATTGTTTTTAAGTTCATCATATTGATTCATTATATCCATAATGCTGGCAACAAAATTGAAATAATGGCCCCTTCTCCTTGCTGATTGCTTTTTATTGCATGACTGTCTGCCAGTTTTCTCTTTTTGAATGATTCGGCTACTTTAGGCTTCATAACTTTTACATTAAATACACCGAAAGTGAAGATGGCACCAAGGATTGTAATAGTTTTTGCTCTTATTTTTGTAACAGTGATAATAGCAGGTTCTCCTTTTCTAAACCCAAGACAACTGTGCTTCATATTAATATGAAATGCAGATTCATCGATGAAAATGCAGTTGCTCATAAAATCTATATCAGTTTGTAACCAAGATTGAATTCATTCATATCTCCCCTCAATCCTCTTAGGAGTGTTCCTTTCAACTGGATGAAGTGATGCTCTTTTGAAATTGATGTTGTACTTGTTAGTTGACAAGATAAAAACCATGATTTTGGAAACCTTAAGGCCCATGAGCTCGTTGGTCAGACTCTCCATCATTTCGTCTATGATTATAGCAGGATTGTTGTCGATTGCTTTTATTAAACAATCTTTATGCGCATCACTCAAAATTGATGGACTCCCAGCCGGTCTACCACTGCCTCGTTTTCTTTCATCCACATCAATACCATCTTCCAAGCTTTCTCTTCCTTTCTTATATCACAATTGTGCTGTGATAGGCAGTATTTTTAGCTCTTTAGCGGAATTTTTGATACTCATGTTTTTTTTCGAAAACCAAAAAGTACTTTCTTTTGTCTTCTGATTTGTATTACCTGAAATAACATTCTTGCCATCATTCTTTTGGGAGCTATAATTAGCTACAGCTCAAGTTTCTGCATTGGTCTTTTTTTTTTTTGGAAAAAAGATTTTTATGTTTCCAAAACAGTTTTTATATTTTCTGAAGTGGACAGTGTGGTTTTTCTCATTTCAAAAGTTCATTTATTTTAAAAAAAAAAAAGTCAGCGATTTCCTCTTTTGTCAAATAAGCCCTGCTGTGGGTGCACATAGGATGACTGATTGTATCACCTGATGATAAAATTAAATAAACTACACTCATTGTTTTCTCTCTTTCTTTTCACTTTCTTATTAAACAATGTATAAAGATATTCTTAAAGTGGTATTGATAGGTGATGGCGGTGTAGGCAAGGTAACCACTTAATTTAATATCCTTTTTTGTATGCTAACAATTTAGAGGGGAGAAAATAGACAAGTCTTCGAAATCAAGTAATAAAAAGAGCAAGAAGAAGTGAATGTGTGTATAACGTTTTGATCATAGTATATTCACAAAAAGTTTACCGATGCATATAAAGCCACTATAGGTAAATGATAGTTACTTTATATGATCTAGTAATAATATTACTTGTAGGAGCTGACTTTATAACAAAAGAAGTCGAAACCAATGATGGAAAGAAAGTAATGATGCAAATATGGGACACAGCAGGACAAGAAAGATTTCAATCTTTAGGTGTTGCTTATTACAGAGGAGCCGACGCATGTATATTAGTCTATGATGTCAACAACTATTTATCTTTTCAGCATTTGGGTTAGTTTACAATCATACAAAGAAAGAGAGACTAACTATATATTAGAAAGGTGGAGAGAGGATTTCTTGAAGCAGTCATCTTTACCTTTAGAAGAAGCCAAGAACTTTCCGCTGCTTATCATTGGAAATAAGATTGATGTTGATGATCGAGTAGTATCAAGAAGACAAGCAAGAGCCTGGGCAGAGATTCATTCAAGTGATACAATGCAAATACCTTGTTTTGAAGCAAGTGCAAAAAATGGGGATAATGTTGAGAAGGCATTTACACAAATAGCAAAAATGGTTAAAATACCACAACTAGAACTTGATATGAACGATACCAACTCTATTTTATTAACAAGCCGCTCCGATAAGACAGCTCGCAGTGGTAGTCTATGCTGTTAATTCGAATGAGTCAGCTTAACATGATAACTCAAATTTAATTGGATAATATTTATTTTACTTATTTCCCCACACTTTTTATACTTTTTCTTTTTTAAACACATAATAATAATGTCAGATAATAATAATAATAATAGTAGTAGTAGTAGTAATATTAATAAACAAGAATTAAGAGAAGATTTATTGAAATCAGCCGTTTCTTTTCTTTCTTCTCCTAATGTTCAATCAGCAGATAAAAGCAAAAAGACTGCTTTTTTGGAAAAGAAAGGTTTAACGCAAGAGGAGATTGACGAGGCATTCAAAAGAGCTGGAGACACTACTACTCTTGACACTGCCACAACCACAACCACAACTACTAATCTGCCTACAACAGCAGCAAGGATACCTATCGTTCCTCCAAGAACGCATATTCCTCAAGTTATATATCATCCTTTACCACCTACCCCTTCAATGCCAGCAGAAAAAGTGTTTGCCCTGGCAGTCTTCTTTGGCATCGGTACCGTAGGGTTAACGGCGGCTATCGTTGGTGTCTTGAAGGTAAAGAAGCAAAATAGGATGCAAAAATGAAAGAGTTTGTGGATACTCATGTCTCTACTAGAAATTCATTTCACCCGTCTTCAATCGAATTGCAGACTATCAGCGGGATCGTTACAATCAACGTAAACAAGTCGTGGATAGAATGCTTGATTCGCTATCAAAATATCATAGCGAGAATGATGATTTAGATGCAGTCATCGATCAAGGCGACCAGGATACGCTCATGGACGCCTTGGTCCAGCATCAAGCCGATTTGAATGAAAAGATCCAACGACTTGCTCAAAAGACAAAGGATCAATTGCTAGGACGCAAGGCGTATCTTGATTTGAATTTGATAGGCATCAAATTAGCCTTGTTACCGCAGGATACTAAAATGGATCTCTCGGGTTTAAAGAGTGACATTCGTACCCTGAAGGCTGTTTTACTCAATAGACGTAATTTCCCCATTGTTTAATAAATATAGTTACAAAAAGGTTACTGTTTTTATTTAAAAAGTTGATCAAAAAGCAAAGGTTTAAACACTTTTTCTCTAAAAAGTATATTTCTCTCTAAAAAATAGTTTTTTGGATAATACGATGTACTCTGGGTGGTTTACCATAAACTGGTTCATGTGTTTCTAATAATAATACTCATTAGTCTCTCTAGACACTAGCACATAAAGATGACTTACTAAGAACTTCACTATAAATCTTGCTAACAGAATCATCCCATTCTTCACGGAAGAAGGTAGCACCCGTAGGTTTCAATCCAACCGATTGTGCCAACAGTTTCACATCAAAGCCATCTCTTCCATCCACCTTCACATCCACCTTGTCTTGTCCTTCATTGGGTTGTTCAAATGCAATTAGAGTATATCGGTGATATTTGGTTCCTTTTTGAGGGTGAGGTGGAACATAGTCTAATACGACATCACCACCTGTCACTTTTGATTCTGTAGCTGATAGTGGAACATTGGTTCTGATAGAAAGTCAATACACATACACTCTTCTTTTTATAAACTTACAATAACCAGTGACAGTGTTGTTGGTATGTCTTGTTAACCACATCAGGTGAATCTACAAGCGTTTAGTGACATATTCTTTACCAAGCGGTCGTCTTTATTACCTGGATCGACCAACATTAAGGTATACAATCGTTTTTCAGTATGGAAATTGGTGATTTCAATCTCTGGACGTTCGATACTCTACATATACAACATGAGTTTTTTTTTTAAAAAAAAATCTATCAATGATCCCTTTACTTGTTCAGGTTTGATAAAGACACCGGGTTCAATGCTGCCCTCAGGTAAGTTGATGTTCACCTGAACCGTTGGATTTAATCCAGGAGCGATCAGGTCTGGGATAACATTCATTTGCGTCAAGCGTTCCATCAATTTACTCTTGGGTTCCTTTTCAAATTGCTTTTGACGCATATAACGATATACTGGCTTTGACATGTCAACTATCCAACTCGTTAGCACCTCATTACACATCCTAGGCTGCACTTACTCTTTCCAAGCTTAAAGTTTTTTTGAACTTCAGGTTCGTTCAATTCAGACTTTACTTGCAAGTCAAACTTTAAGGCGTCAAGTGCTTTTAATTGAGCAGGTGTACCGTCTATTTTCATGAGTTAAAAATAGCAAATCATAAAGTATTCTGTTTACTCTTTGATATACGAGCAATTTCTTTTTCAACTCTATTCAACATGTTGAGTCGTTCCTTTTTGTCAGTCTCGATAAGTTTAAGTGCTTCTTCATAAGCTGTAGAGGAAGCATATCTTATATTTGTGGCCTATGCTTGGTGTTAGTGGTCATGTGTTTTATCATTCCTTATCATTCTACATTGGTTCTCTTTGAAGCACAACGAACAAACTGTCTAGATACACTTGAAAACATGTTTTGGCAAAGGAAAAAAAAAAAGTTTGAAATTTTTCATTGAAGGGGGATATCCTGGCTTGTCACTTTTGTGACTTGGTTTTCATGAGCCTTTTTTTTTTTCTGGGACTTAAAAGCCATGATAGGAAGCAACTTGTTTCAAGGAGTGAAAAGAAAGAGAGAGAGAGGGGGGGATGAAACAAGTGGTATGAATTACATCATTGATTTAATTAAAAAAAGATGGTGTGCGTCTTGATCTATTTTAGGATTTTCACGCCACACATACATAAAACGACAGGAAATTCAAAAAGGTATATGATTTATTATAAAAAGAACTGTGTATATTGCCTACTTTCTACATGGACCTCCATCTCTGTCAGCTTATATTCATTCAGCTCTTGCTTGATCTTCATGACGCTCAGCGGTGTCAGCTTTTGACAGGTCGCATTCGCATCACACCGACGATCATAATCGTTGGCAGAGAACGTCTCGTGGACTTGAACCGTTGTACAAAACTGAATCACCCTCTTCTTCTCACTGGACAGTGAGCTTGAAGAAGAAGAAGGAAGAGGAGCAGCCGGTCTTAACCTGGGAGAAGCATGTAAACCGATAGGATAATGCAGACCTACTCGAAATGCGTCGTCCAGATGCTGTCTAGCTGATGCTGAAGAAGAGGAAGAAGAGGAAGGTGTGGGTGAAGGAAGGGCTTCGATGAATTTGGGTAGCATAGGAGGTGGTAGTCGAGAAATAGAAGAGCGTGATGAAATAACTGAATTGGGTGAATCAGGGATGAGGTTGTTATGACTACGTCCTGCAGAATAAAAAGTGAGCGTTGGCACAAGACTTGATTTGGTATTCATCTTACCTTTCATGCCACCTTTTCTTTGTTGATTTGTATCTACTCTTAATCCAGGTTTCTTTTTGGTTTCTTGTTTTATTTGTTCTTCTGGTACAGACTCTTCTTGTATTGAGTGTCTTTGAAATAGACTTGTGAGTGAAGCAATCGATCTTCTCCTAAAAGACATTTTACTGTCCTTTGACATAGTTGAAGTAACAGAAGAAGGAATAGAGACAATAGAGCCATTTCTTTCTTTGAGTGAAGATAAATCTTTGTTTGATTTCATATTATTCATACTAAATACTTTTCGAAGTCTTTTTGAAAATGAAACCTTGGGTGTCTCTGATACAATAGAGGATGAAGTAGAAGGTCGACGATGAGGTTCTTGAGGCATTGTGTTGGGTTGAAATTGATTTCTGAGATGACTTGTATGAGAACGATGATGATTATTGGATGCTTGGGAAGAGAAAGAAGTGCAAGAATTAGAACTGGATGTTCTTCGACGTCTTGTTCTTTGTTGTTTTGATTGTACCCAATGTTCTTGTTTCTAAAAGAGAACACGTTTTTTTCATTGTTAAGGTTGTGCATAAAATAGGATTTAAAAATAAACACAATAACCAAATAAAGGTTAGAGTGTAACAAGTATTATTTACCTGATAAGAAGTTATATAGTTGGATAAAGCAATATTATCTTCTTCATCTTCTTCATCATTCATTGTCTTGTATAAAATAGGATTATGTTGTTGTATTAATGTAGTAGCCATTGGTAAAAGTGGAGTTTATAATAAAAGTAATAGTAATAATAGTAAGGAATAGAATTAAATATTTACACACGCACACACACAAAGAAAAAAAAATAATTAAAGCAAACTATTTTTTTTAATGAAGAAAAAAAAAAAAGTCTTTTTATAAAAAAAAAGAAGAAGATAAAAAAAAGGAGAGAAAAAAAAAGACTATGATTTTCTTTTTACTCTTTTTTTTTGGTGTTGTACAGGCTAACTCCGTTTGAAAATAATGTCATTCACTATCCTGCTTACACATTGCTCTTTCACTTGGACTATAAAAATAAATTATTAAAGGCTTCAATGTACAACATTATTCTTTTACCCCATTTATATTACACGTGTTACACGTACTCTCTCTCTCTCTCTTTTTTTCTCTCTTTTATTTGTATAATTAAGCTGTTAAATTATTTATATATATTATTCACATAAGCCTCATTTCTTATTTCAACTAATTCTTTCGGAAATGAAGGGTTATAATTTGAAAATAAAGATACTCAATCAAAATTTATTTATTATCGCATGGTTGTATAAAGGGACATAGAGATCGAATGTTTTTTTTTCTTCTTCTTTTTTCGGGAAACACGACACAAAATAATCAATATACAACAGTGTTCCCAGTGCCAATGCGTCGCTTTTTATTATAGCGTTGTTTTAAATCCAAACTTGATGTTTAAATTAACCAATTAGCATAAATTGATATCTTTATTTTTACATTGACTACCACTCCACTTGAACTCACGCGCCTATCGTTTCCCCCCCCAAACTTTTTAGTAACAAAGCAATCTAAAGCGCATGTGAAGTATGGTTTGAACAATGGGTCTTTTAATAGAAAAGTGACCAGGACACTTTTATCGTAAACCTACTGCAACTATTTCTATCCTTGACTTGAACTCTTGCTGGCATACTATCCATCATGAACAGCACATGTTTTCCAACGCTGATTGTTTCCCATAAACACCTCTTGTTCTTTGTTCATGTAGAACTAGCTCAATTATCCCTCACAAGGGTTCAATTAGGGTTTAGATGAAGTAGTAAAGTGCGTTTAGTTCATCTTTGATTGAAAGCTGCATGGTTGTCGTTGGATCGCTGCTTTTTGTATAAAGTTTAATAGGCTGCCTGCAATTATTTGATGGCCTTTCGTTTATACATGACAGAAAGAGGGCTGATAACTTATGTGATGTATGAATTATAGTATTTTATAAAGTATACCAAGAAGAATAGTAGAAGAATCCTAATTAGAAAGAATATTGAAGCGGATTTTCAACTTACTGAAGCCTTGCCAAAAAAAAAAAAAAAAAAAAAAAAAAAAAAAGATTACAAAGAGCTAGACATATGCTATGAAACAAGCCGTTTGAGGCCAGTTCTTTTCACAAAATTACGAATATTTAGTTGTCCTTTTACGCTCAAATGATACCTGGGTCCTTCAACCCTTATACCTGCTGAAACAAACATGAAGCCTCAGTTTAAACGATCCAAGTGCATCTTTTCTAATCATGTCATCCTCATCTTTGAATTATAGCAAGCAACTCACATTGGATACCCTTCGCTGGTATTGCTTTCTCTGTTGATGACTTATAGGAAAAATTCAAGCTACACAAGAAGAAAAATAAACTCCAAGGAGATTGATATGACTGTGATTTCTTACACAAACAGATCCGATGAGCAGTTTGTAAATTAATAGTTCTTATCATCCCCTTTGTTTTTTTTTTTTTTTTACTTCTGCAGCAAGTGATGTAGTCAATCATATGGCAACTGGATTATCCAAATACCAAGGTCACAGACAAGAATGGGAAGAGAAACAGGTTTGGTATGGTGGGTTATGCACGAAAATCGGTAGAATAAAGTACAAAATAGAGTGATGCAGATGATGAAAAAAAAAGGTAAAGTGCTTTGTTTCATTCATGTGCAAAGGCATCAAGTGGACTATCAGAGCCCTGGGGATGAAAGAATTCAAGGGGACACAACCAGATTCTTTCTCTGCGACTGTTTTGTTGTGGTTAAGGTTGCATTACATTTCTTGGGGTTACTCCACAGATCACAGGGACACTTTATTTCAATCCCAGTTGTAATCGAAATGGCATTTTAGTAAATTTGCCTTAACTTTGGTAGTTATTTTTGAATTATTCCAATTTTATTCAACTTGACCGAAATTTAAACTATTAAATTAAATGATGAAAAGAAGTGAGTGAAATCTCTTTTAAATCTGCAAGAAAGGTTGTACAAGGCTTGTATCATCTGTAAATTGACATCATCAGTGAGAATAGATATTTTAAAGAAGGAAATACAATCATTTTATCGTGAGCAACACAACTCATTCATGCTCGGTTTCATTCTTTTAAATTAAGCTAAAAATACCCTAAATCTTATTTTAGTTATACAGTCTATCAATCATAGATGGAAAGCTTTACTAAAATTTAATCTTATTCGGTGCGGGACAAGTGTACAGTTTATCCAGACAATCCATAGAACAAGAAAGGAGAAATGAAGAAGGTGGATGATCATGTCGAGCACCTTTGGACGATTCACCAAGAAGAGTCATATCATTCCTATCTGTGTTCTATCACAATCTGTCAGTTCACAAAGGATGTAGCCTAGGGTCAGCGATAGAACAAAGGTAGAACAGACATGGCTAGTCATGAAAGACGATTAAAAAAAAAAGATGTCCTGTGTGATTGTTGATATACACAGAGACACATACTTTAGTGACATCCTATCATCTCACCATTTCTTTACTGCCATCCAACTCTCAAAAATAAGTCATGATCCTCCATGGGCAATAACAACAAAGCTCATAGACATCTGTCGTTTCCCTCTTGACAGGTTGGCTTTAAGGACATCAACGAACGCTCTGATGTCCGATCGCATTTTGACACTAGGTGAGCTGAATAGTCGAAAAGAGCGACCGCTATCACGATCAGCCTACGGTTGCTCAGAAGAAGGGGGATCAATATTTGAAATGGCAACTGGCTGCTCTGCCATAAAGCGATTGTTATCATGTCTTATGTACTTGGGTTATGAATTTCATGACACACAGCATTCCGAAAAGATAAAAAGACAATTCCCATCACATGGGATCGGGGCATCTTTGGTAAACCTTGTTTTGACGTTCCAAACCAACCTTAGCTTAAAGAAATAGCATGAAAGGTGATTGAAGTCTGTGTGTGATCAAAGAGGAGAACTGAACACAGTCTGCTTTATGGGATGCATCAAACAACTTTTGAAAAGCAGTGCGGATCCACTGGACGACGTGTGGTGTTGAATTCATGAAAACATTCATCCAGTTTAGAAACTCTTTAGCTAAAGCCCTTTACCGATTCGCCACCTCATTGCATGCTTATGGCAGATGAATTGAGTGTAGATGACAGCGTGAATGGCTGGATAGGTACCTACTATGGATGAAAGATAAAGGTTCAGTCATGTTCTGAAACTAGATGGAGATGAATGAGAATTAGGACGAAACCTTTTCTTTACAGTTCAAAGTCGTCAAAGGAAGCCTTCAAACATATTTTGAGAGAAATGAGAAAAAAAAAAAAAATAGGATTCGAGTGAGCATTTGCACTGTTTGGAATCTGGAAATAGGATTCAAATGCTAAACATCTTTAAAAGTCCTTAAAGACCGACGAACATGGCTCACTGGAGCTTGCCTTTTGTTCTTTGATCCATTCATTCCTACCCAACTCTGAAAAGGGATCGACCTACAAATTTTTTTTTCTTTTTTTTTTTTAAAAAAAAGAGAGAGGTTCAATTGGGTGAGGACGCGTTATGGTAGATGAGATGATGTGTGTTATTTGTGCTTGAGAAAAACAATTCATGTTTTCTTTATGAAGCAAAAGTCGATAAAGCAATCAAAAGAAGCGATCCCTTCCCCCCCCTGATGATGATAAAAATAGAATCCCTTACAGAGGCTGCCTGGATCTGAATAGGATGGATCGCATTAGGCATGTACATGTCACTCTTTGTGACGAGCGAGCTGCATAAATGGATGTGTCGTGCCTTCAATAGGATCAGATTTTAATTCAGCTTATGTTTGCTCATCATCAACAGCTTGATGCATACAAATAAAACAAAAAGCACTTTGAGACCCCCAACGCATCCCATCTTCTTCCGAATGACTTGAGCAAACAAGGGCAGATCTGAGATTGAATTCAGGTGCCTCTTTGCTCATTCACACTTTTGCAAGATCATCAATCCTCTCTTTTCTTGTTCTTGTTTTTATTACTACATATCAGGATTATCTTGGCCAGATGAAGAACCCAATAGACTTGAAATGAGAGGCAATCCATAATAAAGTACAAAGAATACAAATAGAGCAATCGTCACATAAAAACATAATTGTCTTTGGTGTCTTTTGGATATCATTCGATTCATTTTACCAAACGAGTTGGAGAGTGTCGAAGAAAGCCCACTGAATTGGTTATGCTATGGTGATGGTAGTTTGGTTTATGATTTTCCTTGTTTTTTTTTTAAAAAGAGAGAAAAACTTACAGATTCGTCAAGTAATCGATCTTGATCTGATACATCTTGGTGAATATCAATAGTAATCTAGTTAGATTGATTGTGAGAAGAACAAAAGAGATGAACATGTGCATTTGTTGTTGTTTTTTTTTAATACATTTTTTATAGCAGAGATTTTGGAACCAAGTTCATCGAGTCGAACATCGTTTTGTTGTTCAAATATATAAGCGTTTGTATTTTTCGAAGAGGAGCTTTATTGGTGTTATTTAGTCTTTTAAACAAGTAAGCATTCTTTAGTATTACCTCATGAGTGTATACAAAGGAACGAATAATTACAAAAGCTTCATTCCACTTTTCTTGGTTAAATCTCAGATAATGACATAACACAGCCAAGAAAAATGATTTACTTTTCTGGCATCAAGTACTGCACCATTGAGCACTTGTAGCCTTTTTATCCAAATGACTGTAGCGTGGAACATGGCCCATCTCAAGATCATTGGCGTGTCTTTTGATATTCCCTTTCTGATCATCCTTTATTTATTTTTTTTTGGCAAGAGCATAAAGAGTGTGGCCTGGAGTGGATTGGATTTAGAAATCGATGTTTGTCAGTGACCAGGGCCTGATATGATCACAAACACTACTTTATTTACTCTGTTATTTACCTGTCCAAGAGAGATGTTGTGAGTAGCTTGTTGTTTATAATCGAGTGATGCCTCTTTGGGGATTCTAACAAGACGTCTCCTTTTCTATAGTTTTTAAGCTACTGTGATTCTGTGTCGATCGACTTTCTTCATCTGCATCTATCATCACCTCGTTTCTCATTTATGAACCGTGCGCATCCTGTAGGTGCAAGAAGCCTCAACTACACTGCACCCACTGTTCAACATCCCAAGCGACACGCCATTTTATTTATCCAAGATGTCCATCCTGTGTTCCTCTAACACACCTCTTTCTCTCCTTGACCTACCTGTGGCTTTTATGAACTGATGTGGCGTTCACTGTGGATCTTTTGTGCCTATGGCTCAATCGTAGGATAGTTTCCACATCAGACTCTTGTCGCTTTCTCTCTCTTTCTCTCTTTTCCGTTCTCAAGTCGAGCCAGTTCACTCTCTGGCTTCTACTTTACAAAGGTCTTTGCTTATAAGCCTGTCGGAATCGAATTGGGTGAAGAATAAACTTTTTGGATGACACAATGCAACCCTTTTTTGGGAGTTTAAGAAAGGTTTCATGTTATTCACTCTTTCTTATTTCTTTGATTGGTAACTGCGTAGGGAATGGCATCACCTTTTTTATTCTACAAAGAAAGATGGATGAACCAATGACAAAATAAAAAAAAGGTTTGGTGTTTCACCAAAATCAGGTTTTTTGAAAGGAGGGTGAGATTCCGTGGGTGAATTATTTAAAATAGAGTATAATTTTTAAGTGCAATCAATGATTTTGTCATTCTTGGTTTTTATAGATTTGAAACTGGCTATCACAAAAAAACTCGTTTGATTTTCCTAAATAGTGATTATCACAAAACAAAAAGAAGGATGAATCAATAAAGAAAGGTCTCTTTGAACAATCTCCGTGTGTTTGTACTCCGTTCAGTGCTTGTGCTTTCGTGTCACCCTTCTTTTTTTTTTAAAAAAGAAAAGATCATCTTGAGGAATGTGCAAGTATAAAAAGCCCTTGATTTTAGTTTAAAAGTAAATTAATGTAAAATAAAGAATCGTATTTTTTTGGGGGTAGAAAAGAAGGAAAGGGAGCTGAGGAAATTGAAATTAGTATTTTCCGAAGAGTGAAAACAATGCAAATAAAAAAAAAAAAAGAATGTTTGAATGATTGATGAATTACGATAAGTGTAACATCGGATAGTTCTAGACAATGAGAACAATAAAGAAAGAGAATGTAGTTTTTTATTTTTTTTGTCTTGAAGGAAAGGGAAAAGTGATGGCTATTTGTTAAATATGTATGCAGGAACATCCTCTTAAAATACACAAAGCCCCATCCCCACAAATACGATTCTTTAATGGTTCTTGTGTTAGTTATTGTGTAAAGATGTTTTGATCAACAAACATCAATTGACTTGAAGTAAGTTTGTTGTGTGAAACACGAAAGAAACACTAAACAACATACACTTTTTTTTTTTTGGGCTGAATTATTTATTTACTTTCTTCTTTCCTTGTTATTTCATATTTGAGTATAAAATGAGTGTGTACATTTCAAGGTATACAAACTGTATATGCGTGGTTGCTCACATACTTCAAACGTCATTAGACAACATGAAACGTTTATTGTTCAACCTAAAGAGACGTTTATGTATAACAAAACGCTTTGTTTACATGTGATGTCGCTTTGTATCACAACATTCGGAATCCATCCTTCCGCCTTTTTTTTTTTTTTTTTTTTTTTTATATTTCTTTTTTTCTATTTCTGATGTCAAGTCTTTTTCTTTTATAAAAAATAACAAAAAGGTAAAAGTTTTTTTTTAAACAAAAAAAAAAAAATAGTTGGGGTAATGAAACGACTATAAAAGAATATTTCATTTCCCTTTTTCTTTTTTTTTTTTTTTTTTTTTTTTCTTTTCTTTCCCCCCTAACTTTTTTTTTAAAGAATTGCTTAAATGGTTATTTCATTTATAACGTGGATTTTCAGCTGGATTGATTTTATTGTTGTTTTGTATATCCATTTCAGATCAACTATTCGTGCTGCTATTTATATAGTTAAATATGAACATCCTGGTGTACAAGTCAAGACGAGAAGACAAAGACCACAGCCAATAACAAAAAAATTACCTGAAATCAGAGTAAGGGATTTTTGTCAAATAAAGAGTAAACCAAAAGAATTCTCCTTACCAAAACTACCCAATGAAATACTCATCAAAGTATTCAATCAACTCGACAAGGACAGCCTGTTTCAATCGATCACTGTCTCCAAAAAGTGGAATCAACTTGCTATCCCAGTCTTGTGGAAATCAACTACCCCAACTCGTCCTATTCGTTTCATTCCATCCTTCTCCAATCTGGATAACAAACGACTTCGGCTATTTTCTGATGGCGCTGATACCAACTTTCCAGTCCATCTCACTTGCTATGGACACGCCATCGTCAACCTTGATCTATCACTGATCGCATCCAGCTTGGATGATCACACATTCCGGTATATCATTCATCACTGTCCCAAACTGACAACGTTATCTCTCTCCAACTCTCGTACCATCACAGACGAATCTCTCCGCCAGTTGGCCCGTTCGCCCGTGTCCAGAAACCTCCGTACGCTCATTTTACAAAATTGCCGACAAATCACCGACCAATCTCTCTACTATCTGGCCAAAAGCTGTCGTCAGCTCAAGACACTTCACATCGGTGGTTGTTCTCGCCTCACGCACGAGGGCGTGGACCATCTCTTGGCTCATCTTGGGAAAAACATGCAGGAACTTTATCTGAATGACTGCACACGCTTGACCTCCCGCACCATCCAATCTGTCGCGCATCACTGTGGTCCAGAACTTGAAGTGCTCGACCTCGCCCATCTTCCTTTTAAGCATCAAGACATTGCCCAATTAGTCATGCTTTGCCCTAATATCACCAACCTAAATATATCCCTAAAGAAGCCAAGTACCAGCCGAAGCACACCATTCAATCCATTTCAAAACAACAGCCTGGATGATGATCACCGCCTACACAGGTTCGCTGGCTTACTGGATTCACTAGCCAATCATGGTATACAGCCCACACTCTCTCCCGAATCAACAAGACATCTCGAAAGCCTCATCGAACAGAGAAGACAAAGAGATCTGGTCTCTGACCGCACCATCATCTGTGTCGCCAAAAACTTGAAGAAACTAAGACGTCTTGATCTCAATCGCTGGTCTTGCTTGACTGATAGTAGTATTCGTGCATTAACCAATAATAGTAATCATCTGGTCGTTGTAGGATTACTTGGATGTACAAATCTAAGCGATGCGGCTATCAAATATTGTAGATATTTAAGTGTATCATCCCCTTCTTCATCACTGTCATCTTTCTGTAGTAAAAAATAAATAAAAAACCTAATTATGCTCCATTTGAATTCTTTTTTGTATCTCACACTTTATGATCGTCCCTCCTTGTTGATTGATAGACGCACTGTGTTTTAGTCAGAGTACTCAATAAATCAATATATTATCAGGTGCCACTCGAATAAAGCCCGTCTATCCAATTATGCATGGCTGCATTAGCACTTCTTCATATAGACTGATTATCTTCCAATTAACCCCTTACATAGCAAGTCTTCCTAATTCATGGTCATATCACGTCTTCTCTCATTTTTAGCCCTCACAGACTTACAAGTCATCCATCCAAAAGAAAATACAACCTATCTGAATCGAAATACTAGCCAATCTCCTCCACATGTTCAATCGCTCAAGAGCCTGAAATACACACTTTATTCAACAATTCTATTTCAATCTATCCACAGGCTTTTCTCTCTTTTTTCAAAATAGGATAGAAATGTTTAAAAAAAGGCCACGATGAAATATAAATATGCGATGGTTGATCTCTTTTTTCTAGAGCCCACACGATTTTAATTGCATTATTCAATGCTTTTGAAACATCCCATGTATCACGATGCTACCAAAAGAATGTAGAACAGAGATCGCTGTCCACTATAAAAAGACAAGTCACGATAAAAGTCATCCTGCCACTGATGTCAGCCTGCTTCGTTTGAGACAAGACAGTTGTTTGCGATCTTCATCAGATGTCCCTCTCCTCCATCTTTGTACAAAACAGGTGGTGCCAATCATCGAATGATATACAGCTTCAGTCTGTTTTGAAAGAAACTAGACGTCTCTGAACAAGGCATGGCAGTCATCTTGGACACAGTGACCTTTTATTTGGCCATGTGATCGTAAGGACAGCATGCACTTTTTGTGAAATAGCTCACTGAGTTCAACTTGGTTTGTTATCATGAAGGAGGGGAGTAACCAAAACCGTTTTAGATCGACTTGCTGTATAAAATGGATACTGGTTTATTGTGTCCTTGTTGAATACAAGAGACTATTCCCAATTAAGTAGGATGATGAAACTTGTATTACATTTTATTCTCTCGTGTTATTTGATCAAAGAAAACATTCTATCCACTAAAAACAATAGTATTGTTTATGACCAACGTACAGACAATTTTCAGTTGGTAAACCATTTGGAGGGTGTTTGTCATTGTATAGGGTGTATTGAATGACAAGAAAAGCTTTATCAGTCTGAGGTGAAATACCAACAATAATTGTTGACAAGAAATCGATGTGATACAAAGTATTCCAAAATCCTTTTGATTGAATGTATCTCAACCCTGAAATAACACTCTTACTGCATGGTTATATTAAACCTTTATCAAAATAAACAAGAATGGCGTCTCTAGAGTATACTGAATGTCTTTTAAAAGCGAATATCATGATTGATAAGAGCAAGCGCCAATCCATCTGAATCTTGACAGTTCTTTTTTTTCCTTGATCCTTTCGATCGTTGAATCCATTTTTGAATCTTTTTAATATAAAAATAAGGATTACAGCTATGTGGACTCCTATCAAAGGGGTCATAGCACATGTCTATATTCCAAAAAAAAAAAAAAAAAAAAAAAAAAACAATAGGGTATCAAGAAGACAAGCCATACTCTTTGTTTACGAACGCCATCAACTGCACTAAATAAAGAATAGCTTCTTACATCCCTTGATTCAGATTCTTCCTTTTCTATTGCGCCTTTGGGAAACTCCAGTGCTTGCCATCTTTGCGATCGTGATACCACTTGAAGGTTCAACCTGGAACAAGTGTCCAAAAGGAATCCATCCGTTGGTTTGGGTACACCCATAAGAATGAAGAGGGACAACAAAAAGCAGGGCAGTGACAACCACTGGTTATGTATCTAGCAAATCACATCATCTCCTGCAGATGATGTTTGCCATAATAAAAGAAAAACAGGCAAGAAGAGTAAAATCTGCATCCAGTTTTACTTTTGTGTAAGCCTGATTGAAAGCGTGGGCTGTTTTGCTTTTGATGTACTTTGTTTCATACTCCAAATCGGTTCGTGATAGTTGCTACAAGTGCAGATAGCCCAAGTGATACAACAGTTTTTGGTTTCATATCGTATTCATTTTGCCCTTTTTTTTTTGTCTTCAAATTCAGCTTGTTGTCCTTCAATAACAGCGAGTCTTGTCAAGAAGTCTATTCTACGTGTATTGCAGATGCTATACAAGGTGTTTCATGACCTATACTGTATATGCTGAATAAAACAATGAATTTATAACAGCAGGAAAGAAAAGAGCCCAACAAAAGTTAAATGAAAAATCACACCATCATTCCTGAAGAATAAAACATGACCAACTTATCCTTAGGAGAGTCTAGAATGACGATTAGGGGTTGTCTACTCCAACGATTCAACTGTCTAACTACACTACCTCTTTAGACAATCATCAGTAATGAAACACAAACGCATGGTCCAAACACTGGTATTTGGGCTGTCTTGCAAGAATCGGGTGATCAAGGGCACGCGAGTAACGCTCAGCATGGACTTCATTGACTTGCTCGTTCCTAAAAGCATTGCGATCCTTTTTTATTTTATTGATAGTCCAACTAGTCAAATACAGAAGAACAGGTCCTTTTATTTTTGGTTGATTCGTCTATAAACGTGCTTTGTGATTAGAAACGTTACCAAAGAGTCCAACAATAGAAAGCATGACACATATCCCAATATCGTCTGAAATAATATCAGTTGTTGATTTGTTTGTCTATGATTTATCAAGATGAAATGAAAAAAAAAAAATGTCTGCATCTTATTTGCTATTACGCTTTAATCATCATCTCTTTACACTTCTTACGGCTGTGATGAAGCCAACAGCTGCTGTGTCAAAGTGAACAACTTGATCTATTATACAAAATCTGTTTTCTTGAATTTAGAGTATTTTCAACCATCATTTTAAATAAAGAATTGACTTGTTTATTTGTTCTATTCTATACCATTTCATACTTCCCATCTCGCAAAGACTGTCTTGTTTATGTTACAAAAAGACTGACGCGATTAAAGGAACAAGAAAGGATGCATGAGACGATTGAAGAAGGTAAGCAAAGAAAGGGTAAAGAGAAGGGAAAAAAGAGTCCCTTTTTGTTTATTACAAAATACCAATCATTAATTCATAAACATAAAAAGTAACCGCGTTCACGGGAAATGCTCTTAACAGAGTTGGCCAAAGACCTCTGAAGAAGACAGCGATGCCTTCTGATCGATAGGAACGCAGGATACAGTCCTTGATGGACATATAAGGTCGATCGATCACCAATAACCTTGTGGTTTCAAATCTGTCTCCTTCATACTGCATCTGTAGACGCGATTTGACCACGTCCAGTGGATAAATAGAGGCCCACGATAGGGTCCCTGCCAAACCTCCTGCCAAAAGAAACTTCCAAGCCTCTTTTGTTGTCTCGTTCACATCCAAGCCTCGTTTCAGACCTTCATAGGCCCAGAAATAGATACCATAGCTGGGTGAATCACGCATGACGGTAACCAGCCCACCTTGGTAGAATCCTACAGTCATTCAGTACGCATCCTCTCCTTCATCGTTCTAGGACATCACCTTTTATGCCGCTCGCCTGATACACTTCTTTCGTGATCTGTAAACTGCTCTTGGGAAGCCTTGTGATCTGTGCCTTGATTTTGACTAGATCTGTAGGAGTTGAGAATAAAAAGCAGGTAAACCCAGCACCTGCACCAGCAAGGTACACTTGTAGTAAACTGGGTTCCTTTTCATACTCAAAGCAACGCAAGAGGGTCCCATAAGCTAAAAACAAGAGGGCATTTAAACCTGCTAAACCAACGATGGGTGAAAGAACACCTTTGAACATGGATCCTATCTAGGTGATGTCAATCGACAAGAAACCTATCTTTTACACTCTACCCCTTCTAACTGGACCATGCACTTTAATGTATTCCAAGATCCTCTTTCCTGCTGTTTATCCATCGGTGCCTGTAATCTTGCCTGTACCAAAATAATTTAATATTACATCATCTTATTCATATCCATTACTTTTAAAACATCTAAAGGACTTCCTACAATAATTCCTGCTACACCACTGATCCAACCTAAAGCAAAACAATCCATAGAATTTTATGTTAAAAAAACTTTTTTTTTCCCATCATTATATTTTTCCTTATTAAATAGTATGCTTTATTGTACCTGCAATAAAGTCGTTTACGCTTTCGGCTATTTTTTTTTTTTTTTTTAAGAAAATAAGATTTACTTTCTTTTCAACTTTTCTCTCATCTGTTCAACAAGATCTTTTTTTTACCCATTAGAAAACCAATTTTTTGAAATTATAAAAAAAGTCGCTCAAAATCGCAAAGTTTAAGTGGTTCCGCTTAAAAAGGTTTCCTAATTTGGTGGAAACCAACGACTTGTCTAAAAAAGCTGTATCATCTTTAAATGTGTAGCTTTCTCACACACGCATGTCTGTATCCTCTGATTTGTTTGCATATTGTTTATTTTTTTTTTGTTCTGAATCTACCAAAATAAAAACAGTAGTGTGCATTTAAGCATCCTTGACCTTCTTGGTACCACGCAAAAGACCAGTACGACGAGCAGCAATCAAACCGACCTTTTGACCAGCAGGAGAATCACGGGCCATGGTAGAAGCCTTACCGATGTGTTGATGGTTACCACCACCGTGAGGGTGATCGACGGGGTTCATGGCAACACCACGAGTTTTGGGCCAGCTGTTACGCTTGACTCTGTATTTGTGGTAAGCACGACCGGCCTTCAAGAGAGGCTTGTCGATACGACCACCACCAGCAACAATACCGACGACGGCACGAGAGGTGGAAGGAATGACCTTCTTGGAACCGGAGGGGAGACGGATACGGGTCTTGCCATCATCACCGTGACCGATGATGGTGGCATAGTTACCAGAGGTACGGGCAATAGCACCACGGTCACCCACCTTTTCTTCAACGTTACAGATCACAGTACCTTCGGGCATGGAGGCCAAGGGCATGACGTTACCAATGTTCAAAGAGGCCTTCTTACCAGCATAGATGAACTGGCCAGTGTACATTCCTTCGGTGGCAATGAAGGTTTCAGTACGGAGCTTGTACCTAATAAACACGTTCAATAGCTTGCTTTCAAAGGGCATGTTCGAGCCGCTTACTTGTAAGGGTCACGGAAAACAACCTTGGCAAGAGGAGCACCTCTTCCGGGATCGTGGACGATTTCCTTGACAATACCACGAACATAACCGTGGCGTTCGGCAAAGTCGAAAACTCGCAACTTGGCAGCACCCTTACGACCGACAGTGTGGGATTTGAAGATGGATCCAGCACCCTTTCTCTGAGCACGAATGACACGACCCATAGCTGTTTACGTCAGTGTAAAAAATAGAATGTTGAAATGATGTGATGGATGAATTGAAAAAATGTTGAAGTGATACAAAAAAGTTGAGTTATAGGAAAATGAAGATGTTAGTCTCCTGTTATGGTCATATCGAGATCAGTGGGATTTAATGATTTCATCCACTGTTCTTTATATTTATGTTTCTTGATATACTTGCCTAAATAGTGAAAAAAGAGGAAGTTTTAATGGATGGAAATCTATAATATTCAAGTAGTAATAATGTATACATGGTGAAAGGAGGAGAAGGGGCCTCCGTGTATCTCCGGACCGGACTGTTTTCAAAAGGCGATCTTCAGCAGTAAAAAAAAAAAAATCTTCTCTCACCTTGCCTAGTAACATACAAAGCCCAAGTCTGAATCTTTATTATAGGAATTAGATCTTTAGTATCTTTGGAAAAGAGAAAAGGGAGCTTTTGAGAAATAAGAAAGTGGGCCTTTGCTTGTTTTTGGCTGTTTCTATAGTCAAATGTAATACATTTTCATCATACTTTTGCCTCAGTGTACTAGACATCACAAAACTGCTTTACAGTTGGACTTTATTTTCCGTTGATTTACCTTATCTAGATACATATCAACATGTCAGGCAAATAATAATAAATCAGGAACATAGTTCATGATCCATGGTACTGTCCAAAGGGTATTTAATTACCCGATAATTTACCCAAATAAAGAACATTCATCTTTCAAGTTGCTATAAATACACAAATAGGCAAGAAAGGCTTGAATTGTATTTTTATGGAAATATTATAAGTCGAATGGCAAAAGAGTTTCTGAATGTATGTTTATGTTGTACAACTTTTCTTGCACGTTTTTTTTTTTTTTTTTTTTTTTTTTGATTATTAGAAATCGATTTATTAGATACTTCTAGGTTGTGTATGAAAGATGTTGGAAGGTGGATATTAAGTGCATTCTTCTAATAAACAACAGCAAAGCATACCAGCCATACAAGCCGTACAGCAATCATCATCATGCCTTTGAGGTTGTTGTTGAACAATCACAGTTTGAGGAGGGGGACTAGAGAGAGATTGATTCAGTCAAAGACATGAGTGTTTTTTTCTCTTTATATCTTACGCAGGTTGATAGTAGCCGCCTTGTTGTTGGGGTGGGGGATAGTAACCGCCTTGTTGTTGGGGTGGAGGAGGATAGTAACCGCCTTGCGGTTGAGGTGGTTGATTTCCGTAATAACCGGCATTTTGAGGTGCGTAAGACATGATTTGTTTTTGAAGAAAAAAAGAAAAAAAGAAAATATTTTCAAGTAGGAGAATAAATATGTAATTGAATGTGGTACATGTATATCAAGACCAAGCAAAAAAGATACAGATTTCAAGTACATTGCCAACAAATGACCTTCTTTTATAACTAGAAAACCAAAAAGATAAAAGGCATGCTATACAAGTGTTTGATTCAATTCAGTCTTTCTTCTTCATACTTTGATCTAAAGCAAATTGCAAAAAATAAAAGTTTATAAATTCAAATTTGTAACTTTATACTTGTTTTTTATTGCATCACACAATCTGCATCCCAATCTCTCTTAGCCACACTCTGCTGTGAGAAAACAGCTTTTTGTACAAGATAACATGACAGTCTGTTGTGTTCTTTGCCTATAAAGCTTGATTACAAATTCACAGTATTCTGAGTTATTTGATGCCAAATAAAAGGGGGCAGCGGTCATTTGTATTGGAACTAAGAACGGCACAACCCAATGGACTTATCTTGAATACATAATCAATTCACTTTTAGAATCATCAAGTGAACAAGGAGAATCATGCACAAAGTGGAAACAAATAATAAAAAGGTTTAAACCACCGCGCGTCAAACGAGAGAGAGAGAGAGAGAGGGATTCAGACCAGTTTCAAAAAATAAAATTTTTTTACTATATTTTTTCAACTTTCTCAATGTCAGAAAAGCCCAATTGTGCCGCAGTTGATTGTAAAAACGAAGCTCACCTTCAGTGTCCTACTTGTATTAAATTAAACAAGACTGAAGGTTCATTCTTTTGTTCTCAAGATTGCTTCAAAAAGAGTTGGGTAAAAATAAAGGTTTTATGTATTCATTAACTCATTTGTCATAAAAGGGAGTTCACAAAGCAAATCACGGTAATCACAGAGGTAAATTAAAAGCAGCGTACGCAGAAAAAAGGTGTTGGAATGCTTATATTTAAAAAGAGCCTTATGAACCTTTCAAGACATTTAAATATGCTGGCTCTCTTCGTGCTGTTTACCCTCTTTCCCCCAGACGTCAAGTACCTGAAGAGATTCAACGACCTGATTATGCTGAAACAGGTAATCACAAAAGAAATCCAAACGAGTTTATTAATGCCAAAAAAAAAGGTATTCCTAAATCTGAATTCATGGCAAGAAGCTCTGAAATCAAGGTTTTGAACCCCCAAGAAATTGAAGGCGTCAAGGAAGCATGCAAGGTAAAGAGGAGTAGTGAGTCTAGCATGTATCTAATAACAAAACAGATCACTCGAGAAGTACTCGATATCGCAGCTAAAGCGGTTCGTGTGGGTATCACAACCGATGAAATTGATCGTATTGTTCATGAAGCAACCATTGAACGTGGAGCTTATCCTTCTCCACTGAATTACAATTATTTTCCTAAATCTTGCTGCACGTAAAGTTGAATTATATCGTGTCAATAAAATGACTGATCTGTATGCTTTAATAGGTCTTTGAATGAAGGTAAATGAGATGACGATTGTCTAACATTTTATTTAATCCTTCAAAGTCATTTGTCACGGTATTCCTGATCAACGTCCTCTTGCAAACGGTGACATTCTTAATATTGACATCAGTTGTTTCTATCGTGGATTTCACGGTGATGCCAATGCCACTTACCTTGTGGGCGACGTAGATGAGGTCGGACAGAAACTGGTTCAGGTCACTCGTGAATGTTTAGACCTGGCTATTGCTGCTGGTAAGTTTTTTTTTTTTTGTTTTTTTTTGTAGGTGTGTATGTGTGATACTAAAGATATAAAGTGAAACCTGGTATTCGATACCGTGATTTTGGAAAGATCATTGAGGATCATGCTACTCAATATGGATTTTCAGTTGTTCGTGCTTTTTGTGGACATGGCATCAATCAGCTATTCCATTGTGCTCCCAATGTACCTCACTATGCTAGTAAGTTTGATTGAAATAGTTGACTCGGTATCTTATGCTATCTACAGACAATAAGGCAATTGGTGTTGTAAAACCAGGCCACGTCTTTACCATCGAACCAATGATCTGTGAAGGCGTCCATCAAGAATTGATGTGGTACGTAACCTTTTTTTTTTTAGTATTCATTCGGATATTGAAGCGCGTGTATGATATAGGCCTGATGGATGGACAGCGACTACAAAAGATGGAAAACGCTCAGCACAATTTGAACACACACTTTTGGTTACTGAAACTGGTGTAGAAATTTTAACATAGAAGCAATAAAACTTACATTCTTCCCTCTCTTTACATCTACGCATGTTTGCCAAGAATAAAATGCCTCATTTCGGGTATATCTTTTTTAGATAGGAGTTGTAACTTGTAATATTAAGCAATGTAACGGACTTGTATATTTTTAATCAAATACGTGTCGTGTTTTATTAAACGAGCAGAATCACTTTTCTATACTGAATAAAAGTAAAAAGAACCGAATGCGTTGGTAATAAATTATTTTATCTTTTTTTTTTGTTTTTTCACTTGTAAAAAACCTTAAATGTTTAGGTTTCATCCGTTTTCGGCTTAGTAAAATAAGCTAAAAGGGCTTGTGGCGTTACACGGCTATTAAACTTTACATAAAGTAAAACATCATTTGTCCCTTTATAACAAAACGAATGGGAAAATAACCCTCCATCTTTTTAAACAAAATGAGAAAGGTAACAATAACAAAAACTGGAATGTGCTTGGGAAACTTGAAAAAAAGATAAGCGCGTCACTCTTGTTTTCTTTTTTGTTTGGTTATGCATAATATTATTTGTACCTCGAAAAAAAATCTTCGGAATTTGTATTTTTTATATATACGGATGATAGATGAAAAAAGGAAAAAGCTGATGGGGCGTATGTATTTGTCAAAAAAGCTATAAAAGAGCACAAGTTTTCACATTTCGTTTTTTTTTTTTCTTCATACTCTAACCATGTCCTACCACGAAGAAGCTTACAACAAGATCGAAAACGAAGAACACAAGGCCGAATGGACCCACGAACTCCTTGCTGCTGCCGGTGGTTTCGCTGCTATGCGCGCTTACAACAAGAAGAAGGAAGAAGAAGGTGCTAACCCTGAAAATGACCACCACGTCGCCAAGAACTTGCTCGCTGCTTTGGCTGCTGCTTCCATTGACCATCTTGCTGAAACCAAGGGTATGGACTGGGTTGACCGTCAAAAGGCCAAGAAGCACGCTGAAGAAGAAGCTCAAAAGCTCTACACTGAACAAACTGGTTACCAATTCTAAATAACATAATCTCGTAAATAACCTTTTTCGCTCCCTGTGAAATTATATAAATAAAAAAAAATCTTGTTTGTACAAACTACTTTTATGTTTCATCTTTTTTTTTTTAAAAAAAAAACGCGTTTTGATTATAAGCAGAGATGGATTTCATCCAAAAGGAAAATTAGAAAAATAGTCTGGTCATTTTGAAAGGAAAAGAATGCTTCCAAGTAAGGGTTGTTTCAACGAAGGGTATAAATCCTTTCACACGCTTTCATACTTTATACATCAAATAGTAAGGAGACTTGATAAATGCCCTGTCTCAAATGCTTTTTTACTTTCATGTAAAATAAGCTTGTCTTACGCGCAATTTTACTAACCTTAAGAAGGCGATTCTTTGACGATGTTTCCCGGGTATTGAACAATCGTTTTTATTTTTCGAGAACCCCTGAATCTCCAAAAAAAGGAAGGTAGTTTTGAAAAAGTATGCCGTCATTTTTACTGTACCAGTAAAAAAAAATATTCTTAAACGGCATCTTTGTTTTACAGAAAAGCAAGAAAGCTTCTCGACTCCATTTTTTTATAGCACCAAATGTCGATTACACAAGAAAGCTTAAAATAATCATGACAATTTCCTTGAAAATAAACTTTATTATAGTTGAATATAGAGAGCTATAAAATAGCTTTGCATTTCCTTCTTTTTTTTTTCTTACGATTGAAATGGTTTATTTCAAAAGGTCCATACACCAAATAAAAAGCCATGTATAAAAGAAAACGTTTAGGGCCATCAACAAATATAGGTATTACGCACTCAAGAAAGAACAGACGGGGAAAGACCGATATGAGTTTAACGTCCGAAAGAAAAGAAAGGGAAAAGCCCAAGACTCGAAGGGCGAGAAATAGTGCGTTTGTTAAATAAAGAGTGAGAGGATACTGCTAAAAAGCTTAAAGAAATAGGGCAGTGAGTAGAGTGAAAAGGGTTTTTCGTTTGAAAATTTAGATGAGAAAGAGGTATTGACATCAAAACCAGAATCGGCGGCCAAAACTCCAACCGGTGTGCAATAAACGACTGAAGCATCGGGAGCAGTGGAAAAATGGATGCTGAAAAGGAATGAGACATGATAACCAGAGGGCACAAATGGAACTTGCACCCATCCTCTCATGGCTTATTTCCCCCCTGACAAGTGACTGTTTATAATCTATCAACTTTTTTGCCCTTCTTTCTTCATCTCAACTCTACTCATCCACAGCGGCATGTTGACTTTATTCAAAAGAACCTTTGTGAGTTCTACCGTTCGATATGCCAAAAAGAAGGTCAATAAGAAGGAGATTGTACAAGAAAAAGCTATTTTAGGAAGGCCGTCAAATAACCTTCGTATGGGTATTGTTGGACTTCCAAACATTGGGTATCTATCTAATTTGTAACGTAAAATGATATTTATCTGGCATCATAGAAAATCTTCGCTGTTCAATACATTGACTGATAGCAGTGTGCCAGCCGAGAATTATCCATTTTGTACAATTGATCCATCAGAAGCAAGAGTACAAGTGCCTGATGCTCGATTTGATTGGCTTGTTGATTTATATCAACCCAAAAAGATCACGCCTGCTCATGTAAGAAGAAAGTAGGATGAATGTAGTGAATGGGATACTGAATGTCTATATGAATAGCTGACGGTGGTCGATATCGCAGGTCTAGTGAAGGGTGCATCACAAGGTGCCGGTTTAGGTAATGCGTTCCTATCGAATGTTTCCTCTGTGGACGCTATCTTTCATCTAGTACGTGCCTTTGAGAATGATGATATTACGCATGTAGAAGATACAGTAGACCCAGTAAGAGACTTGGAAATTATTCAAAATGAACTGAGAATCAAGGATGAGGAAATGCTGGAGCGTCAGTTGATGGATTTAACAAAACAAGCCTCTAGAGATACCACTAAAAAGTCTTCTACTGGAATAACAAAAAAAGAAGAATTGAATATTATTGAAAAAGTAGCCGAGTTTATGTCAAGAGGAAGAGATGTTAGAAAGGGAGATTGGAATATGACAGAAGTGAATGTGATCAACACGCTTCATTTATTAACAGCCAAGCCAATGATTTATCTTTGTAATATGAGTGAAGAAGATTACAGAACACAAGAAAATAACAAATGGTAAGACGATCAACAGTTCATTCAAAAACAAACCAATTTATTCCAATATAGGTTACCTCACATATCACAATGGGTAAAAGAGAACAACCCTGGTGACCTTATAATCCCATTATCAGTTCCACTAGAATCTAAATTAGCCAGCATGTCAACAGAGGAGATTCAATCATTAGGTGTTCAGTCTCAATTACCTAAAGTAATCTTGGCAGGTTATAAAGCACTTGATTTAATTCATTATTTTACTTGTGGTCCTCAAGAAGTCAGAGCATGGACAGTCAGAGTAAAGCTAGGATGAATTAAAAAAGAAATTGTATGAAAACTAAGAAATATTGAATAGAATAATTCAAAAGCACCTCAAGCAGCTGGTGTCATTCAGTAATAGAAATAAGACATCGATTGATTCCTACTAACCATTCTATATTAGCACTGATTTCGAAAGAGGATTTATTTCAGCTGACATTATGAAAATAAATGATTTACAACAATTAGGATCTGAAAGTGCAGTGAAATCATCAGGAAAGTATCTTCAGAAAGGTAAAGATTATGTTATGGAAGATGGTGATATTGTTCATTTCAAGGTAAAAAAAAATCATTTTCTATTTTAAAGTATTTATAATTAATCTTTTTAATTATAGTTTAATGGTAAGCAAAGATAATAAAATCAAGACATGTTGTTTAACAATGAATCCTATTTAGTTACAAATAAAAAGAAATAGGCAGCAGTGCTGTTTACACCTGTTACACACAAACGCACGTATCAACATTTATTTTTAAACTCACACTAAACGCACATACATTCGTTCTGAGGCACACACACACTCACACACACACACACACACAAACACACAAACACTTTAATGCTTCAACCAGATCTGATTTGAGTTTTTAAGGTTAAATACTCTTTCTTTACAATAAAAGTGTGCTGATGTTTAAATAAATTGAAAAAAAAAGAATCTGCTTTTCCCCCTTTTTTTAATAAAAGTAGAAAAAAAAACATTCATTTAGATAGCTTCTGTTATGAAAAAGAAGAAATTCAATGACAGTAAAAATAATCATTGATCAAAAAAAAAGTGAAATGACTTTTTATATTATTTGTTTACAACCATTTGTGTTTGTGGTAACCCTATTTTTGACATGAAATATTACTTTATGAACCATTATTGGTTATCATGTCCCCCCTTCCTTTTTGCCACTTTATTCGATTAAAAGATGTTTCTCCTTTTGAGAATAAAGCAAATGAAGCACAAAGTTTAAGGGATGTGATACCCGAGACACTTTTTCGTGTTGTTAAATAATTCTTTTTCGTGTTACAATCAATGTTACAAATGACAAATAGATCCACTTTTATAAAAAGATACGGAACCCAAACCGTGCTCCCTCATTCTCACTCTCTCTCTTTTCGTTCAATCCAATGAAAAAGAAAATGAAGAATGAAGTAGTAAATAATAATAAAATAACAATAAACAACAAGAAGATGAAAAAGAACAAGACATGTACAGATGAACACAAGGAAAAAAATAAAATAAAAAGCCCGTTTCTGTAACTCTCTATTCGGCTCCTTAGGGCTACTTTTCACATACACACACAGATATCAACTTTTTTTTAATTTTTTTATTTCTTTTTTTTTTCTCTTTTTTTTTTTCGTTCTTTTTTTATTTTGGGTGGCAATTTTTTTAGAAACAAAAAAAAATAGAGAAAAATAATCTCCTGAAATAAGGACTTGCACCCAATTTCTCTTTTTCTCTCTCTCTCTCTCTCTCTCTTTCTCTCTGTAGCCTTTTTTTTTTCTTCTTCTCTTCTTTTCCTTTTATTATTACACAATATACATGAAAATGAGTACGTCACCTACACTATTTAATACATCTGGTTCTTCAGCAGCGACTAGGTTAGCTTCACCACCACACAAGATGATTGAAACAAAAAAATTACGGAATAAACAAAATACAACCAATACCAATAATTGCAAAAAGGTAAAATAAAAATGATCATCTCTTTTTAACGAATTAATTTGTTTTTTCAGGCACCGTGGCGTATACCAGGCAATTATGAGATACCAGATATAATAAAAGAAGCATGGGAAAAGAATAAAGATAAAATAATGAACAGTAATAATAATATACCACAACAAAAAAAGCAACAATTAGACAATAAATCAAAAATAAATAATAACAATCAACCACAAAAGGTATTACACTCAATTAGATTTATAAATTGTTTCTCATCTCTTTTTATTATCATCAGAGGTGGATACCAGTTGGAAAACCATTAGATATCTTACCTTTACCACCACCCATTATTAAAGTGAAACGTAAATTACATGCTGAGTTTGACGCTAAACTTCGGAAGGTACTTGCCGCTTCAAAAATAATGGATTTAAATCCAAAAGAACAATTTGAAGGACTTCGTAAAGTGGGGAGTGGGTAAATAGAATGGGTTTTTCTCTACTTTCTGTAACTCATCACTTTATTTCAGTGCGAATGGTGCAGTAGTAAGAGCTGTAAAGAAACATACTAAAATTCAAGTGGCTATTAAACGTTGTTATATTGAAGATCAAGATACACCTCATCATGCTTATATCTTGCGTGAATTACGTATCATGGGTTGTTTAAATCACCCAAATTTGATTCAATTGCGTGAAGCATGTTTATGGGAAGATCATCTTTGGATGTGTATGGAACTCTTGTCTTGTTCTGTATTTAATTTGTTATACAACACGAGCGAGGGTTTAAATGAAGGAAATACGATTAGGATTGCTAAAGAGGTAAATGGCCAAGTGGAGTTTATATACACAAACTGAGATCCATTTTTATATTAGTGTTTAGAAGGTTTAGTTTATCTTCATTCAAAGAATTACATGCATCGTGATATCAAGTGCGAAAATATCCTTTTAGGTAGAAATGGTCAAGTTAAACTGGGTAAGTTGTTCTGTTGGTTGCCATGGTAATAAACTCATTTTTTTTATAGCTGATTTTGGTTTAGCAACACCATTAAATAAAGTAAATACCAACCGATTGGGTACAGCCAAGGTAAAAAAAAAAAAAAAAAAAAATTAAAGAGCAGCTTTTTGATTAAAAAAAAATAAATCATTTGTGTTTAGTGGATGGCACCAGAAGTTGTATCAGAAAGTCCTTATAAAGAAAATGTGGATATTTGGTCACTCGCAATCACCATGATTGAAATGAGTGACCGTGTACCTCCCCTTTATTACCTTGAAAACAATCAAGACATTTACGCCGAGATCCTTTACGGTGATCCACCTAAATTCCACTTTTCAAAGCCATCACCAGCTATGCATGATTTAGTGCGCTGGATGTTGACTCACAACGGATTATCCCGTCCCGGAGCAAAAGACGTGCTAAAGGTAATACAAACATTCAAATCTCGTGTATCATTTATTTATTCTGTTTATAGAGAATCAATCAAGATATCAATCGAGGTGTACTTGAATGTTCAAAACAAAAGGAATTATCTTTTCTTGTGCGTCAAGTGTTTCCAGATGCTACAGATTAGTTGAATACCCCACAATCATTATTAAAGTTTATTCCCACACATTATATATGAAAAAAAACCAATTTGCAAAAAGAAAAAAAAAAAAAAGAAAAAAAAAACACACATACACTTTTAAAATAGTTTATTCTTCATCAGATTCTTCAGCAAGAGTCATCGCAATACGATCCAAATCACGTTGACCATCTTGAGTAATCTTACGGCCACTATTCAACAAGGTCAATACATTGCCCACACCGCATCATCAGCTACTTACCCCTTCTTGTCCTTTTCCAAGACACCGATCTTTTCCAAAGATTGAAGGACCTTACGGTTGACGGAGCCAGAGGCATCAACGTGGTGAGAGGGACGAGAACCGCGGTTGACAGTACCACCGTGAACCTTGTTCAAGGCACCAACACCAACGTTCTTGCGAATGTAAATGTGGCGAGCAACAGAGGCAGCGCGAACGTAATACCAGTCAGGGTCATAGGGAGCTAATTCCTTGAAGGTACCAGTCTTGACAAGGTCAACCCATTTAGGGACTTCGAGTTTACCAGTACGCTTAAGATAAGCAGCGTAAGCCTTGATGAAAGCTACATGAATATATTCATTAGTCTGTATTTGGAGGTTCTGTGTGTAGGTCGAGCTAAGCCACCCACATCATTCTCTCTCTCTCTCTCTCTCTCCTATCCCGATTGTATTTTTGTTGTATTGTTATTGTTGTCATTGTTGTTAAATGAAAAAAATAAAGAAAAGAGAGAGAGAAAAGAAAACAGTGTGGGTTTCAAAGAAAGATGGTTGTATAAAGACATTAGCGTAAATTAGCGTCGAGAAAATAATGCTCAATTGTCTTTAACTTTTTTTTTTTTTTTTTTGCTTTTATCGACTGCTACGGGAAAAAAAAAAGGATATTTACCATGGGCGTTGACGTCCTTTACAGTGATACCAGCCATAATAATATGTGTATGTGGAGAAAGAGAGAGAGGGAGAGAAACAATCGAGGGCCGCGCGCCTTAATGGAAAATTTTTTCTTATGGACATTGACTGATGTTTGAGCCAATCAAATTAACGCTGAAATTGAATAAAAAGAATAAATGCAGTAAAGTCGGTCTGTTTTTTATTCTAATTTGATCTATCTTTTTGAATGAAACATGATTATAAAAGTAAGCCAGATTATTATCAACACAGGACTATATAAAGAGGAACCTTGAGGCTTACCGTCCAGCAGAGACGTTGAATGATTGTCCTGGTAAAAATACCGTTTTTTTTTTTTTTTTTTTTTTTTTTTTTGGTTCCTCCTTGCACAAACATGTAACTTTTGTGATCACTCTTATACATTGTTCTCATTGGCTTCTTTTTCAAGAACCTTTCAGGAAAAAAAAAAAAAAAAAAAAAAAAAATAGACTGACAATTGCGTTGCTTTAAAAATACTTGATTTGTAATGAAACACACAGAGTCCATCTAAAGATCGCTGGATACAAGTTATCTAAATTACATTTATCATAGCTAAAAACAGCCCAAGTTTAGACAAACTCATTAGAATTAGTTCAATACATGAATAAACAAAAAGAATTTTTTGAAGTATTTCAATTGTTTACTTGTACAATAAAAAGGATATTATTCAAAGTGAACAAAGCATACCATCTGAATCTATCTAGGGTCTTTTTCATTGGATAAAGTCATGCGAAAACGCTTTATCTTTTTTTGTGCGTCCCTTTGTCTGCGTTTAAATGTTGTACGGTTTTGTACGAAACCCTTTTTCACTCTTTTCAATTCACTTTTTTTTTTCTTTTTCTTCCCTTTCTTTACAAGTAAAATACACCATGTATGATCATGAGCCATCTGAGAATGACACATCCAATCGAATTCAACCTACTTTTTTTCATACACCTGCTACTCAACTGAACAATACACCAAAGAAGTCGAGCCAAGACCCTGCCAAGAATCCATACTATCAGTCACCACCACCCTATTCTTTACACAGCCCTAATCAGTCAGAGCCAAGTGCACCACCTCTAGAGCCCGAAATTTATCCGCCTGGAAGATCAGAGGCCTATCCACCCGTAGGGCCTTATTCACCTGTTGGACCAGAGACCTATCCACCAGCAGGACCTTATTCACCTCAAGGTGTTTATCCACCTACTAATTATAACCACCTAGGCCACCCTAATTCGCCTTATTCAAACTATGGAGCAGTTCCACCCTATCCAAACACGTCTGATGCTTCACCTTCCTGGCCTTGGATGGTTCCAGCAGCAAACGGTAACATTTAAAAAAGGAAAAAAAAAAGGGAGGGGGGAGGAAAGCTAAAGATGCTTATGTACAGGCGAACAACCCACTGAACCCTCAAGGAAAAAAAATTTTGGTTGTTTGAGATTATGCAAACTGTTTTGGTATTTTGTCATCGGCATGGTCTTTTTCGGCGCCATATCCGAAATGCTGAGTGACCCTGTTTCGAAACCTCGCTGTGTGGACAGTATCAATTGGGAGAGTTTGCCAAAGAAGATTGAATACAGTGGATCGCTCAGGATCACGGTCGATGGAAATCTATCGAGTGGTCGGATCCTTATCAAGGACTCAGACCAAGAGACACCAAAGGGTGTCGTTTACTTGACAGGCAGAGTGTCTGCACGTAGCGTGGAAAACGTGGCATACAAGCTCAAGCAAGACGCCAAGGAGACCCATCTTGAGTTTCAAATTCCCTCCTTATCCCTATCCTGTGTGAACATTGATGCCGTCATCTATGTTCCTAAAGGAACACGGTTGATTTATATTGACTTGCCTCATTCCACCATTCAATTGCCCGATGGTCTGATGAATGCAGACATGCTCCAGTTGAGTTCATCGTATGCGCCTGTCGTTATTAATTCGGATTGGAGAGGAAGAAATTTGAAGATAACCACAAACAATGCTGATATTCAAATCAAAAGTATTCAAGCCGATGGCTCAGTCATGTTGGGTGAGTTGCTCTCATTTTATTTAAAATACACGCTAACGTGCAAACGGCAGCAACTAAAAATAGTGCAATCACGGTGACAGAGAAAGTCGAAGCAAGAGATACGATTGACATGGTAACAACGAATGCACCTATTCATTTAAATCACATCATATCAAATCGAACCACTCTCGTCACATCCAATGCACGTATCGATATTGATCATGCCTTGATCGAGAGTTACATCAGTGCTCATACTTCCAATAGTGAATTGAGTCTTCACCTTCGCTCACAAAACAATCCAGAAGTGCTTGTCAAAACATCCAATGGCCGTGCTCTCGTTTCCATGGTAACATACGATACGCTCAATCAGCCTTGGTTTCTCACATCTTATTTATAGCCAATCACTTTTGAAGGAAATTTTATGATCAAGACAAGTTCATTCAACTCTGTTTCATTCTCTGACAATCTCAGCTGGTCTAATATCAAGTTTGCCAATAGGGGTTATGTGATGGGCGAACGATTTGACCCAGACCAAGGTCCCTCTGCTGTTCCGGGGTCATTAAGAATCGAAACATCCAATGCGAACGTGGGTGTGTATTTTGCAGACGAGTAAAACGAGGTGGCTTTCAATGTGTAACATTTCTCTTTTTCTTTCATGAATACCAATCCTTTCATAACCAAAAGGGAAAATAAAGCTATTTTACTCATACCCGTCTTATGCCTCATATTACTTTACCTCTCTTTTTCAAAGCCCACAGCAGAACCCATCATTCAACATGAAGTACAGCCATTAGAGCAACAAGAAGAACCAATCCAAGTGATGAAAGACATCATACCAGTGACCATGCCCGACCCTTTTGAGCTACACGAACCCGATTCGAACGAAAGATATGTGACTTATTTGCCTCATTCTGGTTTTCACAATCAACGCATTGAACTTGAGAATGCCCTTCTCTTGGCCTCCTATCTCAATCGCACCTTACTCTTACCCTCTGTCTACCTCACCTCACCCGCCTTCCCCTGGTTGAGATTCGACAAGATGTACGAACGACTGCTGTTACAAACCAAGGATGGCATCGAGTATTGTGGACAGTTGCGCGAATCAGAACCTCAGCCTCCGGAATGTCTTAATTATGCTCGTTGGACACGGATTCCCTGGACCTTCTTTTATGATTTTGCCGAGCTGTCGACCCAGGTGCGAGTGATTTTTAGAAATGACATGAGCATCGAGTGGATCCGGGACGAGTTACTTGCAGGAGAGGAAGATGTGTATTATATCAAGGACAACTCACCCTTTGATTATCGTATCTATGACCTCCCCGAATCGCACACACCCCTCCAGCGGTTTGTGAACAGGATCGAACTGGACGCACTTGAAGCGATCGAGTCCAGAGTGATTCATTTTGGATCCGTCTTTGGCTCCTACCGTGTCCTGGCACAATCGGATGAACACCGTGAGCTGCTGAAATGGGTGAGAAGAAACATGATCTTCAAAAACCCGGTCTTGCTGGACACAGCCTCAAGGATCGTCCAACGTCTCGGTGGACTCAAGCGGTTTGTGGGCATTCATTTGAGAGTGGGTGATGGTGTGTTCAAGGTACGTGCGGGTATTCACATTGATGACATCTATCATCAGTTGGTGAATGACTATACCGATTTGAGTGTGGAGGAGGTCGCGAGGTATGATGCAAAGCATGAGGACGATCGAAAGGAAGACACGGCTTATGAGATCAAACAGTTGAGGGAGACAGTCGTGCGGGATGAGGCCCAGCAGCCGATCCAAGTCCATCATCCTGCCAACGTTCAGACCAGATTGGGTCCACAAGCCAACCATCAACTGATCTGTCAAGAGGGTGATGGCAGAAACGATGATTTTGCAAAGACAACGATCTATATCGCCACGGATTGTCCTAATCCAAGACAAAACCCGCTCTTGCAAAAGATCTTCAAGACCTTCCCTTGTGTCTTTGTACTCTCTGATTTTAAGGACGAATTGAGCGCGTTGTCAAAAGTGAAGGTGATGGAAGACAACGTACGCTTAGAGCCGTATTTGATCCCAATGATCGATGCCATCATTTCTTCCCAAGGGCAAGCGTTTTATGGTATCAATTCAAGCACATTCTCGACGTATATCGAAAGACAGCTGCATCCAGCCTATACAAATGAACCCATCAAGTTATTCGATGCGCCTTTGCCTTAAATAAACACACAGCCCCACACTAGCCTCTTTTATAGCCCATTATTTCGGATGTGGCTAAAATGAATTTATCCGTTGTAATGTCGATCGATGACACCAAAAGCAGTAAGTCTGTGTTACTTGCTTGATGGCAAGTGAGAAGGGAAACATTCTGCTTTGAATGAGTGGGATGGAATCAATGATCGATTGCTAACAAAGAAATGAGTATCTATCCTGCTGTCGATCTTACAATGTACGTTGTCACTCTTTGAGCAACCGCGTACAGGGCTTGTTTCCTTTCTAGGTTCATCATTGTTCTAATAAGGATACACACAAGCCATGAGTGACAGGTTTGATGTAATCTTGATTTTATTTATTTTTGTTATACAACAACCATTGTTTATTCATCTTTGTTATTGTTGGGGTAAGAAAAATGGTCGCTTTCTTTTGTTGAAAAAACACCAAAAAAACTACCAAAAAAAAAAAAAAAAAAAAAAAAAAAAAAAAAAAAAAAAAAAAAAAAAAAAAACCCCCCAAAAGGGAATTTAAAGTCCATCCAAATAACCTTGTTTTAAAAAAAAAGTGAAAAAAGTTTCCCCCCCCCAAACCTTTTGTCCTTTCCACCCAGGGCTTAAAAAAAAAAAAATTTTTTTTTTTTTTTTTTTGGGAAAGAGGCACAAGCCTAAAAAAGGGCGCAAGCATTGTTGTAATTTTTTTTTTTTTATAAATCAGCCCGTTTAAAACAACAAGAAATACATATAAAGCCCTTCCTCTCTCCCCTCCCTTCTCTCTCTCTCTTTTTTTTTTTTTTTTTTTTCTCTCTCTCTCTCTCTCTTTGCTTTACATTTTTTTTTTTTTCTTTCATATTTTATAATTTATTATCCATGTCATCAGATAATTCGATGGATTACAGTGATGAAGAGATGGTTGTTCATCATTTACCTACACCGACCAGTCCAGTAGAAGCACATCTATTCAGTCAATTCACCGTAAAGACGCCTTCAGAGAGCGTATTTATCTGTCCAGATTGTAATCATACCTTTCATCGAGCACATAATTTAAAATCACATCAAGCAACGCATTCAACCACCAAACCATTTCAGGTAATTCTTCACACATGCACGCTTCATGGTTCATCTATTTATCCTTCCCTGTGTATGTTAGTGTACTGACTGTGAAAAACAATTTTTACGGTTACATGATTTAAAAAGACATCAGAAGCTACATACAGGGGAAAAGCCATATCAATGCACAAACTGCCTTCGATCCTTCAGTCGACTGGATGCATTGAATAGACATAAAAAGACAGAGACGGCCTGTTTGAAATCAAATCAATTGAAACCACTCATGATACCAAACCCAGTCCTGCTTGAACCCGCAGCCCAGCCCATGCCATCAGCCTCACAACATATCAAATTGCCTTCTTTGGTGATTCATGAAAATGCAGATGAAGTAGAGAGATTGAAGCAAAGGGTACATGATTTAGAGATAGAGGTAACATAGGAGATCATGTTCATCTTGTTTTTGCTGATAGACTATGAATAGAATCGTGTGTTGAGATCATTAATAAGACAAGATGAAACCCAAACATGATGCATATTTAAACTTTCTTTTTTTTTCAATGGTGTAAATAAAAAAGTTATATTTATTATTTATAATTTACAATCAAGATATACAACATAAATCGGGTGAAGAAGATGCTGAGGGTATATTATTATTATTCGTATTCAACTGCAATGACCACTGGTCTTCAAATTTATCCTTCCACAAAGTGACCAGCAAGACTCTTTCACGTAAGGTTCTGAATGTCAGCAGGGGTATCTTTTCTTCTTCACTCAGAGGCATCAGGTTCGATATCCACCAGACCAATTTCACACGATCTCGGACGTCTCGATCGAGAGGAGGCGGATCCCCCAAGGGAGCGAGCCAGTGAGAGGTCGGGTTCGATTGTTTGTAGCGAATGAGTTTTCGGATGAAGAGGACCAGGCCATCGATCAGTTCATCCGTCCCAGACTCTTCTCGGTGCCTCACGCTCGGTGACGGGGGGAGGAGGGGTAGACTGGCCGGGGACTGTTCTTGTTTTTTGGGACGAGCGACGGACAGGCCGCGGACGTGCATCTGTAACCAGGGCGCTCGATTCACTTGGGCTGTCTGAGGATGGGCTTGGTGAGCCCAGGATCGACGGGGATGGATCGGTCTGGGGCCTGAGAGGGGGACGGTGAGCTGTGGTCTGGCGGCGATCATGGGTCCAGGGAGGGGTGAGGTGACCTGCTGTGACCGAGCTCGGGAAGCACTGGCGTGCAAGATCTGCTGCTGCTCAAGCATCTGCTGCTGCTCACGATCCAGATCATCGACCCGTTCGATCTCGGCCAGATGATAGCCGTCGACCAAGTGGGCACTGACCACATGAAATCGGTGTGAACCGACGGCTTCCACAATCGAGCGTCCGTCGGGCAAGGTCTGGACATGCATCAGTTCGAGCATGGTCCCATACGCATGATACCCTCTTTCCGTCTTTCGTTTCAGTAGACACAGTCCGAATCGACGTCGACCGGACTGCATCACGCGTCTCAGCATCAGTCGATATCTCGGCTCAAACACATGAATCACACAACTGACTCCTGGGAAGGCCAGGGAGCCGACCATCAGCGGAATCCGATCGTCCGACGGATCCAGTCCGTCCGCAGATTCCTCATCCTCACCAAACATCTGCTGGATCACGGCCGACAGGAGCTGATTGGGCGGTGGGCAGAAATCGAGTGGGTCTCGGCAGAACGGACAGGCGTGTTGATGATCCAGTGAACGGACCAGACAGTTCTTACAAAACGTGTGTCCGCAGGGTGTGGTGGTCGGTAAGGTGAATCGAGTACAACAGATGGCACACTCGAGAATGGCATCCCATTTGCTCTCATCATCCACTGCTTGCATGGCTTGTAGGGTCACATTCGGATTGATGGTCATTGTATGTGTTCGATCGCAAGACACACAGGTCGTATGCTTTCTGTGACAGTTTGTACAGCAGGTGTATCCACAAGGTAAGGTCAGTGGTCGAACGAGTGCGAGTTGACAGGTTGAACAAGTATTGATTGCAGCCATGTCTTGTTTTTGCTTTTTATATACAATGTCACTTTCAGGTTCAACCTGATCGTGCAGTCGTTTATGTTGTATTCGTTGCACTGTTGAATGATGAAAAAAAAAGAGAGAAAGAAAAAAGAAAAAAGTTAAAAATAAACTCCTTTAAAAACTTGCGATCGATCCTTTTGATCCCTTGTGTGTCAGAAAACCTACTTTGCTGTTCCCCAATACTTGGATCTCCGTAAAAGATCGATTGGAACTGATTGGTTATTATTTTATCGAGTGATGTTGAAGCAAGTTGTTAAATGTATTCCCGATTTAACAAACAATGAGCTTCACACCTTTTTCTAAACTCACAAAGCACAGGGGGGGGGATTTCTTTTTCATCTTTTGATTCTTAAAAGGAGAGAGAGAGAGAGAGAAAGAGAAAAGAAGGATTCGATCCGAGGTGAGGTTCAATCTGTTTTCACTGAATCCCATCTGATTTCTTTTTTTTGTTTTATCCCAATTTATAAAAACGGTATCGTAGTTGTCATGCAGTCATTGATGCATATGACAAAAAAGGGGACAAGTGGTTGCGGTAGAACATTATTATTGTTTATGTGAAACATGAATACATTCTACTTGTTTTAATTAAGGCATGTACAAAAAAGAATAAAATGACATGCGTAAATAAAATAAACATCCTTGAGTGATACAGCATTTGAATTCAAAAGAGAGAGAATGATTTGAAATAAAATAAAAAAAAAAAAAAAAAAGAAATGAAAAACGGAGATTGAACTTATTGGGTTCTATTCCTTGACATCAAGACAACCTTTTGAGTCTACCACATTGTCTTTTTCATGATGTATGGCTGCAAGGTCAATCCAAATTCTTTATTTTTTTTTTTATTTCGGAACAGACCGCGATTGAATAAAAAGAGTTTTTTTTTTTTTTTTCTTTATTTTTTTTTTTTTCGTAATGCGAGTATAAACAAAAATCTGTGTGGCCCCTCAAATAGGATAGAGGTGCATGTCATGTATTTGAAAAAAATAAAAAAATAAAAAATGAAAAAGGGGAATCTGGCTTGAAGGTGATTTAAAAAAGTGGTACAAAACAACTTTGATGAATGTGGGGAGGGTAGGTAACGTGTGTGGGTGTACAGTGAAATCGTGAGACAAACAAAAAGGGGAAGGATGAATTCATAGAAAAAGTGAATTTACATGTTTTATTTAAAATGGATTGTTTCCATCACACTGTTTTGAATAAAAGTGATTGTCTAGTGGCATATTATCAAAGGATGTAAAGCGTGCGTTACTTTCTTGTCTTGTGGGTGATGGTATTCTCTTGTTGTCGTAATAACAAACAGGTTCTTTTTGAGCATATTTAAACCAGGATGATTGCTGAGGATAATTCGTGTTATCTTTATGAGAAGGAGCAGGAGAAGCTGGAAATGTGATGTGAGTGGATGGTAAGATGTAACTGGTTTCTTGTTGATATACAGGAGGCGAACACTGAAAGATGGGTGATGTCACAGAGACAGGTGAACTAGAGAAAGCTAAGAGAAAGAAACATGGGACTGAATGGATGAATTTTACCTTGAATCTTTATAGACAAATTGAACACTGCTTGCTTTTGAATTTCTATGTTTCATGTCTAAGAAAGAAAGAGATGAGGGAAATGAATAGGTGAAGATGAATAATACCTTGATGGTCATGATGTGATCTTGATGATTTCTTAAAGGAAGAATCTAAATCTCCTGAAGAAAGACGTCGACGAGAATAATCTAAGAATGGTAAAATTAAAAAAAACTTGATCTCCTTTGTTGATGATTAAAAAAAAAAAAAAAAAGGGGAGTGGCAAAAGAGATTTACAAGGTATGTCCATATAAGGATGGGCCATTTCTAAAAGTAATGCAGATGATTTTCTTCTTGAATCTCCAGTGGAAAGTCTTTTTCCATAGGATTCTGGGTATTCTAGTGAAAGAGGAATTCGAAAGTTTTGCTGCATGAATAAATCAGGAGAGATCCGAATAGAGGATAATTCCGGAATGGATGATGGCGTAGACAGTTTGCCGTCCAAAACATCCTCTTTTGTATAATAACTAATCAGATGCTGTGAGGAACCATTGACTTGGATGCTCAGTGTCTTCTTAATCAGACCACCCAATTTGAATTTGTAAGTGTCCGTGAGGGATCCAACCAAGGCTCGTTCTTGATCGCTTGTCTTTTGTTCCTCATCGCTGTAAGGTCGATTGGGTTGTTTATCATCCAGCAACTCTCGACCATCCAGCTCTCGATAAATTAAAAAATTACCCAAAATACGAGAAGGAGACCAGACAAGACCATCTGTCCATCGTTTGATACCTGAAAAATATCAGTTTACCTTCTTTACTCTCTTTTCTCTTCGTACCTGATTCTTTTTCATCAAAAACAAATACTGTGCCTGATTTTACTGCTCCTCTTTCACGTTCTTGAAGTCTTCTGTTGATTTTTGGTAAGATGCCTTGTCGACAAGCTTCAAAGACAAGTAAAGTGTCTGTTGTGGTTTCAATAAATCCATGAAATGTTTCTGTGATTGGCATGATAAAGTGAATATATAAACAAATTAAAAAATATAAAAGAAGAAAAAAAAGGTATTGATTTTATATCTCTCTTTCTTTCTCTCTTTCTCTCTCTCTTTCTCTTTCTCTTTCTCTCTCTCTTTACTTGCCGAAATATGCAGGAGAGGGAGATGATTATGTTCCAAAGAAGTGTAGAACCAAGAATAAAATATAAAAAAAAAGATTGTTTTATATAAAATTAATTGAAAAAAAAAAAGACAGAAAAAAAAAAAAAACTCACTTTCTCTCACTCACTCACTCTTTTTCTCTCCGCAACCTTTGTGTTTTATCTGTGCGTACTTTCTTTTTCACCCCCTTTCTCTCCTTTCAAACTTGATTTTTCAAAACAGTTTAATTTTCAGCTTTCCCCTTTCTCCTTTACTAATTTAAAGAGAAAGGGGAATAGAAAAGAGTGAAAAGGGAAATGGACGATAGGTTGTTTCTATAAAAAGTACAATTCTTTCTTGTCTCCTTTCTAATCCGAATAAAAGGAGAGAGAGAGAGAGAAAGAGATTATTATCGATCGTATGTATTTTGTTCTTATTATTGACAAAAAGATATGAAACCCTTATTGACAAAAGAAAGAGTAGTAAATACTCCTCTTTTTCTCCTAAAGTATGCATGCAGATTTATTTGAATGATTGACACAATAGAAATGAGGGGTTAAAGAATCGTTTTCTTCCTTTCATTTCCCCCCCCCATCTCCTAATCACAGAGGATAAGGAGAACAAGAATATATAAAAAAAAACCGTACGTTTTTTTTTTTTTTTTTTTTTTTTTTAAAAGAGTAAAACAAATGATGCTATTTCACTGAATGTTTGGTTTGAAATGTCAGTGTGATCTACAAATGAGACATATTCTTTCTCAATGTTTATTTTACGCCTACTTTTGTGCATTACATTCCTGACCATCCAATCGATCACTTTATGAGTTTACATGTCTCTTTCAACTTTTATTTGCAAATAGAATACATCCGTCATTTGAATAGGAGATACCAAATTCAGTTTTAAATCGATTTGTGATCGAGGGCATTCCAAGAAAAGCAAGACAATGTCCTGAAAATGATCACATGACACATTGGCAACAATGTCACACGAAACGATAGCCACTCCTATTTTACTATTTAAACAAAATGAATTTTATTGAATCTATGTACATACAACTCCAAGAGAGTCAAGAAAGAAAAGAAATGTATGAAACGAAAAGGGGGGTAATAAAATAAATTAAGCAGTGACCTGTTGAGCTTCTCTCTTCTTTTTAGAGGCCATGAAGGCAGCACGCATCTTGAAATAATCTTTATGAAGACCACATTCTGTCTTTTGTTTTCCAGACCAACGACCTGATCGTTCGTTATCACCCTCCAAAGGTGCCTTGGTCGAATGCCAATCACCAATCGATCGATAGCCTTGATCGACCAAGGCATTGTAGGGTACTTCATTCGCACGAATATAAGTCCAGACTTGTTGAAAGTCCCAGTAGGCCAAAGGGTTCAGTTTGATCAGACCAGTAGAGTCCACTTCCAAGATCGGAATCGTTTCACGGTCTCCCTTTTGACTGCGACGACGACCGGTGATGACCGACTGCACCTTTAATTCTTCATAGGCTCGACGAGCCGGTTCGACCTTGACAAGATAATCATAGGCATCTTCATCTGTCTCCCACAGCCTTGAACCGTACTCTTGTTCGAATTGAGCTGCTGTGCTGACATTCATTGGCTTATAGACCTTGAGAGGGACATGGTAGGTCTCTTGACAACGGCTGGCGAGGTCCAATGTTTCCTTGAAATGATACAAAGTGTCCAAGAAGATGAGGGGCACCTTGTGGCTTTCACCACGATCCACACTGATCTTGTTAATCATGTCCAAGGTCGCAAGGCCCGTCAAACCAAAGGCGGTGGTCTGATAAAGATTGGGTAAGGCATCCATGGCCCATTCCAAGATCTGTTGAGGTTCCAGTGTCGAAAGATGTTCATTCAACTGTCTTAATCGTTCGGAACTCAAATCACTGCCGGATTGTATTTTACTTTGAAGTGTAGATGAAGGCATGGCTTTTTTATTATTCAAAAGAAAAAGAAAAAAAAAAAAAAGTGAGGTTCGATTGAGTTTTATATCATCATTTTCTTTCACTCTTGATTAGGTGGCAAAGATAATAATAATTAAAACTTTACACTGAGATGACATTTTCAACCAATCGAATTAAAGTGAAATGGCGAAATTCATAAAAATATCCTCGTCAACTAGACTCTATCGAATCCCCTGTTGAGGAATTATAGTAAAAAAAAGAGAGATCCTTGATTATTCAGCTTCCCTCTCCTTCTCACTCTCTCCCTCCCTCCTTCTCTCACTCACTCTCTCTCTTCTTGTTCTTTATGTCACCTCTATCTCTGTTATGATTCACATAAGCTTCTATTGCATGGTTCATATTCAATCCACATTGAACCATTCTCTTTGTGTTGCATGGTTACACCTTGATCTCTTACCTCACCTTGCGTCATGGATCAAGATAAGGAAAGGTTGAACAGTGAAAGGGAGATAAACTCAGTCTTTGTGACTTTTTTCTTTAAGCTTATAAAAGACGTCCACTGAGGGATGTCTACAAAGCATGAATAAAATCAAAAATAGCAGTAGAGATCTGAATGAGATAGCCAACATGTCTCGCTGTGTCTAAAGTCGGGTAGATGGTTTATTTCTTAAAATTTTTATTTAGCAGGTCATAATGACTCCATCTTTTTCAGAGCTATTAAAATCACTGCTTGTTTATCATGACACATGCCATAAACTACCTGATTGTAAATAGGCTCCAAGTGCACAAAAATAAAGCCATGATCATGTTTCTGATATGAACCTATTCAACATCTCATACCATAGCAACCATTCCCTCTCCCCCTTTTTTTTTGCTGACGGGCCGCAACGTTTTTCACTTGTAAAACAAAAGGTTACTTCAGCCAGTGGAGGCGTCTCCTTTGAAGCTCTTGATCGCACTTTGTACCGAGCAAGAGACTTATCCTTCAACCTCCTCCTCTCCTCACTCAACTTTGATTCTCTTTTGTGCCTGTTGAACCCTACTCGGTTAGACCAAATCGTTTGAACCTTTTCCCCTGCTTTTCCTTTTTTTTTTTTTTTTTTTTTTTTTTTTTTTTTTTTAGAAATAGGAAACAAAGTCTTTTTGTCACAGTTTAAAGACAGGTCGCTCTCCTTGTCGGTTTTCTTCCTGCCTAAAAAGACTGTCGAGGGAACTTTTCAGAGATCCCACTCGTTTATCTTCACAAACTCGTCTTCTCCACTGTTTGTCTTTTAAAATCATTTGACTCGTTTTGCGCGTCGTTATGTAAAGAGGGGCGTGCCATAGGGCCATTTGGGAGGGTGTTGTTGGTTGCAGGCCGCTGCTAGTATTTATTTCTTCTGGCACTCATTCATCAGTCATACCATGTTTAACTGGATGGATTCCTTCTTGTCAAGTGGGTTCATTTAAAGGCTCTCAAATCACTTGCGCGCTGTATATCATAGATAACACTTTATACTATATACAATAGACAGTTCATAAAGCTCTACCGACTCTCTTGGACCACAAATCATATTGCTATATTCCCAGACATCGTTTGTATCGAATGAGCTCTCTCTCTCTCTCTCTTCTTTACACAATAAAAAGGTCAAGAAGCTCATCGGTGGCTTGAGTAATTACTTTTATTAATCAAGAGATCTTAACATGCCTATTCTACAGGATATGCTAACCCTCAACGATTGTTTGACTTTTTGATTGCTTTGAATAGAATTTAGTAACCCATAAGAATAGTATTCAAACGCAAGCATTTTACGACCCTGTGGCATGAGAGTTTTGGTTACATTGCTTGTGACAATCTTGTTCACCAAAGACTTGACTGTCAGAACTCTGCTTTATACTGACAGAGATAAAATTGTACAGCTACTTTTGAATCCCTCCTAGGATGGCCCTATCTGACTCATGCTTGTAGTGATTTTAGACAGATACTGCTCAAGGTGGCTGTATAATTGTCTAGAGTCTATTGCAAAAAGATGACTATCATTTTGAAAAAGTATTAAAATATAAGTCTTGTATTATACTTTCTAGGAACCTACATTTGAACCTGACAATAAAGTACGATTACGCCTTATTTAAACAAGATTTTTTTTAGCTTTAGGCTATTTTCTGTTGTCTTTTTATTATGTTGAAGAGATATCATTGTGAAGCCTTGATTTTTATTTCTGAAATTTATTCTATTTTATTATTAAATAATCTGCTTCTTTTCTTGCCATCATTTCATACAAACATGGAAATGATGAAAGAAGGAAAGGAGAAGAAATCGATTTGATACTCAATTTAACGCGATTGATTCAGTAAACCTCTCTTTATGATTGCTTTATATACTGTCTAGTGGCATACATCATCTTAAGAGAAGGAAAATGAAGTCAATTGACGATTATTAAGCTTGGGCCATATTCACTGCACCATAACATCGTTCTTGCCTTTCAATGTATGTTACCATTAGTATGTGGATTACATGAAAGCAAGATTCTTCTTTTGTATTTTGTATCATCTTTTTTGATTTATACAAAAGATATACATTAAATCGCTAGGGAGAAGGAAAAAAAAAAAGCGTTCAACTATTTAATCATATTGAAATTATGTGTTGTTTTTATTTATAATTGAAGCAATTCATGATTAGATACCTTATTCATCTTGCAAAATCAAAACATTTTCTTTGATTTTCAGTATGTCTAATTTTATCAAGAGATCTACAACATCCGATATATGATGTCTTCTCTCAGTTTTAGATGGAAATTCCTAAATGATCAATCAGTTTTTTTTTTTTTCTTTTTTTTTTTTTTAAAAAAAAAAGCTTATACAAACATTTTGTACATCTTCCATTGATAATTTTTTATCCTCGCTTGAAAATATCAACTCTAGCACTCTACCCATCGTCTTTCCATGTTTAAATAATGTTTTGCATAGTTTTTTAATCTGTCCAATCCAGAATATTTTCACATTTTTCTCATCCTTTGACCCAGTGGACAACTTCTCTGCCTCAAGAGATTTCAAATACTCACTACATACTCTTTCACAATCTACCAAAGTAGAAGTAGTCGGATTGATTTTCTGCAACTTGATGATAGCATCCTCAATCAATGCCAATTGACCTTTATATTGCGAGACTGAACCTAGAGTGATCGTGCTATCCGATGACAGCTCGTTTGCTGTTCCCTGCACCCTTTTCACTGCCTCCTCTTTCTCTTTCAACCCAGCCAACTGATCCTCCAATCTGTCCAATTCACTCTGCAACTCGTATTTTCTCCTAGCATCTTGACCTTGACCCAATGTGACACGCATCCGGTTGGCTTGTAATTCGGCAATCGCCAATTCGATTTCCTCCACTTCCTTTTCTTCTTTAACGCACAGCTGTTCGATTTCCTCCATCTGTTTTTGTGTACGCTTATTTTTTTTTTGAAGATCCACAGATTCACTAAAAGACTGTTGTGATGATGCCTGCTGTTCTTCTCTTTTCTTGTTCTTTTCAATCGCCTGCTCCAATTCAGCCTCCAGCTCTTTCTTGAGTGATCGTTGTCTTTGTATTTGAACTTTAAAATGTTCCTGCTCATCTTCTTGCTTCATCATATACAGACGAACAACAGACAGTTGTCTTTCAATTTCTTCTTGAATATTGGGTGCAATGGCTTGATGGGCAGAATCAACATCGGTTTGCATAAAAAGCTCTGAATGCTATCAATTGTGTGTGTGAGATATAAAGGAGAAAAGCAAGCAAATCGTTGAATTGTTTTACTCTGGTATATCTGGTTAATTTGGATTGTCCCTTGAAATGATCAATGGTCGATCCAAGCGTTGAATTTATATTTCTCAGCTAATGTGAATCATTAAAACAAAAGACAACCAATATAGAGATGTACATTACTGCATTTAGTGTTTTATCTAAGCATATCACTGAACCAGTCAGATTCTCTCTTAAGTCATAAGGTTCTTGCCAAGGCTCTTCATTTTCTGATCTTTCACGATTCTCTAATCTTTCCACATGTTCTAATCTACTGGACGACATTTAAAGAAGAGTCGGAAAAAAAAATGTTTTTTATTTTTTTTTTAAACGAAGAGAACGCATAAACGACTCAGCGCGTCTTATTTGTTATTTCAAAGGATTGATTGTTTAGCGTCAAATTTATCTTTCAAATGTAGTGTTCAAGCTAATCTTAAGAAGGAAGAAGGTCACACGATACCTCACAACAGTAAGGATGATATCTCAGAGGTTTCACTTGTCCCTAAATAATGATCCCAACTAGAGTTTACTCTTCCTTAAATCATTGGACAACATCAATAATCTATTTCCACATCGTCTAGATTAAAAAACCTTCTTTTTTTTTTCCATATCAGTACACAAACATGTCCATTATTAAAACAGGTCCATTACCCCACATTTAAAAATATATAAGGGCTTATCCTTTTTCAATAAAAGATTAAAGCCTCACTGATAAATCCAATGATACCAATGTTTATTAACATAAGGTCTAGATGTTGAATATTTTATAAATCATGAATAAACCTCATTGTATCCTTATCTTGTATTATATCGCAAGTCTTTCTAGCATATGAAGCTTGTCAGAACATAGAGCGCACTCTTTCTCGCCTTATCCAATAATTCTTTTTCTTTTTTTTACATTGCATATAAAGTGGTTTTCTAAAACAATAATCTAGCCAAATTTTGTTTATTCTTTCAATGTCAACTTTTTAGTGATCGCCTCCTTCAGCAGCATGACCAGCCTTGGACAGAAGGTAAGCATGTCTGGACTTGGCAGAAGTGTAAATGTAGTAACCAAGACCAAAGGCAACACCAACATAAGGAACTTGAGAAGCAACACGACGAGCTGTGTTGAAGACAGCAGCATGAGCAGCACCAGCAAAAGGTTTTTGCTCAAAAGGAGACAAAACATAAGTAGTGACGCCCTATCGATAGCATGAGTTGTCTATTTCGTTTGGCTGTTTCTTTCTTACTCTTTGAGTGGGTCCACCCATAGCACCCCACCATCCCATGTAAGTCTTTGCAGCAGCTCCACCCATTTTTAGTTCAAACTATAATAAATTCAGTTTAATCAACAAAGTGACATGTCATTCATTCTCTTACTTATTGATACAAATAAAAGGGGAAAACTTTATTTGCGAGGGGGGGTTGATTCTGTACTTGGGCTGTTAAATGGGGTGTAAGTAGGGATGGTCTACATGTGTCATTGCGTTCAAGCATTCATGTTCATACAAGGTATCTGATGATTTGAAATGAGTAAAAAGATATACAGAGTAGATGAAAGCGTCAATCTCAAGTATTCTAATGAGTAGCAAACTTTTTTGTGATACGTTTCGAAGGTGCCGACCCAAGCCTCCCCCTTTTATGTCATCACCTCCCCCAGAGAAAGAATACAGAAGGAATAAATGCATAAAAGACGGAATAGGCACATTGGATGAATAGATGATCATGTTTTGTAGCAAATTTGAAAAAAATGGAAACCTAATTGAACCATTCAATATTAAATAGTCTGGATCAGCATAAAAACAAAGCAAAAGTGAAAGTGCCTAAAGGTGACACATTACTTCGATCAACGTCGGACAAAGATCAAAGCCCACATTTGTTTTTGTATCTTAAATCCGTACCGTGGCTCAAGGAATTTATCAAAGGCAGAATTCGACTTCTTCTTGTGTTGGTGATGTCATGTATGATTCACGTAAGCAATATCTTTACTTTATCAGCAGATTAATGGAAATAAAGATGATACTTTTATCAAAAAGTCAACAGTTTATTGTATGCAGTGGTCACCAAATTCCTTTTATATAAAAGAGAATAAACATAAATCATTTGAATACAAGAATTTTTTAATCAATAATGCTCAGCTTTAGTGTATACTTCATTGGGAAATTTAACATATTATTTAAGCGATAAAAAAATAAAAATCAAGCTTAATGTTTCTGCATTAGAAAACAAGGTTACTTTTAAGAATAAGACTCATTCAAGCTTTTTATCTAAAAAGGCATAAATCAAGTAACACAAACACAAAAGACCTTTTTCTTTTCTGTAAGATCTTTTTTTTTTTGACACTGCTTTTTTTTTTGTTTGTTTGCTTATTGACTTACAAAAGGTGCCTTCTTCCTTCCAACCCCCTTTTTTTAAATCATGCCTTTTAATGTATCACATAACAAGAGTAGGAAAAACGCACGGCTAAAGAACATACTGGAACCGCATGAACCAAATCAAAAACCAATTCGATCCTTCCTTTCACCATTGAATAAAAAGGTAAAAAATAAAAAAGAAAATTAGTGTTTTATTTTCTTTGGAACTGACAATGCAAAGCACGCAAGAGATACAAGCGCAATTGAGTTCATTCCTATTTGTGATTGGCCAATGGCAGATCATCCTCCTGAACCCTCCCTCAAAAAAACTGGCTTAAAAGAATCCAAGTGCAGACGCGTATTTATGGACTGGATAAAAGCAGCTGATGAATCATGCAGTTCAATTGAGCCACCCAAGGAAATGCAACTATTCTTAAATGAACAAGGCAAGCTAGAAGGCATTCGATTGATTTCGAGACATGACGGATTACATAAAGATTTCTTAGAATTCGGTGGAAGGCTGCAATACATTGCGCCCGAGCTGATAGAGAGCACTGAATATCATGCAAAATCAGTCAATGTGTGGTCATTGGGCATTATACTCTATTGTCTGCTGATTGGAAGGTATCCGTTTAATGAAATAGGTTTATCTCATCAAGCGCTATTTGATAAAATGATTCAGTTAGAATACACTCTTCCTCTTAGTTTATCTTCAGGTAAAGCATCACATCTATGGATTCAACTAAAGAAATCAATATAGAAGCCCGAGATTTGATTGAACGAATGATGGCACCTCAAGCATCCCGAATATCATTTGACAGTCTTTTGTGTCATCCATGGTTTAAGAAAACAAAGACAAGGAACCCAATCCTATTAGTCAAAAACACCCTTCACCTCATCTTTCATGGTCCTTATCCTTTTAAAAAGAGGCCACTTTAATCTATTTCACTTCTGCCTGGAAGCAATCCAATAAAAATTCATTTTTTTCGGCCAATCATAAGCCAAGTGACTTTACATTTTTTTTTTTTTTAGTGACAGCCCCCCTTCCTTTTTTCCTTCTTTTTAACACAACTGAAATGAAATTGAAGCAACTCAAGGTTAGACCCAAAAAGATGCTTGAAGCAAGCCCTTGTATTGTTGAAATGGGAGCTTTGTTCGAATGTTGGGCAACAGCCGGTGTTAATGACAGTCGCTGTACAGCTGTTGCTCAATCTTTAACCAACTGTATGCAAAAGCCTGTAAGTTGTGCATCTCAAAAGACAGGAAGGAGGGAATTATTAAAGAACTTTTTTTTTTTCTTAATAGGCAACCAAAACAAAGCATACAAATACAATCAACTACCATTTAGCAAGATTAAGCAGACAATTGTAACATATTTGAAAGTGTATCATATTTAATAGAATAAAATCAGTTTCTCTCTACACAAAGGATTTTAACAGCGCATTTGAGAAGATGAAATACTTTATAAAAACCTACAGCTGTTTTTATATTTTTTTTATATCTTGTACATGAGTTGAATGATGGAAACGTATCCTATATGAAAGAAGTGATACAGCAAATAGTGAGAAAAAAGTTCAATCGTACGCTCTCGTTTAATCAAGACGATATGAAGAGCTTTGGACCCCTAGAATTGTTTGATTGAGGTGGGGATACCACATTCTACTTGATTTCTCTTTACATTTTGCAAAGCGTGGTTTCTTGAAGTACAATATGAACCAAAAGAACTGGACGATATTAATTAAAAAATAGATTTTAAACAAGGTCAGGTAGAAGGTGTTTAAAAAGTGCACTATTGATATGTGTTGGGCAAAGAATGTTTTTTTTTAGTCAGTGAAAGACATAAAGAACACGACCATTTTCCTACTATTATTTTTTTCAGGTATTGAAATGAGTTGCTTATGCGGTTTTATTCAATAAAGCATAAAAAGAAAAAGTTAATAACGTTTTGTGAATGTCAATTCCAATGTATTAGGAGCAATAGAAAGCGGTTTCTCATACTGGATACGATCATAATGAATTGAATCCTTTGGTACATCGATTTCATACTTTCTTACTACAAAGGAAATGTTTGGTTTCAAATCAAATAAAACAAAAAAGAGGACTTACACAACATTGTCAAAACGAGTCTTTGTTCCATTAAACTAAAGTTCATTCCAAGACATTGTCTAGATCCGTTTCCAAATGGAACCCAAGTTAAACCTTCATGATCCTCTTGTCCTCCACCCTCACCAAATCTTTCGGGCATAAAGTCATCAGGATTTTTCCAATTCTTTGGATCTCGGTGAATGGCACATGCGTCAATGACAACTTCTGTGTCTGCTGAAACAAAGATATCTTTCAAATATGTATCTTTGGCTGCTTTACGCGAAGGCAATAAGTCAAGAGGTCCATTGAGTCGAAGGTTCTATTCATTTTAAGGTAAATCACCTTATGTTTGTGTGATGTATTGTTTTCATGTACCTCTTTAATGACCATGTTTAAGTACTTCATTTGTTTTAACTGTTCAAGTGTAGGCTCGACATCCATATGATTATCACCAAGGACGCTAATGATTTCTTCCCTTAACTTTTGCTGTATATGCTACAATATAAATATACAAGATGAATAAATAGGAAGGGCATTTCCTCTTTTTTTTTTTACGAAAAAAAAAAAATACCTTATCTTTGGCAATCTGGTAGAGGCAAAATGATAAACTATGAGCAGTCGTTTCATGACCTAAAGTTAATTTCGTCAGCTTTAACATATGATATATATTTATTTTTTTACCGGCCAAGAAGAACACTGCAATATTATGCTATTTTAAAAGGATTAGTAAAAGGTTTATCTTTCTTCTATGCCAGCTTATTACTCGTAATTGCTCACTCGTTTCCAAAGCTTCACCTTGTAATTCAGCTTCCAACATCAAAGTAAGCAAATCTTTTTCATTATCAGGTTTATTACTGAAACGACCATTTTGAAGTTCTTGACGTTTCGTGCTTACTAATTGATCAAACTTTTCGTTCAACCTTACGACAGCCTTAGCAGCTTTTCTTCTTTTAGGCACGACATATATCAACAGATTTTCCATTGAAGCAAACACATTGATAATAGGATCAAATAAGGCCTCTGTCAATTGTGTGTAAGTGGAAGTCCAATTCTCTGGATCGCCTTTAAGAGCTTTAAAGTCAAAATCTAATCAAATTATTTAATAAAGAAAACGTCTTATCTTTTTCATTTGTAAAGCCGTACCAAAAATAGCGAGTCCGAGTACATCGAGGGTAAAATCCTTCATCCTTAAACTAATAGGAATTCTTCCGTCCGCATCTTCAATAACCGAGAAAAGTGAAGGAATTACACGAGCCATTGTTTTTATAGGCATTGCACGATGAAAGACTGGATTCATTATCTATTTTGATAAATTAAGATACAACAGTTTTCTTTCTTTCTTTCTCATTACCCTTCTTTGATCTTTCCATTGTTCTCCATTTGATAAGACAACGTTATCAAAACCAAAATACTTAAAAAGTGGGCTATTCTTTCCTAAGGTCTCTATTCGACGAGTTGATTTAGGAAAAATGTCTTTTTTTTTTTAAAAAAAAAAAAGGATTATAAGCAAGCTTATAGTAAAGCTTTTTTTTTCTCTTATAAACCTGATTTCAACAGAATTTGCTTTGCAACCACTGGGTCCGCAACATAAAGAGCCCAACCAAAAGGTACTTTACTCTACAAATACAATTGGGAAAAAGAATAGAGACTCTATATTATCTTACAACGTAAAATCCTCTACCCTCTTCGATAGCAGGTCGAGTGATCCTTTTGAGACGGCTATAGGGCGGTTCGCTTTTTAAAAATGATTTGGCCATAGCAAAATAAGACACGCAAGGTAGGTGGCGCAAGTATTTAGGCACTCGAAAAAAAGAATAAATTTTCTTGAGAACAATTAAAAAGATGATAGCAGCAATATAAGAAGCTTTTGACCTCTTTTGAAGTAAGGAAATTATGCTATGAAAGGTTGCATTATACTTTTTAATTAACACATCCATTGTTTTAAAGTAAATAGAGAAAAGAAAGGAAATGACGCAAAGACTATCGATTTCAATTTATACTTTATTTTTTAAAATGAAGGGAGGCGAGTTTAACCAATCAAAAGAATATTCACACAGAAAATAAACATACTTGCATAATTCACACAATCTTCTTCTTGTCTGCTCATGTTTCAAAAACAAATAACAATTACTCAAAACTGTTTTACTTGGACGTTGTCGCTATTTGTTTTCGTATAAAAAAAGTATGAGGTTCTGGGTACAGTTTTTTATGCATTGATCATGTTTATATTTATTAGATCATAAGGCCATAACACTGGTATACATTTTATATAGAAATGACTAATGATGCTTTATTACTTTTGAATGGATAATGTGATACGTTTTGAAAGGTGAAAGACAACAACAAGAAATAAATTATTATTATCGTTTTCTGCAGTTTTCCATAGCTTGTAATTAAATATTATAACTTATAATTCATAAAAATTTAGATAGAAATGTACAAGTTTTTAATATTCCTATCATTATTATATTCTTTTTTATGTCCTTGGATTACATAATTATAAAGAATGAAATTGTCAGTATAATCTTAAATCGGTGAACTAAGCAAGGAAGCAAGAAAAGCAATTTATAAAAATAACATAAGGAAAAGAGAAGCAAAAAGGCCTATGGAATAAAACTCTGTAACACTATTTAATAAGAATATTTGATAAAACACAAATAATTATGCATGTTGAGATAAACGCTCACTGAAATCAATTTTATTGGATTTTTGAGATTAAATAAAGGCATAATCAACAAACCAAAAACTTATGACGCTTTAATACAGTGTTTCCAGGGCTTAAACCCACTAACAAGACAACTGAAATTGATGTCAGTGGCCAACCAAAATCAATTTCAGAATTTCAAAAATAAAAGTCGTATTTTTAGAATCATTTCTGTTGCTTAGAAATCATGTTGTGATTCTTGGGACTGAAAAAAAAAAAAATATGAAAGTGTTTTTTTTTTCCTCAATACTTTACAATTTAACTTGAGTGCAATATTTTTATATGAAGATGGGCATGGAAGTCTTGATGAGAATGATAGTTCTGAGTCCATGGACTATATTGTTGATCAGAATGAATTAACTGTTGAGACAATTGCTACTCATTCTGAATACCTGAAAACTGTAGCCTCTAGTGAATCTTCTCTGACTTGCCCAATGATGATAGAAAAGCTAAAGGATGAAGCTATCCATCTAAAGTAAGCAAATACAAAACGGGACTATATGCGTTATACTGTCCAGGATAAAGCTAAGTTTTTCGATCTGAAGATTGAAAAGTGCATGAGTGCATCAGCTGCAACGAAGCAGTTGGGTATTTACGTTCGGACAGCACAGCGATGGGTAAAGCAGTATAATATGTGCCCTGATAGCATTTTTGAGGATTGTAAAAAAGTAGGTCGTAAGTGTATCTTGACTGAAAAGCATAAAATGACAGTTATTAACTTCATTGATACTAATCCCTCTGCTACTGTTGTTAAAGTGACTGAGCACTTATCGAAACAATTCAATGATCTTAAAGTTTCACGCAGCATTGTTTATAACTTTATGATAAATAAATGCAACCTTCATTGAAAAAAAGCAAATTTTCATATTGAAAGAAACAGCCCAACAAAGATTAAGGAGAGGTACGACTGGGTGTTTAGGATAGGGGGGTTTTAGGTAAAAGTAGTATAACAACAAAGATAAAGAAATACTGTTAGAACTTGGTATCTCTTTATTAAGTTAAGATAACTAAGATTGAATATATCATTAATTCTACATGTAAAAAGTGAGAGTATTTATAGACATGATACGGATAAAGAATTAGGACAGATTTATGATCAATTTGACAGAATAGATGATTACTATTTCTAATTATTAGTTTAGCCTGTTCCTAGCTTGTATTGTCAATTATGCTATTGGGATGGTTTCAGATAACTCTGGATGTAGGACTATTTAGGAGACGGTACGGATGAATATAAATCCTCTAGTTCCGTGATGGATATTACGGCTAATAATAATATCTCAGTTAGGATAAAGGTTTACATGACTTAATGATAATCCGGTAAGTAATTGTCATTCCTTATTCAACATGCTCATATCATCAATAAACTATATTACAACCACGCCATCATTTGACTGTGTGAAGTTAATATGAATAAAGCTTAATATAAAAATCTAATCAAAGTCTTTTATTGATCTGTGTTGGGAATAATGTTATAAATGATTCCAAGTTATGTCAGCATATTATTCAGGATCATATTTGATTCCTTTTACTAAAATAAAGTGACTATAATCTTATGTATCCTTAACAGGAGCGATGGTCTACTTCTTTCGCAATGTTCGAAATAGAACCTTTAGAAACATGTGACTCGTTGCTGATAACATCGTACGACTTTCCTCTTCTTAAAGCGGAGATAATAGCATTTCGCTGAGTTTCTGAAATTTCGCGATTTACCATTACTTGAAATGTCGAGATGGAGCAATGAGAGATTACAATGAAAAAACAAAAAAAAACAGAATCGACCAGGGCTGCCTTGTAATAGCAGAAGCAGTCACGGGTAAAAATCATGATAACAGTCACGAGTTAGTTCTATGTTATTTGGGAACATAGACGTAAATTTAGTTCATATTCAAAAAAACCCAAAAAATTGTTCATTTTGATTTTGATTTTCGATTGGATATTTTCCAGCCTTCACACATAGCACGTAATATTCTTACAGTGTTGTAAATAGCTGAGAAGCAGTGCTTCATAATGGTTTGTGCTGAGTGCTGATTGGAGATTATGCGAAGCAGGTTTAGTACGAAATGTGTAAAAGGCGGTTCAAAATGAACAATTTTTTGAGGTAGTGTAGTATATCCGTCAAAAATAATCTCTGTTGTAGAACAGTAACTGATTGTAGTTGACATTAATAAATATAAGTCTTAATACAAGATCATAATTAAAATAAAATAAAATACAAGTTTATTTAAATAAGATCATACAATCAATTCCAATTAAACATGTTCTAAAAGAATATGTATTGTATTCATGAGAGTTCTTTGATAAGAAGAAGTATCAACTAAAATAACCAAATCCAATCCAATGTCAGGAATATTGCTAATCTTTCACATAATTGAAATAGCGCGTAAAATAACGTTATTCAAATCAGTGAGAAATTCCCAGAATAAAAGATAATCTATGACAGACATACAAAAGAACAAATGAAAAGTTTTCATAATCATAATTATAGATAACACTTGCTAAAGTACCTGAATATTAGAAGAGCGATAACAATAGAAGATATCAAGCCACTCACTCAATAAGATATAAATACCTGCCTTCAATTAGAATAATTTTTACTTTAACTTAAACTGAAATAAAGATCAGTCTCAAAAAGTATCCAAACTGTTTCTTTATTTTTGTTTCTACCTTTTTCTGAATTACTATTACCATTATACAACATGACCATCTCTGGACCATACAATTCAGCAACACCAAGGACAAACTCATGGAATAGCTTGTGGGCTATCATGGCTTCATTCTGGGTAATGCATGGACGACATACAATATGACAGGCCTGTACAAACTTTGCCCAATTTTCCTTATGACGGACTGGAAGACGAGACTTGAGCAAAAGAGGAGAAAGAGCAAGACACCAGGTTCTCCATTCATCGGTGAAGTGTTTTAAGTATTTAAAATAGACAAAGAAGAATTAACGAGACCGAACAATAGTTCTAAAGTCGAATTACTTTTATTAAAGAAAGATTCCAAGGCTATTTATATTAGTTGAGCAAGACCTGAGATTAAATGACAAGAGATAGTTACGACCGATATGATTTGACATGTATAAGAAAAATTTTATAAACTGATGTAAATAATCAACTGTTGAGATGAAAGTGAAACTTGGCTGTTCAGGGCAGTTGGTAATTATCAGGATCTATTCTTATTCAAACTCATTTGTAAAGATTTAGCTTAGAATGGTAAGACTGTTATCTTATTGACATGTCAAAACATGACATTGCCCCCTTCCAGGTTGTAATTATCTTTTCTGGAATTAGTAAAAAAATGTTTGTTTAACTGAATGTCAAAATGAGGTTTGAGATGTCAAGATGAGCTCTATTTGTTGTAATAAATAGGTGCTTGGTAGGGTGAAGTCATATAACGTATAGTGGCTCTTTATATAAACATATAAAGTATAGTGTTCAAGAATGGAACAAAGCATTTAGGCGATAATAAACCCTAAATAGGAATTTATTGCTAAAGTGATGTTTGTCTGTAAATGTGACTGCGTACAAACGTGCAAATTGAAAAATATTAAGGCATGAGAAAAAATTCCATTTTTTACTATCCTTGTAAATATTTTATAATTGCGTTATTTGCTGGTAACATATATGTATAGTTAATGAAAGTTGGGTGGAAGAAGGTCAATGTGTTAACGTCTGTTTCTTTTAGAGTTAGTTACATTGCGATGCACATTTTTTCTTTTCTTGGTTGTATCTTTTTTAGGAACAAGTTGAACCTCGCGCGCTGGTTCTTGTTCACTTATACGTGACCAATACTTTTGGATCGGTCTGTAATCATGGAAATGACCAGCCGGTTCCCAAGTGTCATCTTCTTCTCCATAACCTTTCCATCGAACTTTATATAAGTAATTACCCGGTGATCCCTTATGGTGTAAAACTGCCTCAACATCGTATGATTCAGATTGATCAGTATTGGATAAGGATACTTCCTGGGAAATAACCTTTATTTGCGATGGAGGTACATCTCTTGGTAAGAGTGCTCCAGTTGCATCAACCAACACGTATGAACCACCTTGAGTTTTTCTTTTGACAGTGTAATTACCAACGTAGAGGGGATCACTTTTTGCAACACGGTTTACATTCTTGAGCGTGACTTGACTACCAGTGGGGATATCGGTTAGAATTCTGTGAGTTTGGTTGAACTTGTCTCGAGACGCAGCTTGTGAAGTTTTTATTTTTTCACGAATAGCAGGTAAGACAGTGTCATTAAACTCGTTAATTCTAGTTTCTAACTGTTTCATTGTTTCAGGCGATTTAGTTTTGTCCAGCACGTTATTATAATCCTTGTTTTCATTGGGACGTCTTGCAAACATCAATGAGAAAGGTCTAGTGCCGTGTAAAGCTGTATGCGTATTGTTGAGGGCTTCTTGGGTACTGTCAACATACAAGTCCCAATCCTCAGTTCTGCTTTGTAATCTTTTGTGCAAAATATTTTTTGCTTTGCCAACCCATCGTTCGACTATACCGTTAGCTCGGGGATGATAAGCTGATATGAGACGATGATCAATACCGGATGATTCAACATACAGTCTGACGATTTCATTGACATACTCAGTACCATTATCACTTTGGATAATTTTTGGTCGACCAAAGAGCGATAAGATACTCCTTAATGCAAGTGCAATAGTGAGAGAAGATTTATCGGGCAAGGCTTTGAGTACACAATATCGTGTGAAGACGTCCACTACCAGAAGGATGTATTGATTACCTTGTACTGAAGTAAGGAAAGGTGCGGCTGTATCGATACAGATGTGATCCCAAGGTGCATCAGCATAGATTGAGGTCAAGGGATTGTTGTTGTATAATGGTTTAAATAATAAAGGAAAAGGTAAAAACAAAGATCAAGAAACAGTTTGGGTACTTTTTGAGACTGATCTTTATTTCAGTTTAAGTTAAAGTAAAAATTATTCTAATTGAAGGCAGGTATTTATATCTTATTGAGTGAGTGGCTTGATATCTTCTATTGTTATCGCTCTTCTAATATTCAGGTACTTTAGCAAGTGTTATCTATAATTATGATTATGAAAACTTTTCATTTGTTCTTTTGTATGTCTGTCATAGATTATCTTTTATTCTGGGAATTTCTCACTGATTTGAATAACGTTATTTTACGCGCTATTTCAATTATGTGAAAGATTAGCAATATTCCTGACATTGGATTGGATTTGGTTATTTTAGTTGATACTTCTTCTTATCAAAGAACTCTCATGAATACAATACATATTCTTTTAGAACATGTTTAATTGGAATTGATTGTATGATCTTATTTAAATAAACTTGTATTTTATTTTATTTTAATTATGATCTTGTATTAAGACTTATATTTATTAATGTCAACTACAATCAGTTACTGTTCTACAACAATTGTATCCGTGTTTTGCGATATTGAATTTTTGGCAATCAGGACAACTACGTATTATTTCAAGCGCATCTTCCTTGAGCTTTGTCCAGTGAATACCATCGCTATGTAAAGCTGTTACGATTGCTTGAGCTCCACGGTGTCCTTCTAAGTGTGTATCCATGAGTAGCTTTTGTCTGTCTTCTGGTGCTGGGGTCATCAAGTCAGCAGGCAGCATCATTCTGGATGTAAGAATTGATCCGTTAGAATTGATAATTTGGGAAGTGACAATTGTTTTGATGGTTTTATTATCCCCCTCCAGCGTTTTTTCAGGTTCAAAAAGACGCGACAAAGCATCTGGCAGAATATTTTGAATACCAGGTCGATGGATGATTTTGAAGTTATAATCCAGTATAGTGTCCAGCCAATTGATCATCATAGCATTAGCTACAGGCTGAGTGTGGAGATAAGTCAAGGCCTTGTGATCAGTGTATAAGGTGAATGGATTACCCCACAAAAATGGATGAAACTTCTTTAGTGCAAATATCACTGCTAATAGCTCACGTTTAGTGGTAGAATAATTCTTTTCAGATGTAGAAAGTGAGCGTGCCATGAAACCGATATATCGAGTCTCATTTTTGATAACTTGGTAAAGAACAGCACCAATTGAATAGTTACTAGCATCAGTAGCAACGTAAAAAGGTTGTTCTAAATCTGGATGATGAAGAAGTGGCGCAGAAGACAATAATGACTTGATCTTTTCAAAAGCACTTTCTTGTTCAGATGTCCAAAGTTTATCAAGTTTACCTTCGAAACGTAATTTGTTAAGGATACATAAGATTATAGTCACTTTATTTTAGTAAAAGGAATCTCATATGATCCTAAATAATATGTTGACATAACTTGGAATCATTTATAACATTATTCCCAGCACAGATCAATAAAAGACTTTGATTAGATTTTTATATTAGGCTTTATTCATATTAACTTCACACAGTCAAATGTATGGCGTGGTTGTAATATAGTTTATTGATGATATGAGCATGTTGAATAAGGAATGACAATTACTTACCGGATCATCATTAAGTCACGCAAACATTTATCCTAACTGAGATATTATTATTAGCCATAATATCCAATCACGGAACTAGAGGATTTTATATTCATCCGTACCGTCTCCTTAAATAGTCTTACATCCAGAGCTATCTGAAACCATCCCAATAGCATAATTGACAATACAAGCTAGGAACAGGCTAAACTAATAATTAGAAATAGTAATCATCTATTCTGTCAAATTGATCATAAATCTGTCCTAATTCTTTATCCGTATCATGTCTATAAATACTCTCACTTTTTACATGTAGAATTAATGATATATTCAATCTTAGTTATCTTAACTTAATAAAGAGATACCAAGTTCTAACAGTATTTCTTTATCTTTGTTGTTATACTACTTTTACCTAAAACCCCCTATCCTAAACATAATTTGTCCAAAGGCGCAGTGACTTCAGAAATATTTGGCAAGTATTTTCTAAAATAATTTACCAGTCCTAAAAAGCGTTGAATCTCTTTTCCAGATGAAGGTCTAGGCCAAGTCAAAGCGTTTGTAACTTTACGAGGATCGAGTCGAGACCCTTTGGCATCAACACAGAAACCAAGCAAGTAAACAGTAGACTGCGCAAAATGACTGTTGTATCCACACAACTAATAAAGTGAACATTCATGGATAAACTTGGATACTACAGAATTATAGTCTAACCAGATCTCTATTAATAAACGTGAGAATTCTGCAATAGCCAATCTTGCCCTGTTGTCCTACCAGCGTTCTAAAAGACTATATCGGAACCTGATTACAACAACGGCAGTTCAATCCTATTCTATAATTATCGTTAGATCAATAGTTTAATTACTTCATTGTCCCTTGATTCGTCAAGTAGACAGCGGCTATTGATTATCCACTATCCTTCCTTATATTCCATATCATTCTTTTAACCGATCAATTGAAATAGCGGTAAAGACCCAGACATTCAAAAAGTATACAGTGGGTGGAAAAATTGTTCCAATGTTTTTGATTTGCAACTTTAAAGCTTTATATCTTTGGAACTACAAATGGTAACGGCTCACAAAAACATGCATCTTGTAGCGCAATTACAGCTAATATTACTAAAAAAATTTTGCGTGTATTGTTACACAATCGGGAAAAAATTAAGATTAAATACAAAAACCAACATTGGAACCATTTTTCCACTACAACTGTAGATAAGTTTATTTGTTAATTGGTGGAGCTTCCACCGGAGTTTTTTGGCTAATTATGAGTCATAATATTCCGACTATCGCCGAAAAAGCCTATTTGACTTATAAAATTAATTTATCCCCTGTCAAACATTTTTTTTTCTTTTTCTTTCTTTATATATCGAAGCTTTAAGGTACCACTACACATATGGTTCGCGCTCTCTCTAAAAACAAGCAAGAAAACATCAAATCGTTGGTTTTACAGAACAAGCCATATTCAGTGATAATGGAACGTATCCCAAACTTAAAAAAATCCACCTTAAGCAGATATGCCAACAAGTTTTCTCCTGGTAGAGTAACAGCAAACCCTGGTAGAAAGGCTGTTTTAAGTGTTACCACCAAGTCTTATATACGTAAGCAGATTATTAATGGTACCCTCAATACTGCGAAGGCTGTTCATAAGTATCTAGTATGCACTGGCCACACTATCAGTTACTCGGGCACCATTAAGGTTATGAAAAGCATGAACTTCCATGCTAAAATAAAGGTAAAAAAGCCTTTATTGTCTAAGGTTCAGAAAGCAAGACGACTAGCATGGGCGGAAGAGCACAAAAACTGGACAAGCGATGACTGGAGACGTATGGTATTCAGTGATGAAACAAAAGTTAATGTTTATGGCTCAGATGGTTGCAAGTACTATTGGAGTCGACCTGATGATAAACTTCAACCCCATCATCTCGACTTAACAGTTAAAGGAGGGGGTGGTAGCATTATGGTATGGGGTTGTATTACCTATGACGGACCTGGTTATGCATGCTGGATTAGTGAAGGCACAATGAAGGCTTCTGATTACGTCGGAATACTTGGTACAACCCTTATGGACAGCCTTGAGTACTATGGTTACCATCCTCAAGACATCTATTTTCAGCAGGATAACGATCCTAAACATACGTCTAAGCTAGCTAAGCAATGGTTCAAGGACATCAACTTCAAGTGTGATCATACCTTCAACTGGCCTTCACAAAGTCCAGATCTAAACCCAATAGAGCACATCTGGCACCACCTTAAGCTCAAGTTAAGTGCCTATGATACTAGGGCAAAAGGTGTGCATGAATTATGGAATCGTGTTGAAAAAGAATGGTCTACTTTTACAGCAGAAGACTGTAGGAGATACATAGATAGTATGCCAGATCGTTGTAGAGCTGTAATTGCTGCGAAAGGCGGTCATACAAGATATTAATAAAATAATGCACATAGTGGAAAAATGGTTCCAATGTTGGTTTTTGTATTTAATCTTAATTTTTTCCCGATTGTGTAACAATACATGCAAAATTTTTTTTAGTAATATTAGCTGTAAATGCGCTACAAGATGCATGTTTTTGTGAGCCGTTACCATTTGTAGTTCCAAAGATATAAAGCTTTAAAGTTGCAAATCAAAAACATTGGACCCATTTTTCCACCCACTGTATGATATACAGTCAAATTATTAGTTGAAGAATCTTTTGAGTGATCTCACACGACATTAAGAAAATTATTAAGGTAAATACGACAGCAGCCTTATCACTTAGACCTTACAGTAAAAGGTGGCCAAGGAAGTGTCATGGTACGGGGTTGTATCACTTACGATGGATTTGGGTATGCTTGTTGGATACATGATGGGACTATGAAAGCTGTAGATTATGTAAATATCTTAGAAACTACCCTTATGGACAGCTTAAAGTACTATGGATACAATCCTGAGGATATCTATTTTCAACAAGATAAGGATCCTAAGCACACTTCAAAGCTTGCTAAGCAATGGTTTGTGGATAATAACTTCAACAGTGATCATATCTATAGCTGACCAGCCCAAATTCCCGATTTAAACCCTATTGAACACGTATGGCATCACCTTAAACTCAAGCTGAGTGTATATGACACTAAGGCTAAAGGTGTACATGAGTTATGGGAAAGAATTGAAAAAGAATGGAATACTTTTGCAGTGGACGAGTGTAGACGATATATAGATAGCATGTCTGACCGTTGCAAAGCAGTTATTAAAGCTAAAGGAGGACATACCCGCTATTAAATAAAATTTATGTTCAAACGGAAAAATTGTCCCAGTGCGGTGGTTTTTTTCTATTGCTGATAAACTCAGACTGTGTAAACTCCGAACACTGAGTGCTTGATATAATGTAGCACGGACTGAGACCTTTCTAATGAGCATAGAACTATCCGCATAGCCTGAGAATTGGTTGAGCTATGGTGTCGAAAGTAAAAAAAGTTTAAACACTAGGACAATTAGTCCACCCACTGTAAAAGTAAAAATAAAATAAGACTCGAATAAAATTGAATCAAAAATGAATCCAAGTAAAACGAGGATGTTTATTTGCTTTACAATTGACAGTTATTTATACCTTTACAGATATCGATAAATACATTAAATGACTATAAAAATATGAGAATATTAAATAAAAATAGGCCATTCAAGGGATAAACTTTCGATTATTGATAGAGATGGTGGTGATAACAAATTAACATATGAGGAGTTGCTTGATCAGGGATAGAGGTAGAGGAGCAGTAGGTTCAGAGACAAAATATCCAAATTAAGAAAAATTATTCTAGCCAACTGGATCACTTTGTGAGGTAGCCATCGAAACCCATTTCGGAACCGCTACGGACACCCCACTTCTTGTAAAATAATTTTCTCTTTTTCTTTCTCTTTTTTTTTGTCTTTCCTTTTCCCTCTTTTATCGTTTCCTTTCCCGTCACCTCCTTCACCATCATACAATATGCTTCCTTCACTAAAGAGTACACCATCCAGTCGTATGGTCAGCGATTAACCTTGATTATTTCTTACTGCGAACTCAAGTCGAGTTTACTCCACCAACGGCCAGTATCTTATCAAAGCTGTGACAATTGGTACTTAGGTGTTATAATATTACTGGTTACGATATGTATTGTTGTTGCTCTACGGCCGCACGTAGTGATTGATTTGAATATAGCAATAATTCCACCAATTCCTTCTGAGTATATTATTGTAGTATATTCGTCAAAAATAATCTCTTCCTTCAGATTAAGTCAGCAAACTTCTTCACGAGTAGTAATAGAATAAAAGTAGTAATTAGGGATTGTTCAGTTAAAATATACAATAAAGATTATATATAAATTTAATGAACGTGAACACAAAGGATCGAGACAATAAGTATTTGCTTGTTACAATAATCCAAAAATGGAATTAAGGTTTAGGTTTATATAAAATAAAGTTAAGGATAAAAACGCTCTTTTCTCATCAATCTTCCATTCAGCACAACTTATAAGCACACCTCTGCACTCAGCAACGTGATGACGTCGGCAACATCTATCCCAAGGCGCACTCCATCTACTATACCAATTCACAAGCATCAAGGTGATTTGGCCGAGTTGGTCTAAGGCGCCGCACTCAAGTTGCGGTCTCGCAAGAGGCGTGAGTTCGAATCTCACAGTCACCATCATATTTTGCCATTTTTT
>NW_027137835.1:1035658-1219613 GCF_000149305.1 Rhizopus delemar RA 99-880
TATACTTGGAAAAGGAACATATCATATCAAAAACATGGATCCTCATGATACAAAGCTTAGAAGAATACATGGAAATAGAATGAAGCCTTATTTGTTACCTAAAGTTCAATGGTGCCAAGAAAACGAAAGAAGTATCATGACCAACCTGGATGAACAAACAAATGATCTACTTCAGTGAAGAGTACTGATGACCTTCAACTCAATAAAATAAACAAAAAGAAGAAGAAAACGAAAATATATATATATATAAGGACAAGGAAAATTCAAAAAAAAAAAACCAATATTAAAACATGAATACTACCGGTGAACAATCGCAAAATAGCCATTCTGCTGCTGCAAATGAAGAAGATTTTACAATGGACTTAGAAACCTACCTGACTAAGCTTTACCAAGAACAAGGACTTGAAGTTACTTTAGCTGCCACGCTAGATTTTCTAGAGATGTGGGAAAATTGCAATATTGGACCTGAAAACAGCACATACGAGGTTAATGGAATAAAAAGAACAAAAGAAGAGTACGCTATGTACACCATTGAGAACATACAAGCCAAACTCGGAGTCAAAGTTCAAGACGAGCTTCAAGAAGACAGTTGGGAGAAGGAGGATGACGAAGAGCTATTAAACAATATCGAAGAACTTATTAGAAATCAATATAACCAATACACAACAACCATAAGAGAAATAGCAAGGCTTCAAGAACAAAGGGATGACTTGTGCGAATTGCTCACTCGTAACACTACCCATTGGGCACACTTCAAATTCAGACGACCAACAGCACAACCAGAATCAGTAGCTACGTACATGGCAGCAAAACAGATCCTATTGAAGGCTATAATTCCTGGATATGGCCTATATCGAGCACTCACAAACAGAATGAAACAGGTGGATAAATGGACTAGAATCGAGGACGATTCTTCTCGTGGTCCGGGAATCTGTGAGAATGGTCTCTTTTTGGACGAAGTACGAAACAACTCCGACATGGATTGTTAAAATAACTTAAGTTATTTTAACAACCATTGTCAAAGAAATAACAATAGCCGCAAAAAAAAAAAAAAAAAATTATCATATATACAGTAGCGGACAAAACTGGTGCACAAAACTTTTTTTCAGCTTTTAACTACCATTACTTGCTCATGGTAATTGCAATAGATATGAAACTATATTAGAAGGAAGATATGCTAGCCATTGTAATTTATGTGTATTCTTAGCATGACATTGTTAAAGCTGAGCGAGGAACATGCTTTTTATTTATAAAATTTTATATTTTCTAAAAACCGCAAAAGTGTCTAAAGTCTAAGACTTTGTATAATCATCTCATCTCTTGATATCATCAGATATTCTTCTTGGCATATGCTAGTAGTATGTGTGTATATCATTTTCAATAAAAGAGCCCAGCTCTTTAACTATTCTTTTCCAAAGATAATCTACCCTTTTTGGTCTAGTGTCGTATCGTCATAGCTTTGCCTTCAATTGCCACCAGACATGCTTAAGAAGGCTTAAGCCGGGATTAGTGGTAACTAACCCTTTAGCACAGAAGCCCTGCTATCAAATATTGATTTTGTGGCATGTCTTGCCTTGTGCTTTGTGTCATTGTCATGCTGAAACGAGAGATTACGATATTTTAGGCCACTATACCCTAGGCTTTTGTGGTATGTAGTGAGCGAAATACATGTGTATACCTATGACTTTATTACAGCATCGTATACTTGACACAAATATCCTGGTCCTCAATATCTAATACAGCCTTAAAATGTAACAGAGCAACCAACATGCTTCATTGCTTGATCACCGTAAAAAGATCGCTAAGGTTGCTCGACTTGCTTTCAATATTAGTGTATACTATCTGCACTCATAACATTCATGTTTTTTTCATTGCTAAATATGATGGACTTCCAGCCCTCTATAGTATGCGATGGTTTGTCGCGATACCACTTTCATCGCTTTTTTTGGCTTATACAGCTGATGAAATTCTTCGATTCCTTAGTTCCAGACTCAAAATCTAGCTTCCTACAGTGCCTTCTGACTGACAGTTTGCTAATACTGTATCCTAAGGACCTCAAAAAGAGCTGAGCATCAGAAGCTGTGCGTAAAGGTCCTTGTCGAAACTTTAGGCGGATGATTGCATTAGTTATTTTGCTGACTACGACCGGTCGACTACCACGGTCACAAGCCTTGATGTTTTTTTCTTGCTTTCTTATCCTGTTGATTGTCTATTTGGAGATTCCTGCTGCCCTAAAAAGATCCGCTGGCATACGAACTAAGTGCATTCGAAATCTCAGAGCTTCGCTTTTACAGTTGCTTATTTTCTTAAGCATATAAGGCAAGTACTTTGTCATGGTGAATAGGGTGAAAACAAAAGGGGAAATTCAATGGGAAATACAAAATAAGCATGGGTTTATGTATTTTTCAAGAGCTACTAAAGCTCACTAATATACTGTGAAATCTGAAAGCAAACGGGAGAGATATGAGGAAAATTGAAAGAAGGCTAGACAAGTACTATATTTTTGGCGAAAATTGAAATATTCAAAAAATCACTAAAAATGACCTTATGCCTGAGGGATGCCCGACACAGTTCCCGTTTACATATCATAATGTATATTTTAGACTGCCTTTCAGATGGTATATGCCACAAAAGTCGCAGGCATATGGCGGAGATGCAATACTGATTTTCATTTTTGTGCACCAGTTTTGTCCACTACTGTATATCCCATCTTTTTATGAAGAAATTGTCAGTCAGTTTAAATAAATCATATATTTCTACTCAATAATTAACAAACTTTAACAAGAAAGTCCCTGTTTACCTAAACTTTTTACTCTACTTTAACTTTTATCAAGAAACATCGTATTGATCTTACACATAAGATCTGGTGGTCACTACTTATCAAGCATCTGCTTAAATTCCATACAAAACAACAACTTACAAGGCAATCACAACCTTAAATCAAGCTTTACAAGCAAACTTTACCCAATTTAACACTCAAACTTACAAGCCAACCTTTAAAATAACAATATACAGTCAAGTTTTTTTTAGTACCACGCCAGTGTAACACGCAAGAACAAAACGGCGGAATTTAAATCGTTGCAGTTTATAACGAACGCCTTACAGTTTGCAACAACCGCCTCTTATGTTATAACAACCACCTAAAATACCAAAAACAGAACAAAAGCATAAAATCCAAAAACATATACAGTAGGTCACAAAACTGCTGCAAGGAATTGCAAAATTCAGGTTTTACAGCTGGTTGTCCATGGGTACTGCACCAAACTATCTCAAACCTTGACTGTTTGTACCTCAATAGAAAGTGCATTTATTCGTCGATTATCGGATATGGGCAATGGTTATTGGTGGAATTTGAGATCGCTAAAGGTAGTATTATGAACATCCGACATTTTTTACTTGTTCACATATGTTTTAAATGACGAATTTTAATACGACCCAACCGGTTGCTATCATAATTTTTCACAATCTTGACATGATTAGAATGATGCCAGTATATAAAAGCGCTTACAATTCCTTTATTTTAAATTTTATATTCCCTTATTTAAATTATTTCTCTTTTTTACCCTATCGTCAATCGCATGCCTAAACGGCTGTCCGAGGAGAAAATAAACGATTACAAACAGGCATTAACCGCATCCACATCAATGTATGATATTTCCAAGGAGCCTGGATTACATTAATCAACTGTTAGTAGATACTCTAGACGGCTGTTTTCAAGTAGGACAGTAAACACAGGTGGTAGACCTACAGTAGTCTCCAAAGTGACGAAGCGGTTAATCAAAAGAAAAGTCATGGAATGGGTTCTAAAGGCTTCTAAAGAGGTGTACCGGGAGCTGGTTGGTTTTGGCTATGATATCTCATACCAGTCAGAAATTAACGTACTGAAATCAATGGAGTTCCATTTTCTGATAGAAAAAAAGAAGCCATTTCAGACAAAAACGCATACGTAGCATCAGTTAAAACGGGTCAAGGAGCATCAGGATTAGGCAATGAGTGACTGACAGCAAACAGTGTACTTTAATGAGACCAAGCTCAGCGTATAGGGCTTTGATGATGCTGATCACTATTGGAAACGGCCAAGTGACCTTCTTCAACATCATGACCTGGATTTTGCAATCAATCACGGAGCTAGCAAAATGATGCCCTGGGGTTGTATAATCTCTGAAGGACCAGGATATGCTTGCTAAATTTACGATGGAAACTTGAACTCGGGTGTTTACCAGCATATTTTGAACACTACGCTTCGTGATACTATGAAGTACTACAATTTCGACTGGTCCAACATTTAGTTTTAGCATGATAATAACACAAAGCACAAGGCATAATCTACAATAGCCTAGTTATGTAGTCACCAAGAGAGCTATGTTAACTATTGGCCAGCTTAGATCCCCGACTTAAATTCAATCGAGCACGTAGGACATCAATTGAAGTTGAAATTCAACTATTACGAATATAGAGCAAAGAACATGGATGTGTTTTGGGAACGAGTTGATGAAATATGAAATGACTTCCATAAAGATCTTTGCCAAGGACATGTAGATAACATTCCGGAAAAGAACTCAAGAGATTATTAATAGAAAAGTAGGACCAACTAAATATTAATAAATAAGTTCATTCCGTTCAAATTTTCATTTTTTCAAAATTTCAAATTGCGCGCCTCATACTTCCTTCAATACTTATCCAATAGGGCATAAACTCTTTCGGATTTTTCAAGACATGTAGAAGATTTACTATGTGGGAACAGAGACAGTTTGTGCCATTGTAACAGGATGTGCGCTACAAAAACCAAGAAAAATGGATTCCTTGCAGCAGTTTTGTGATCTACTGTATGTCAGAATAGAATACTGTTTTTCTTGCATAGTAACTTTATTGATCTAAACGAATGATTGAGAAATAATCCTATCGATAATCCGATTGGTGCCTTAATAGCTCCTGTTGTCTCCATTATTAGGTTTCAGTCTTTCTGTACTTATTTAGTAACCGAGTTTACTCAAACCCAATAACCATTCAGGAACAAAATACAAGTGCCGTCTTAAACAACGATTCCATGGATGACTATTTATAAATGCAACACTAGTAGCTTAGAACAACGATTTATAATATAATTATACAAGATATGATGACAATGCCCCAATCCATAATGAAACATCAAGAAAGAACCAATTGATTTAACTCAATCGTCCCCATGAATTATCATTCAAAAGAATATAAATATCCCACTTAAATCCTGATTGAAAAAAGGATAACTTTTAACTTGGATATAACCAAGAATAAAAAGTATCTCAGAGTAATTATCGTTTTGGTGCTTTTTTATTTCTTTTTATCTTCGTTTATTACATTGGGCACTTTGCGACCCTGGAGCAAACTTCTCATGCATCTTGCCTACTTTATGTCAGTTTTTAAAGTTAAAAAATACATTAAATAAACATGGTCTCATTACACTTATAAGTGATGACAAAATCGAGCGTTATGGTAAAACTGAAAAGAAGTTTACATTGAATATGGTGATAGAGCACTGTATTCTCAATTGGAAATATTCAAAATATTTAATAATAATGTACATGCGTCAATTGGCACAGATTTATTATTTAAATTGGGTATTACTTTAAGTAATATTAGAGTAACTTGGGATGATGAAAGCCATAAACCTATTATTCCTATTATTGAACCATATCCTTATACTCCAAATGAAGTTCCATATTTTTCACTTATAGAGCAAGAATATTTGCTAAAGGAAATAGAACCTTATATTGTTGCGAACAAAAACATACCAAAATCTGCTTATTGCACAATACCTGGTAGTGAAATTAAACTCCCTTTGAAAAAGGATGCACAATCTGCATATCGTAGACAATATCAAGTAAATGAATGCCATGTACGGGCTGTAAAAGATCAAGTCCAAAAATGGATTGAATTAGGAATTGTTGAACGAGCACCTCCTAATATTCCCTACAACTCACCACTATTGACAGTACCTAAAAAGGATCCAAAAGCGGGTGAATACGATAACAAAAACATCAGATGTGTAGTTGACAGTAGACTCGTCAATAATCTTGATAAGAGACGTATAGGTAGGTTTCCATTACCTTTAATATCAGACCTTCATCGTATAATGAGTCGATATACTCTCTTTACGACAATTGACTTAAGTCAATGTTTCCATTCCTTTAGGATTAGGAAAAGTGATCGTCCTTTAACTGCATTCAGAACACCTGATGGTGTACAACTTCAATTCAAACGAGCTCCTTTTGGTTTGACACCAATTTCGAGTGTCGTTCAACGTAGTTTAACAAATTTGTTTGCTGATCTTGACTACGTGGTAAATTTCATCGATGATATATACATATTATCAGATAATAACTTAGAAAAGCACAAGCAACATGTTCAAACTGTCTTAGAACGGTTGACATTGCATAATCTGCGAATTAATCCAGATAAGCTTCATATTGCGCAAAAATCAATATATGTGCTCGGTTTTTGCTTAAATGAAAAAGGCCTAACATTAGATCAAAGAAAAGTTGCAAATGTGCTAGACTGGCCGGATGATGTAAAGAATTCAAAAGAATTAAGTTATCGTCTTGGTGTTATGAACTACTTTAGAGATCATATCCCAAATATATCGCAATTGACTGCACCATTAAACCAATTGAAAAATCATCCAAACTTGAAAGCAGTCTGGACTAATGAACATTCTAAAGCAATTAGAAAGTTGAAAGAAGCATTAGTAAACGCACCGGTAATTAGTGTACCCAACTTAAAATATTCATTCCATTTGGCTACGGATGCTTGCGATTATGGAATTAGCGGTTGCTTGTATCAAGTAATCAATAACGAAATAAAATATATTGGCTTCGTAGTGCGTACATTATCGCCTACAGAAAGAAGATATGGCTCAACGCGACGTGAGTTGTTAGCTGTCGTATATTCATTCACAAAATGGAGAAAATGGTTGTATGGCAAACATTTTCATCTATTTGTCGACAATAAAGCTTTGTTGGAAATCGACAGAAAAGAAACTAAAACAGCTAACAGAGTCATAGAAAGTTACTATGAAACCATTTTCGAAATGGACTTTGACATTACCTATTGTGCTGGAATGAGAAACATTTTAGCTGATAAACTTTCGCGTCTGTTTTACTCTGATGTGGAAAACACGCTGGCCAGAGATGAAGCACATGCTGGAAAAGAGAATGGTAATGAAGTAAAAGAAAACAAAAATAAAGAAAAATCTATAAGGCAAGCTGTTAGCAATACGTCACAAAGTGATACAAAGAAACAAAAGGCTAGAGCATTTCATGATCTGAAAATTGATGACGATAACATCAGTACAGATAGTGAACACGAAGAAAAAGAATCATTAGTACTAGCTGCTAGTCATTTAGATAACTATAGAATCATTGATAATCTTGATGAACGACAAAAGCTTATCGAAAATGTACATGCTTTAGGTCACTATGGTGTAAACCAAACAGAACTAAAAATAAAGCAAGATCATGGCTTTTACTGGAAAGGCTTAAGAGAAGATATAACAACATATATATCAATGAATGTCCAAAATGCTCAAGGCATAATTTAGCCAAACATCTTATCACCCACCAAAAAATATCTGTCCTAATGGCATATGTGGTCAGATAGCTATTGATCTTGGAAGTTTTGATATAACTTCAACCAATGGAAATAATTTCCTTTTGGTAATAGTCGATCTATTTAGTAGATTTGTTGTGCTGAGGGCGATTAAAACGAAGTCTGCATTAGATGTAGCATTAGCCTTGGTACAAGTATTCTCGATGTTCGGCTATCCAAAGTGTTTAATTTACGATAACGGACTTGAGTTCAAAAATAAGCTATTAAAGGCAATAAAAGATCATATGGGTGTAGAAGAATCTTTATCTCTACCTTATACACCAACAGGCAATTCAGTAGCTGAAGCTAGTGTAGGTTCAGCAAAAAGAATTATTATTAAAATGTTGGAAGGATACAATGAAGCATGGGATATGTATGTTGATGGTACTGCTTATGCAATGAACCAACATATTTCAAGATTGCATGGTTTAAAGCCATTTGAAGTTATGTTCAATAGAAAGGTAAATGATCTTAAAGATTATACCAAGAGCATGCGACAGATTGAGTTTAATGAAGAAACAATAAATGTTGAAAAACTCAAAAGGGCTATTGAAAAATTCAATAACACTACTCTACCAGAAGTCCGTGAGCAAATATTGGAAACGCAAAGAAAGGACAATGAATACTTTGTTAAAAGACATGGTATATTAAATAACCCATTCCCAATTGGATCGACAGTAATGATAAAGAACATTGAAGGCAAAAAGTCAAAGACTGACTCTAAATATATCGGACCTTTTACTGTTCACAACCATACGAAAAATGGTAATTACGTTCTTACTGATTTAACAGGCAGTTTGTTTGACAGAAATGTACCAACATCTCAAATAAAGTTAGTATCAAACGATACAAACAAAACGAACGATAACAAAGATATCTATGAGGTACAAGCTATCATTAATCATAGAGAGATAGCACCAAGCAAATTTGAATACTTGACAACTTGGGTTGGATATCCAGGTGAACAAACTTGGCAAAAACAGTCTACCTTCCAAGGTACTGATGCTATTAAAAAATATTGGGAACGAAGAAAAGCGGATGGAAAACATGCTATTAAAACAGCAAATTCTAGTAGAAAAAGAAAGCCATTATTTGGCAATGAACAATCTACTAAAGGTAGAAAAAGAACAAGAGCTTCTAAAAAGTAAAAATTGCTCTTTAAGATTTTAAATGGTGCATATACTATCAAGAGTTGGAGATCTTTTCCCTTCAATTATCATTTTTATCCTTAGAAACAAAGGTTTTTGAGATAATAAGGTTTTAACGATGCCAACGATAGTTTAACTAGAAGCACATTATATATTACATTGGATACAAATTTATATTAATAATTTGTATGTTATTTTATTTTGTTTTTTTTTTCTTTTTTACGGTTTATCATGTTATTTTATTGTATTTCAACAATGATCTACTGTATCTTGTGGAATTACATCTTCGCATTAAATTTAATGCTGGCCAGGGATGGTGATCAATCCATTGATCAATTACACTGAAACTTGACTTAGAATAATTCATGCTAGTAATCGAAGCCCTCGTTTAACAAGATACAATATATATATAACTGCTGATTGCATACAATAAAAGAATAACTTTTTATCTCGTTTAATTTTGGAATAATCTGATAAATCAGCCAGACAATCAGTCGCTCAGCTTATATGCCTTACAACAAAAAACAATCCTGTTATTCTGCTTAACCACTATGGCAAGGCCAAGATCGGACGTTGGTAGAGTACAGTTTCGGGATATACAGCTAGAGTTGGTCAATGAGGAGCCCATATCAGTCTTTATACACTTCAGAGAAGCCAAAGAATCACAAGTGAAATCAACAGTCCTGGGACTAATAGGAGACAGCAATATGTACCTAGTTTCTACATTATTTCATTTTCTGAAGAAATCAAACCATCTCAGGAGTAATCTCCCGGTAGATCATCTCCTATTCCTGGCATATATAAACGAACCGGACAAGTTAAAGTCAGTTAGTCCTTCGACAGTAGCCACATGGGTTTCTGAGGCCATGAAGAAAGCCGGAATTGACACCAAGGTCTACAAACCGCATTCAATTCGTTCAGCTTCCAGCATCAAAGCAGTGGAGAATGGGATCAGCATTTATCAAGTCAAACAACGTGCCAATTGGAACCACAGATCCAATACATTTGAAAAACACTATTTTAAGCCAACTGCGCAACAAAACAACAGCACCAATATAGCAAACTCAATTTTTTCTTCACAAGGAGAACATACCACATTGGAGTCCGAGTCGCAGTCAACAAGGATTGTTGAAAGAACGACCAACAATACGTCCGTTGATGGAGACGAGGATGAAAATGTGGTAACAACCCACCCAACATGGTTTTCTTGGCTGAGAAATCAGTTTCACAATTAGTTAGTTGTATATCTTTATTTTTATTTTATATTTTATATTCACTTGGTTCCTATTCCCTACCCTCCTATTCTTTGTATACAAATTGAGTTTACTACGACTTTTGAAGGTATGAAGGGAAAAGGGGGTTTTCAAGATACAAGTTTATTTCTATTACTATTCTTTATCTATAAAAGGAAAATAAAAGCGCGGCTCTTGGAGCTTGTTACCACATTTTCATCCTCGTCTCCGTCAACGGACGTAGTCCTAGTATAACACAACGAACGTAGAAAATTCCATTCTTGGTGTCACGAATCTTGCCTGAATTCATACAGCAATGTAAACGCATACAACTCTATGAATTCATAGAAAAACTTTTATCAAAACATCACCAGAAACAACATATAATCAGAAAAACCAAAAAATATATAAATAGCCCAATATTTCTTACTCTTTTTCTAACTTCACTTACTTTTATCTTTACTTACTTCACTTTATTTACTTTACTTTTTGATTATTTTTAAAATAAATATCATTCAAACTAAATCTCTTTTTATTTTTCTTTTACTTAACATCAAGAACAAAAAGTCCCTTGAAGTATATACACTTCATTGTAAATCTTTTTTATTTTACTTTACTCAAAACAGTTTGATCTACTTCATAAGATCTGGTGGTCACTTAACACAAGAAACTCACACTCAAATCATTACTCTTTTGGAATCAAATCCTACCTAAACCTTTGATCTTATATCAAGACTCATTCAATACAAACCTATTTAACACTCTAAAAACCTTACAAACTTCAATCTCACACTAGGATGGACTCAGTCGTAGGAGGTACCTCAGTCCATGAAGATAAACAAAAAAATAATAATCATATAAATATCCTCTCTTATAACTTCACTGAACTTTACTGAACTTCACTTTTAAAAAAATATCTTTTATTCAAATAAACATCGAGTTCCTCTTTATTAAAACTCTTTATCTTTACTTTATAACTCAAGCAAGTCAAGTCCTTTGAAGTCAAATTATCTTCATCGTATCACTTTTATATTCTCTTACCAAGAAAACCCTTTATTACCTTTTACTGTTTGATCTACAATATAAGATCTGGTGGTCACTTACTACAAGCAAACCAAATTTACCCATTTAAACACAAATCTTTGATCTCAAGTTCTTTTACACCCTAAAGAAAAGTCAAATTTACTTCTAAACGCTTAAGTCCATATAAGAAAATGACTCAAAAAAATTACAATATCGTATATTTTATCTTTTTATATAAATGTTCCCATATTTTTATAAAAATAAAGAATATACATATTAACTCAAGCTTCTTTGTCTTTTCTTTTTCGAAGATCTTATTCAAAGACTTCTTTTTTTTTTTATTCAATATATTATAACTTTACTTGATTTATTTCTTTGATATTAAAAAGATCCGGTGGTCACATTCAAGCGAATTCATACCCAAAGCTTTATTCTGTTTTACCTTTATTTTTCTTAAATAACCTCTACTTTTAAAGCAAGCCATACTGAATACAAGTAAATACAGTACTTTGAACTTCTAAACTTAATAAATCTACAATTTATTTTTTTCTTTGAATAAAATTACCAATTATTCTTTAAAAAGCTCTTTCGACTAGTTTGTTACAATACTAAAACCAAGTCCCTTAAACCTACTTACGTTCATTGTGTCTTACTTTATTTTGTTTTTACGAACCAAAACAAAACGGATTTGCTTTACAATATCTGGTAGTCACTATAACAAGAGAACCAAGCTAAATTTTATCCATTTAATCTTCAAAAGAACAAATCCGACTAATTACAATGTGGATCTGTATAGCGCATACCTTTTATTAAATATTACCAGAAAACATATAGTCAGAAAAGCCAAAAACATGTAAATAACCTATTGTTTCTCATCTTTTTTTATTTACTTCTCTACTCTTTGGTTATTTTTAGATAAATGCTCTTCAAAGCAAACCTCTTTTATTTTACATAGCATCAAGAACGAGAAATCTCTTGAGGTATATATAATTCATTGTAATTTTCCTTTTTATATTTTTTTTATTTCAAAGGTTGATTTACTTAGCAAAATCTGGTGCTCACTTACTACAAGCAGATCAAATTTACAAACATTGAATCATATCTTTGAGCTTAACTTCTTTCATATTCTAGAGGAAAATTAAATGCATTCAATCTAAACAATAAAGGCCATAATAGCTAAGAAAAATCACAGCAAAAAATAGTATAGATGCCTAAAGTCTTTGACAGTATGTTTTTATAAAATTTTGTCTTTGCTTATTCTGAGAAAGAATCTAAAATTAGCTTTCCACTGTACAAGTGTTACAATAAAGTATACAACATTCAGTAATAGTAACAACAGTGTTATATTTCAATTATTGAGGGATTGAATTAAAATAAAGGACTATATCAGTGAAGCAGTAGTTTACCATTTGATAATGTTTGTTTCTGAATATAATTGAATGCAGCGTTTGTAAGTTGAAAAGTATGTTAACAGTAAAAATAGTTTTCAATAAAGATAAAAATATGCCTTTTTTTTTTTACTCATTATTAGGTAAGGGAATTTATCTTGTATGCAATCAGGCATCAAGAGTAAAACAGCCAATAGATTTACCGTTCTATTGTAGTGCAAGTTTAATGTTTATGCATTGTGTTTGTCCTTTGCTATTGTTATATAGTAGTACAAGACTTATACACTTGCTATGGATTGCTGGTGTATTCTAATGAAAACATATTTCCTAAAAATAATTTTTTCTTTTTCAACCTCATAAATTGATTCACATCTCAATTGAGTTTACAAACCAAAAAGTCGGGTTTATTATATCTCAAAGTAGATCAAACTGCGCTTTCTCAGGAACTTCACATGGATAGATCCAAGACAAAGGTTAATCCCTAAATTAATGTACTACCTATTGTTACTCCATACTTTTTTAGTATTCCCATCTCTCTCTCTTTCTCTTTCTTTCTTTTTCCCACTTTCCTTCTTTCTCTTTTTATTTTATTTATCTTTAAATGGGATCTACGAAGACTGTCACCCTTTTTTTATTAAGGGGACTCATTCTTTTATTAAGTGGTCTTACTTTAGCCTGCCATATCGGTAAAGACATTTGGTATTATTATATAGAGATAAAAGGTTTATAACAATCACAATAGCTCAGATTGTACTTTTATTACAGATCGAAGGGACAGGAAATTGGTGGCCACATTACATACCAGTATGTATTAAATATTTAAAAAAAGTAACAAGACTTATTTTTTAAATAGTATACATTCTATTACGTCGGACCTCTTGTTTCCATCATATCTGTTAATGCACTATTTATTTTTGGCTATTGTACTAAATCCATTATAGCTGACCGTGTGATTTCCATACTTAATACAGCCTTATACATTGCCATCGTTGTATACAATACATTAAATTCAGGCACCATTCCATGGTTAGGTACTGCGTCAGATGGATTTACATCAGATATTAAAGGTTGGGTTCCTTATTGCTCCCATTATTCATATATTAATACATCTATTCGTTGTTGTAAGTCATTTCATTCTCTTATTTTAAATCCAAATGAATTTATGTATAGGGATGGTCAATGGTACCTGGCTTGGTTGTATTCTCACTGGTTTTTTTTGGCTATCGTTATGCTTGTTCGTCTTTGTTTTCAAAACTTCCGATTTTTATCAAAAGGAAGATTATGATGTGTATGATTTTAAAGAGGATGTACCTATGGCATCAACTCCTGTACCCATCAACTATGATTCGTCATTATCTCAGCAGAACTATACGGATTTAGCAGCGGAAGGATCCGATAAAGAAAAGGTCAAAGAGCATGTATGATGAACATCCCCGATGGTAAATGATGACATGTTATACACATGTTTATAAAAATGTGATTATTGCATATTTCATATAAACATTAGCCTGTCAAGTGTTACACAATGACATATACAAAATTACCAAAAATAAAGTTTTTTTTTTAAAAGCTAAAAAAAAGAGAGAGAGCAAATTATGCGGTATTCAATACATAAGGAAAAGCCTTTTAAAAATCATATGGAGTCATTGTGGATAAGCATGATAATTTCCATGTAGTCCTAAAGATCCAATCACAGGCGTGATCTGATAATTTTCTGGAGCATTTTTGTGTTTGTTTTATGCTGTACCTTTTCATGATCCCATCTTGCCCTTCAATAAGCCACGACATAGCATTTTTGGGGAGAAAATGACTGAAGATGACGGCATACGCTATACTGTATGGCGTAAAGGGGATGGCCATTCCCATGACCTTACCATTGATCAAACCCGTGTGCTCGATATGTTTTTCTTTTTACATGACTGGGTATATAAAGACGGGAGGAAATACAAAGAGATATGTCTTTCATTTTAGATTTATACAATTAGAAAATAAACAATGGAAACAAATTCAGTTAAACCGCGAAGAATCATTGTTTGTCTTGATGGAACATGGGATACACCTTCAGGTACAAATGTTTTCCCAATTCCATTCAGGGTTGCTAAAATACAATCTACAGAAAGAACAAATGTTTACAAGTTTTCACAAGCACTAATGGATGGAGATGTTGTTGATTCTCAGGGAAACCTTTGGGAGCAAGTTCATACCTATTTTACTGGGTTGGGAACGAGTCAATATCGTATGCTTGGAGGATTGTTTGGATACGGAATAAGTGGACAAATAAAATCTGCCTATAAATACATATGCAAACGTTATCGCGATGAAAAGGATCAGATTTGGTTACTGGGGTTTAGTAGAGGAGGTGATTGTAACAGCAATTCTGTCTTCATTTAAGCTAATTGCATGATATTTCTTTAGCATATGCTGTCAGGAGTTTATCTGGAATGATTTATAACGTTGGCTTATTACCCCCAACAGAGTTATCCAAAGTTGAGCAAGCTTATCAGTTGTATAGAGATCAAGGTACACATGCAAAGCCCTATGGGATAGACTCTGTTTTATTCCGTGAAAAGAATCGCTGCCAAATACCTTCAATTCATTTCTTGGGCTGCTTTGATACAGTAGGTGCTCTTGGCGTACCAAAATTGCCATGGTACTTGGGTGGACCAATCTGTAAAAGCATTTTCTTTTTTCATAAAACTAGACAATGCTAACTGTGCTTTGTAGTTTATAATTTATTTCACGGCTTACATAACTTTCACGATACAAAATTGACACCTATTGTTAAACATGCTTACCATGCTATTTCAATCCATGATCAGCGTGCTTGGTTTAGTCCGACCTTGATGCGTTTCTCTGATAAACAAGATCTAACCCAACCTCAAAAGCTTGAACAAGTATGGTTTCCTGGTATGCATACAGATGTCGGAGGACAAGAAGTAGCTAAATACTCGAGAAATATCATTTCCTACCATTCCTTTCGATGGATGATGTCTAAAGCGAGTGACCTAGGCCTCGTATTTAAAAAGGATTTATTGCGACAAATTTCTGATAGCAGCAGTTGTAAATATATCTTTCAAGATAGTTATTGCAGTGCCATCATTTATAGAATCATGCCAAGGGTAGATCGGGTGATTGAGAAGGACATTAACACTCAATCTTACAACCCGGCCGTACAGTTGTACAATGGAGGTGATTTTTCGTCGTTTATGACACAGAAAGATATGGATCGATACAAGTCAAAGGCTTTGATTATGTTTTATAAAAATGCAGCCGATAGAAAGCTAGATTAAATTAGTCATGCTTTAGATATATAGGCTTGTAAATAGACCAAATTTAGATGTATTTATTATGTATTATTGCATTCTCATTTTCATCAATAAAATATTTATTGTAAAACTGTATTGCTATAAATATCACGAATTGTTTTATCGTTTTTCAGCGTTTGTCTAATAACAAAAATAAAGAACTGTTTTAAAACTATGCGACCAAATATAACGCATGAATTGGCTGAAATAGAAAACAGCGATTATCAGTTTCATCTATTAAATTTGTAGATAAAGCTAAAAAAAAAAAGTAACACAGATAGTACCTTGCAGCTATTTCTCAATAAACATGCACTTTTGTAAATAAATAAACGCGTTTGTATTGAAATTATTCAAAGCGGAACACGTTCCGTATCTCTCTCTCTGTAGATCACAGTAATAATGTTTGTGACAGCTTCAAACTTTTTGCTGTATTGATGAATCATAAGCGGCTTATAAAATAGATGACAAGGGGCGAGGCTTTTCATTTTTTTTTATTTTTATTTTTTAACACATTAAATAGTAATGGTTAATATTGGTATTGTAGGCGTTGGGCTTGTTGGTTCAGAGTTAGTATCCCAAATTTTGAGATCTTCCTACAAGAATGCAATGAAGGTTGTGGCTTTGTCCACCTCTCAAAAGATGATCCTGTCTGATTCCGAATACAAGTCCTTGTCAATCAGTCAATCCGAGGACATTCGCTCTGCTGTTGTCCAAACCGGCATTGCAGCCAACTTGGACCAATTTGCCAGCTATCTTGCAAGCTCTAAGCAACATTCTGTTATCATTGATTGTACTGCTTCTGAGGAAGTAGCCAGACTTTATCCTTCTTGGCTTCGTTCCGGTTTGAGTGTGGTGACACCCAACAAGAAGGGTTTCTCTAGCTCACTTGAATTATTCAAGGAAATCAAAGAAATTACTACCGACAAGAAGGCACCTTTGGTTTACCATGAGGCTACTGTCGGTGCTGGTTTACCTGTCTTGTCTACCTTGACTGACTTGGTCAAGACTGGTGATGAGATCGTTCGTATCGAAGGTATCTTTTCTGGTACTTTGAGTTACCTTTTCAACAGCTTTTCCAGTTTGACCAACAGCTCTGGACAAAAGTTTTCTGAAATTGTCAGCATTGCTAAAAGCTTGGGATACACTGAGCCCGACCCAAGAGACGATTTGAATGGCATGGATGTTGCTCGTAAGGTAAGATTGTATACAGAAAGGTTGAATAGTATGATTTTAATATCCCAAAAAGGTTGTTATTTGCGGTAGATTAGCTGGTCTTGATTTGGATTTGTCAACTCTTCCAGTAGAAAACATTGTACCTAAAGATTTACAATCCATTCAATCTACTGAAGAATTTATGAACAAGTTGCCTGAATACGATGATCATTTCTCAAAGTTGAACAAGGAAGCTTTAGATAGTAACCAAGTACTTCGTTATGTTGGTACTGTTGATGTTCAAGGTGGTCAAAGTGGTGTTAAACTTATCAAGTAAGAAAAAAATATGTGGGGATATTGAAAACTCACAAATCAAATAGATGCCCTTCTTCTCACCCTTTTGCTTCCCTTCAAGGCAGTGACAACATTATCAAATTTACAACAAAGTATTTCCCCAATGGCATTGTTATTCAGGTATAAGAAAAAATGAAACTTATTTCGAGCGTAAACTAACACTTTCAAAAGGGAGCCGGAGCTGGAGCAGCAGTAACAGCCTATGGTATCTTTACAGATCTTATCAAGATTCAAGAACGCGTTGAAGGATTTTAGAGAGGAAAAAAAAGGATCATTTTCTGATCTAACTCGAAAATAAAATAAACTCCGACCATGGAGGATAACAGTTTGTTTTTTTACTACACTTATTATCAAATAAGAAGCGTGAAGAAGGAGAGGAGTACTTTGTTGATTGTAACAAAAAGAAAAGAGAAAATGTTATAAAAAGTATCATTAAGGAGAAGGAATAGGGTTTTTTAAAAGGTAATCTAGTGATTGAAAATAAAACAAACGTCTTGAAAAAGTTATTAGACAAACCAATTGATATTACAATATGCTATCTATTTCAGTTTGTAAAACCATTTGTAAACACGTATTGGTAAAGTACTATGTTTACCATTTGTACTAAATCCTTTTGTGCCAAGTTGAATGATAAACTTCGTCCCTAATGCAGCATATTGAGTTTCTAACATAGCAAGATGTTCTCAAATGACTCTAATCATACTATTATATACATACTTCCAAGAAAATAGAGGCAATGTTCAAGGAATGAAACAGAGACTATAAATGTGTCTATCTCCCCATATTCACCAGAACTCGATCCAGTTGAGCAAATTCTGGGCATTGATCAAAGGGAAAATCAGACACCATAAGCTGGAGGATGCGGAGATTCCTGAAAAAATAGTGTCAGTGATGCTTCTTTTGCAATCCCAGTTGTCCGCCTCAAAAGCATCATTCAGCACACAAAGAATCAATTCGAGAATTGCTTGAACATGAAGATATAACATTTTAATATATCAACCCTTTTTCGTAAATCTGGATTAAAAAAATATTTTTTGGTTGAGGCTGATTGTGAGTTCACAACTGCATTTGAGTAAATATATGTATAAGAGTAATTTGAGAATAGACCAGACACTGGATACCCTTAATCTGCCACTTAAATGGATGTCAGATACCGATCTAATAGATCGATTTCTACTGAATGATCAAGTGATATTAAGTCTAATTGTTTGAGCTCTAGTTGGTATGATATATCTCAGCTTTCTCATAAAACATACTGCTCCTATATAACATATAGCTTTATTTACAGATACATATGTTCCAAAAAATAGCTATGTAGTGTATCAAACCGAATGGCCAGAGGTCGATGGTCTTTTTATAGTATACATCTCACAGAGTGAAAGTAATGAACCATTCAACCCAGTAATTATTACTATTCAAAATGGAATTAATCCAGTACTAATGTTGAAAAATATACAATTCTGTACATTTATTTACGAGTGATTTGAACTTTTGGTAAAGGTGAAATCTGATTTTTGGGCACAAAAATATCTGATATATCTTTCCGAGTTGAAGATCAGACCTCTCAATATCTTACCTATGAATGATTTTCATGCACTATATCAGTTTTTGGCTCATCCGGACAAGATAATTTCCCTTTCTTATGATGTAGAAAATCAGACTATTAGCTTGCTTAGTGAAGCTGTAGTAAAAATAAAAATAAAAATAAAAAAAAAAAAAAAAAAAAAAAAAAAAAAAAAAAAAAAGCTATTTTTGATTCCTGACTCATTTGGGAGTATGATAATACAAACCTTTTAGTATACTTGATTATATATGTAAAACAAAAAGTTCTTTTACCTTTCCTTCATTAACTTCCCTCCCCCCAATTCTTAGGTATATTTGGCTCGGACATGTTTCCTATAAAAAGAAAGCCCTTCGCACTGTATCTTTTTGACCCTTCATACTTTGTACCTGACTTTCTTTTTTAACTTTCGATGGACTCCAGAAACTCTTTGGCGAAGCTTTTGTTTTTACAATCACCTTGAGCGAACCTTGGATCTTGCATTTCGATTATTTTCTACATCTGCGTTGTTACCTAATTGTACACTTGATCCAGTTCGCTGCTGACTTTTATTTTCATGTTCTTGAGGCAAACAGAATATAAGAAGTGTAGTGTTGGATTAGTGACAAAAGCCAGTGATTCCAAGCTTAGTGACTGTGATGTGATGAAGTAAGCAAACGCCAGAAATGGATTCATGGAATCCCCTTTATGATTTTTGATAGACTATCTAGAAACCAAGTTGGACGACTTTGCCCAGAATTTACAAAAAAAAGTTTCCAACAAATATGGTTCATTGGCTTTTGGCATAATTTTTTTTTTCAAATTCAGTATTTGAAAAACTTTTGACTACGAACATAAGCACTACAGGTAATATTCTATCTCAATACCTGACTGGCATACCATAATAGTATTGTCATAAATATCTGATCGCCGCGGTTTTGCACTTCAATTAAAACTGGTGGCAACTTATCCCCAACTTGAGTGTTTGGTGTATATAGAGCATCTGATCTTGTGCTATCCGGCCATTCTGGAGAACTGGAATGGCGTTTGTTTGCAACAACATTCGACCCTAATAAATTCAACAAGGGTTAAGTACGTTATGTTCTGGTAAGGTAATTATCAAAATAGCAATAAAACCAGAAGAATACTTTTTGAGACTGAACTTTAAGACAATCTTAATTGTTAAAAGAAACAATTAAAGAGCCTACTATTTATATTCTTCTATCAGTTGGCGGGTAAATGAGTAGTTATGAGCGTAGATCCAATCATTGACACGTTTGATTGAAGAATGATCACTGAATCGATTATGAAAATTTTTAGTTCGTTGTTTTCATTGATCTTATTGTTCTTTAACTGATCTGGGAGAGTTGTCCCGTCTTCATTGAGAGGAAAGATATATTTATATGAAATGCCTCCAGTCAAATCAAAGTTGACTAGGTACCTGATCCATTATTATTCATTTACAGAAATGATGAATAGTAAAGATCATGACTTATTTAGTGTTCATGTTTACTTTATAGAATGAATCTAATAGTGATAGTTTTATATAAAAAAGAAGAAGAGTATATTTTATTTAATAAAGATTTAAATTATTATCTTTTATCAATTTTAATATACTTCTTTTAGTTGTGATTATTCAATGTCCCGTTATGATCAGACACTGCTCAACAACAAATTGAAATTAGTTTGGCCTCATGGGAACAAAAGGCACAATTACCAAGCAACTGATTAACAATGATATTTATGATTTGTTTCGTTGTTCAATACAAGTTTGCTTGTACAGTCCGTGCTAGTTCTCATTTCGAAAGGGAGCTGAAAGTTATTTACATCTTCTTCTAATGTAGCCATTTTTGTTCCAAAGAGAAAAGAAAAATCGATACCAACACAGACATCCTGAAAATTACGATACAATTTTTTTTTTTTTTTTTTTTTTTTTTTTTTTTTTTTTTTTTTTTTTTTTTTTTAGTAATGTGTCATCTTTTTTCTCAAATGTGCAATACTCTTTTCCAAAAACATGCGGCAACTTAAATATTTTAAGTATGACATCGATTTGACAAAGGGTTCTACCTCATAATGGACAATGCACCTATCAGTTGTTTCTACAATAATCAAAATTGATGCTGTTCTGACTTCTGACATGGTTGAAGGTCCTCCAGATTGCCCTTTACTCTTATCATAAATTAGTCTTTCTTTTTTTTTCTTATGTTACCGTCTCTTCCTTAAATCTGCTTGTCCGCATGGATCATGTTTAATGTAATTTTCTTTACTATTTTCCAAACGCCTTTATAACTAAGCTCTTGTGTATCTGTACAAATCCTCTTATGAATAAGCAGCCAAGTGCATAGCAATGTGTTCATATTTTCGTTGTGAAAAGTATATAAGCTCCAGACATTCATTATTAAATAAAATCTATGTGTTTTGACCTATGAAGCCATTATTCTTTACCATTTTGTGAGCAAAACACTGTGATAGATCAACGGCTCATGATATTTTGAGCCTTTTTTATACTTTTATTCTTTTTTGCCATTTTTTCATTTTGTGCGTTTTATTCAAGGCTTTGTGACTATCAGGTTGATTATATAATAATTTTATCAACACCATTTCCGGCTGTGGTCTACACGAGGAAGCCATGCCAACCAGAAAAATGGTCAAGTGAGGAAATTCTAATGAGACATATTGAGTATTTGCCCTTTTGGTTGATTTTGTTCCTCGGAATATCGCACGATAGCTGGGTAAATATGACAAGTAAATATTACTGTTTGAAGCTCATGTTAGCTCCTTTAAATACTTTTAACCATGTGAACGCTTTTCTCCTTTCTTGAGGAAAAAATGTCAGCTTGGTTCAACAATTGAACACTTTATATCATTGTTTTGCAGACTATATTTGAATTTATGAGATATACAAGATGCTTTTATTTGTAAAGTATTATTATATCTAATTTAAATCAGAACATTTGTTATTATAAAAAAAGTAATTCTAAAGCACTGGCCTTCTTGTATTCAATGCTGATTTCCAAATTTGTCTCGATGGCTGTATCAAAAAAGGTTATCTATCTTTTAAGGTCGTACAACATAACTTGAAGTTTGGGATCGGAAAAATAAAGAAAGATTAATTAAACTTTTTATTGGCATGGTTCTTTCCGATAAAGAATTTTTAGCTCCTAATAAGGCAATTTTACACACAAAACCAAAAAAACTCTCATGGGTGAATGTTGTTCATGCTGGCCACCAGAAGACCTCTAGTTTTCTTGCAATGTCGACCAATAACTCCACTACCCAATCGCATGGTGTCGGGATTGGACAACCTGATACTAACGCAGAAATGAGTCCTTCAAACCTCAACGCGCAAGCCAGTCGTCCCTTTCTAAAAGGTTCTGTCCCTAATTCCATCTTTGTGGACATTACAACTGTTAAGGATAAGAAGATATTTTTAACAGAATTTACAGCGTTCTGTCAGGGCAATGAGCATCTTTGGGCAGTCGCAGACCAGATCCGTCGAGAATATCAACGTATGTACGCTGAGCTCACCGTTTCCCCGGCAATGTATGAGCGATTATGTACGGAGGGTCTTCAACTCCCTTCTTTCACTGACCGTTTTCTTGCATTTCCGTCTCTTTCACCAAGTGCCGAATTATTGAAAGTTACCTTGACAGGTCTTCCTCATCAATATGGTCGTCGCGATGGAGGACTTGCTCAACTTCATTCTGACATGCAACGTAACTTATCGTCTTTCGGCCATATTATAGACAGTGGTACGGTTAGAGGAACCTCTGGATTTTATTCAGGCAAAGGTTACGTTGTCTTGGAAAAGTTCCCTGAATCCGATCAGCAACGCGCTGAGACTCCTCGCCCAGAACTTCAACACAATGTGCATTGGGTTTATCAACCTCTTGCTTATTCGACCTCGGCTACACCAGTTTCTCTTCTTGAGGATGTGTCCATCAATGTTCACGCCACCTGGTCATCTATGAAACCCTACTGTCGCTACTGCCATGGCGATCATCCTTTGAAAGATTGCCAAGTTCGACAGCAAGCTACTATCTGCTATTGGTGTAACGAATCCGGACATATCGCTAAATATTGTGATAGAAAGAATGTATATGGAGTCTCGGGTGCTCCCAATAAGAAAACTCGTAAAACACCTATTGTATCGGCTACTGAGAAACCTCTTATCAACTTACCTGATTCAGTTACTTCTCTTGATAAGAATTTAGTCGTGTCTAATGAGGCTAATGTAGAGACCACCTCTCCTCTGGATGTAACACCTGCTACAGTACAAGAGGCTTCAGGTAGTCCTACTGTTCTTAAGCAGCTTGGAAGTGAGAAGTCAAAGTACGCCCGGGTTCTTCGTTCAGCTACTACTAAGATGAGGACATCTGAAGATCCCGCCTCTACGAATAACAATACAGTTCCTGTTGTTCCATCTGTTAAGGTCTGTCCTCACTGCAAGAAAGAAGGTCATGTTCGCAAACAACATCGTGATTGCGACTTCTACGTACCCCTTCAAACGAAACTCTCTGGAAATCCTCTGCCTTCCAATGAGGATACAGAAATGATGGAGTATCCTGACCCTTCTGTTCCCACGACTTTCAACGATCTAACTAATAAGGATGATATGAGTATCGATGCACAGGGAGGGACTACCTCTGACCATCTGGTCGCACTACATAGTGGTGTAGACCCTCTACCTTCTCAATAATCTTTATTAATATGACATCTTTATTGAACACTCGTACGGCTTCTAACTCTCATGAAACTCTTAACCCCCCGGATATACCTCAACAAACAAATTCAATTAACTTTCGAATTGCTACTCTCAACTGCCGCAGTCTTGCCAAGACGGCTGATGTATCAGTTCGAAACCATTTCATTCGTTATCTTCGTACGCGTTCTCTTGATATCTTAGCGCTTCAAGAAACTCATGCATCGACTATTTCATTGCAAGACACCTTCCATCTTCAATTTCAAGCAACTGACAGTTTATGGACTCCACACTGTGGTCTAATTTGCCTTTCTCCATTGCTGTCCTTTTCGGATACCAGATTTAGTGTTTGTGGTCGAGTCATTACTACCTTGGTCTCACATACGCAGGATGCCTTTGAACCTATATACGTCACAGTGATTTATGTTCCCGCAACACGTCGTGATCGCTTCGTTTTTCTAGATTCGCTGGCTCAAAATCGAACACCACTGCTACCAGATGTCTCATCCAGGCATCTTGTCCTTGGCGATTTCAATTACACATATGCAACCCATATTTCTTCTGCAGTTCCCCGTCAGGCACCTCCTTCTTGGCTATCATATATCGATCACCTCTTTCAGGATTGTGTTTCTGACAAAGATTGTGCTCCTCAAGTGACATTTTCTAGAGGTACGTCTAGATCTTGTATCGATTACATCTTTGGCACTCCAGACCTCTATGACTGCAAAATGTCCTCAAATGTTTCTTTCATTCAACCATCTTGGTCAGATCACTTCCTAGTCACATCCTATTTTGCTCTTCGGGCTCCTGTGCATTCCACTGTTCTTGGTAAAGGCCAGTGGCGGGCCCACCCACGATTGGCTTCTTCAGAAGCCTTTCGAAACCTTGTTTCAAGCACTATCACTACCACCATGATTTCCTTTGACCTAAGTCTCACTCCTCAAGAAAAATGGGATATGGTGAAATCAACCATTGCACAAGTAGCTAAATCATTTTCTCGTCGCTCTGCGTTTAATCTTACCAAATCTGAGTCCCTTTTACACCGCAAAAGGGCTAGGATAACAAAACGCCTTGCTTCAAATCCTGAGCTGTTGTCATCCCTTACGCCACAACTATCAATTGTCGAGAGTCAGCTTGCATCCCTACAACAGTACCATGCGGAGACGTTAGCCCTAAGGGCAGGCATTCGTTGGAGGGAACAAGGTGAAATCTCAGCAGGCTACTTGAAGCGCTCAGTCGCACAACGCCAGACCCGTCAGATCATGAAACAGTTGATTCATCCAACTACTGGAGCACTATGTTCCACTTCCAACGAAATGTTAGATGCTGCTGTCCAATTCTACAGTAACTTGTATTCTCCTGAACCGATTGATAATACTGCCATTGACGATCTGCTTTCGGCCATTCCAGACTCTCTCCGTCTCTCCGATTCAAATCAACGTTTCTTGACAAACAGCTTCACCTACGATGATTTAATTGAAGGGGTCTCCCGTTGTCCTCGCCGTAGCAGTCCTGGTCTGGATGGGTTACCTTATGAAATACTTCACCTCATTTTCATACATCCTGCCTCCAAAGACCTTGTGCTCCAAGTATACAATGATGCATTATCAAAGGGAGTTTTCCCATCTTCATGGTTCAGCACCTCAGTTTCTCTCCTTCCGAAGAAAGGTGACCTAAAGGATCTCAAAAACTGGCGCCCAATTTCTCTGATAAATGCCGATGCGAAGGTTTTTACTAGGCTGCTCAACTCTCGCATTATCAAATGTGCTCAGAAATTAGTCACACCATATCAAGCAGGATTTCTGAGAGGCCGTTTCATTGCTGATAATGGGTTGCTTATGAAATTGATCATGGAGCATGCACGGCTCACATCTTCAGACTCAGTTGGATTATTACTTGACCAAGAGAAAGCGTACGATCGAGTGCACCCTTCTTATCTATGTAAAGTCCTCCATCACTTTGGCTTCCCCCCATCAATCGTTCAGAGCTTGTCAACCCTATTCTTCAATACCGGTTTACATATCAACGTAAATGGCTTTCTCTCTACTCCTGTCCTCCAGCATCGTGGGCTCAGACAAGGAGATCCTATCTCACCTATTCTCTTCAACTTGGCCTTTGAGCCTCTCCTACGGCGTATTTTGTCTGACCCACATTTCTCCGGCTTTCAACTTCCAAAGTCTGTTTGTTCTCCCCCACACATACATTCAATCTCCTCAGTAAAATTGTTAGCCTACGCGGACGACATTGTTTGCTTTCTTAAGAACCCACAAGATCTCACAGCTTTACAACACCATATTCATTTGTATTCCAAGGCCTCTAATGCGAAGGTAAATTTCAACAAAACTGAAGCCTTTGCACTTTCTGGTTCTCGCTCTTGCTATCATCGCATTTGGAGAACTCCTCTTCTGCAACAACAAATACATTCTTGGCATGACAGTTCGTCGAGTCAACCCATCATTTACTTGGGATTCCCGCTACACTCTTCAATCGCCCAACGTGATGCTTATTTAACCTCACTTTTATCCCGACTTGAAACAAGCTTTCAATTACACTCTCATCGTTCTCTCTCATTTCGTGGTCGAGTGACAATCCTGAACTCCCTAATTCTCTCCAAATTGTGGCATGTTCTGCGTATCCTTTCTGTGCCAAAAAGGTTCTTTCTCAAGCTACAATCGCAAATTTCTGGCTTTGTCTCGGCAAAACAAACTCCGCGCATTAGCTTTGAAACGATGTGCTTTCCTCGAAATAAAGGGGGCTTGGGTGTCCTTAACCCGCCACTCCAACAAAGTGCACTACAGCTTCGATGGTTACTACCACTTCTACATGATTTTCCTTGCTCCCCTACCTCTGACTTCTGGAATCACCACTCACTGAAATCTTCCGTCGTCTTACCTCTCTTGGCTGACTTCCTTTTATCCCATCTCCTGCCTACCGAATCACGGGAACCCATTCAAACTGATTATCGGCAAGCTTTCGTGTTTAAACAACTACGCCCTAGAAAGCTAATCCAGTCACTAGATGGCGTTTTCTCTCTGTTCTTTCGTGCGGTCGACAATTTGCCTCATATCTTCGACAAAGTGGTAATTAACCCTCAAACAGCTCTTTGTCTCACTCTAGGCGATGTTTCTGTACCATCATCTTCTTGTCCGTTACCAAGTTCAATGGCTCGTTTATTGTGCTCTAGTGTGTACATGACTGATCCTATTTCTGGGAGGTTACGACCTAGATCTGCTCGTGAAATCTCTCTACACCCATACCTCACAAAACGCTTTCTTAAATGGGTCCGATCTGATCATATGAAGCTTTATCCTTTTTTTGTCCGGGCTTTCTTGCGTCCCAGCTCATCGTTCATCCCGGTTGCTCACACCCATATCGACATGTCTCCTTTCCTGGTAGCCTTGTCCTTGACTCCAAAACCCGGTGATCAACTGCGCCTCACATCTAAACGGTACCGTCGTCTATGTAGTCCTCCGGTGTCTTCTTCGACCCTCTACCCTGATCTTCCCCCATCAAAATGGCTTCTTCTATGGCGCTTCCCCCTCCGAGCACAAAGTCGCAACATATGGTACAGGTTAATCCATAATAAACTGCCTTGTCGGTCGAACCTTTACCTGCCATCTAAACTATGCCCTGTTTGCAAGAACCTGGAAGAAACACCTTCCCATTTCCTCTTTGACTGTCCTCAAAAGCTTGCCGTTTGGTCTCTTCTCTGGGATTCACAGTTTGAACAGCCGTTTTCGAAATATTCGCTACGTCGTGCACTGTTCCTCCTAGATTTCCCTAAATGTCGCCCTGATACGGTCCATGCTCCCTCTGTTTTCATTAGTACCATCTTGTTGGCTATATGGCGCAATCACTGGGCATTTATTTTTGATCATCGTCCTTTCCTTACGGATGTCACCATACGCTGTGTTAATCAACTCTTGTCCGTTTCTCTCCAAGAATCGCTATTATCAAGTGGGATTTCTCCTCTGCCTCTTCCACATTTACAGTTATCGGATCTTTCATCTTGTTGACTGCCATTAAACTGTATATGCTTAACTCTATAAATACAAAACCAAGAAAAAAACAATTCAAAATTTAAAAAACCCATATCAAAAACAATTTCACGTGCCATCATTATCTGTCACTTAATAAAAACCCGAGCTCATAGCTCCTTATACAGTCACTCCAAATTAATTATGGGACAAGGAAATTTATTGAGGAAAATTTTAACCTCATAACAAAATGAAGTTGTCTTTTTTTCATCCATCAACACATTAAAAAAACATGTCTGCTCAAATCTCCAAAGACTGCACCCGACCTTTAATTATATCTGAAGATGAAACAAAAGAAAGTAAAGCATGGGGGGGTTTTTTATCTTCTTAGAACACATCATACGATTAGAGAGATTGCTGACCTTGTTGGATTGAACAGGTCTACTGTACAAAATATAAAAGTCAAGATTGATGACTATGGTAGCCCTTTACCTCACAGGCAAATTGGGCGACCACTGAAAATAAATGAAAGAACTGAAAGGCATTTGAAGAGGATAATTAGAGAGGATCCTTTTGCCTCATTTAAAGAAATAAATGTGGAATTAACAAAGCTGGATGTTTTTGTTAGCATAGACACCCTTCGATCGTACGTGGATCGACTTGACTTCAAATCGTACAGAGCAGCTCACAAGCCTAGATTGACTGCAAGACATCGCAAAAGTAGGCTTCGCTGGGCGAAGGAACACCTCAATTGGACCGAAGGCCAATGGAGAAGTGTTGTTTGGTCTGATGAGTCGCGCTTTTGTGTAGAAGGCAGTAAACGCGGAAAAAGAGTGCTCAGGAAGAAAGGAGAGCGTTATGATGAAAGAAATATAATATCCACAGTCAAGTGGGGTGGAGGTGGTGCTATGGTTTGAGGATGTTTTTGGGAGGAGGTTTCGGACCTTTAGAAATTATTGATACCAGTTCCGTAGTCCAAGAAACATATATCAATATTTTGGCAAATGAGGTTCCATCCTTGGTTTACAAATGTCACGGCACATCTGGAGAGGGATTTTATCTTTCAAGAGGATGGTGCTTCCTGTCATACAGGTGGTTATGCTCGATGGTGGAAGGAGACCCACCAAATCAGGGGTTTTGAGTACTGGCCTGCTCAAAGCCCTGATTTGAACCCCATTGAGCATGTTTGGAATGCTCTTGAAAGGCGAATTGAAAGAAAAAGATCGTCGATCAAAAACTTGGAGCAATTGAAGGTGGCTCTACGAGAAGAGTGGGAAAGAATGGATGATGAGTTTGCGGACCGATTAGTTCGAAGTATGAAGAGACGGTGTGAAGCAGTTATCAAAGCTAAAGGCGGCGCAACAGAATACTGAAAAACATTTTATGAATATATTTTTAAAATAAACATGTGAATCTTTCTTTTCTCAAAACTTGAAATCCCAAGCTTAAGTATACACGTATTAATTGGTCTTGGAATTACATGCTATATTTTTTCAAAATTTTGTTTCGGTTTTTTGTCCCAAAATTAATTTGGTGTGACTGTATAAAAAAAAAAACTTTTTATTGGCCAGAATGCCGATAACCGTGAGAAATTGACTGTAGGTCGGATATAATTCAGATTTTCTTTCTATTTTTTATTTTTTTTTTTTTTTTATTTTTTTTTATTTCTTATTCTTTAAAATGTTTCGTGTTCTTAGAGGAAGAGCACAACTTGGACAGCATGTATTCAATTCTGTAAAAGCACAGAATAAGAGAATGATACCCTTTCAATTTAAACACATGTCAAGCACAACTACAGCAGAAATAGAAGAAAATAACAATACAAATCCTATGCCTAAAGATCATCATGCTGTTGTCTCTACCTTTGATCTTTTCTCTATTGGCGTTGGCCCATCATCCTCTCATACAGTAGGTCCCATGAGAGCAGCAAAGATTTTCATTAATGACCTGAAAGAACATAAAGTGTTGGATAAAGTATCTTCATTAAGAATAGGTAAAGCAATTCTCTCTTGACCGCGGAAAGAAAAAAAAAAGTTGATTGATAAAAATAGATTTGTTTGGCTCCCTTGCACTGACAGGTGATGGTCATGGCACACCAGAGGCTATCTTGATGGGGGTTGAGGGTGAATCTCCTGATTGTGTAGAGACAAGTACGATTCAGTCAAGGGTGAAAGATATAAAGATAAACAAGTCCATTCGTCTAGATGGAACACACAGAATCACATTTGATTACGATAAAAGTATGGTCTTCAACTACTTCAAGACATTACCTCAACATCCAAACGGTCTTCGATTTTGTGCTTTTGATGAAAAGATGAACATGATCGCAACCAATGAATATTTTTCTATTGGCGGTGGCTTTGTTGTAAATGAAGAAACTCAGCTAGATCATGGTGAGAATGTGTATTATAAACAAACATCAGAAAAAAAGAGTGTTGTCGCAGAACGTCGTGAGCAAGATGTCGCTGTTGTCTCTTTACCTTTTAGAAACTCAGAAGAGCTATTACAAGTCTGTAAAAGAGAAAATATGACGATTGCTCAAGTGGTATTTGAAAATGAATTAAAATGGAGTACACCTGAAGCAATCAGGGAAAAACTGTTGAGGATCTGGAATACGATGGATGATAGTATTCGTAATGGCGTCATGGCATCTCCCGATGATCATCTTCCTGGTCCTCTCAAGGTCAGACGTCGTGCACCAAGACTGTACAGTAAGCTCTTGAAGGGTTTGTATGGTACGCCTATGAATACTACTACAACTGGCTATCAAAACAATCGTATCTCTGCTGATGGATCACAACTCGCTGACACTGCTAATTCTCAGTATCCGCTCTCTCTCAGCTTTTTGCCCAAGAGACCTCGAAAGAGATTCGTCTTGCCTGCTCTTGATTATCTCTCGGTGTATGCTATTGCTGTCAACGAAGAAAATGCCTGTGGTGGTCGAGTGGTCACTGCACCCACCAATGGTGCAGCAGGCACTATTCCTGCCGTGCTCAAGTATTACCTCGAATTCATTTCTGAAAACCCAGAAAGAGACGTGATGGAGTTCTTGCTCACAACTTCTGCTATTGGTATGTTGTTTAAACGTGGTGCTAGTATCTCTGCGGCTGAGGTTGGGTGTCAAGGTGAAGTGTGTGTTGCCTGTTCAATGGCCGCGGCAGGTTTCACGGCTGTGATGGGTGGAACGGTGGATCAGGTAGAGAATGCGGCAGAGATTGGTATGGAACACAACTTGGGTTTAACATGTGACCCGATTGGTGGCCTTGTTCAAGTACCTTGTATTGAAAGAAACGCGTTGGCTGCTGTCAAAGCGATCGCTGCAGCTCAATTGGCGCTTAATGGTGAGGGTGATCATCGTGTCTCTCTCGATCAAGTCATTGAAACAATGCGTCAAACAGGTCATGATATGATGTCTAAATACAAAGAAACAAGTCAAGGAGGATTGGCAGTCAACGTGCCGCTGTGTTAGATCATTTTTTGTGTTGTCTTTATTCCTTCTTTTCTTTTTGTGATTGAGATAATAAAATAGTGCCCACAAGTATAAAACATGCACCTATCCACCATCGTGTTGTTAAAGGTTCATTAAATACCAAATAACCCAAAATCGCCTACAGAAAATAATTAACTTGAGCATAAACATTGAACGCTTTCTTACAGAAGCACTAAAGTTGGCTGCTCCATTAACAATAGATACTTGCACTGAAGATGAGGCTGCATTCAGAGCTTTTGTAAACATTGTCCACATGACTGAGTTACATATGAACGTAAATAAGAAAAATATAATTCGAGTAGCTAACAATGTTGCCTGCATTTTCTTTAATAAACTATTTCGTGTTTTTTTTTTTTTTTTTGTTCATTTACTTCTTCAGGTACAAAATTCAGTTGAGAAATAATATAAGAGTGAAGTAACCTTGTCTTTTCATCAGAAAAAAGTTTTGCAAAAACAGAAGATAAAGCTGCAAATAAACCAGAAGTGATGGCAAAGAAAATAAATGATGCTTTGTTTGACATTTCAAAAAAAAAAATATATAACAGCATTCTCTTTTATTCAATTCGTTTTTGAAGACCACTACGGAGAATGAAATAATCAAAGCTAGAAGTATTTAACCTATGAAATTTCTTAAAAGGTCTTTGTATGCTGTATACATTAAGAGATCAAAGAAAGTCTTGTTACATTCAATCGAATTAATTCAATCTTGATTAGAAAAGGAAGAGTGTCAATAGGTGGCCAATTAAAGTATGTGATTGTAAAGAAAACTATAATTCTAAAATTCTTTATAGTCCTTAAATCAAGTTCTTAAGATGAGAATGTGCTGATAAAGAAAATGCTTTTGATATATCTGCTAATGATTTTTTTATATTAAACACTTCTGTGAAACTCTTTAATTATCACAATGAATAGCTTATTAAAAGTTGAATACAGGACAAATTGTTGACGCTAATCTTCATGTTACACGCACACTAAGGCTGGGTAAAATGGGCTGCAAACAAGAAAAAGACAAGATACTCATGATCGTACTCGTCTTTCATACTGTTTATCTTATAATTGTCTTTTAATTTCTCTTATTTACCAAAGAACAAGAACACCCGCAATTGAAAACCATGCTTTAACTTGCAATCTATCTTTCCGCTGCGAAAACAGCACCAAAGAACATGTAAGCTTAACCTTTAAATAAAATAAGAGAAGACCTCAATACAAACATAACATGCACAGGGCTTAGAAACAGGTCCTGTGATGATGAGAAAGAAGGAAGGCCCACTTTTTTTTTTAGAATGTTTAAAGCAAATGAAGTGAAATCAATTTGCCTCGGTACGACACAACTCCGCTTGTCACCTCTTGCTTTTAAAAATATAATCGTAGACAAATCTCTTAAACAAAAGAGACTTTTCTGGTTTCAATGGCTAAAAGAATAAACAAAGTTTACTGTTCATATTCATCATGAAAGCCTTTAAGAAAGAAATTGGCTTAAAAGTATTGTACACTGTTTTTTTTTTCCCTCCATTGTTGATGAATTTGAAGGAACAAAGTGACACGAAATGTCAGACAAAATAAAAATAAAAAATTAAAAAACAGAGTAGCAAAAGTGAAACTAAAAAAACAAGAGTGGTATTTCACTCTCTTTTTCTATTTTTTTTTTTTTTTTTCTTCTTTCATAGATATTTACCAAAGAAAAAAACAATATTGAATGAAAAAGGAAACAGGAAAGGAGCCACAAACCTAATTAAGGAGAAAATGTTTTTTTTTTTCGCCTCTTTTTTCTTGTCTTACTCGAAACATCTTTTCCCGAATCAAATTTGTTGTGTGCTACTAAGCGAGAGATATATTTAATGCCTTCTAGATTTGCTCTTTTTTTTTTTTCTTTTAATTTTTATTTAATCATGAAATCCCTGTCTATTATTGCAAGCATCACTTTAGCATTCATCAGCTCTGCTATTGCTCAAGAAGGAGCTACTGTTCCTACTGCTAATACTGGATCATCCAGTACATATTCTTGTGATCCCAATACATGTAAAATCGCAAACAATTGTTTGTGTGCTTCTCAATCTCCACCTGGTGGTCTTTCTCCTAAGGATACACCTCAAGTAAAGCATATATTCATTCAATTATCATAAATTGACAACATTTTATTTAGTTTGTAACAGTAACATACGATGATTCTATTCAAGCCTCATTATTTAATACCGCTGCATCCATGGTGAATGTTACGTAAGAGTTCTTTTTTAAAAGAGCTTATTGTATTGACTCTGTAAATAGTAATCCTAACGGTTGTCCCGGTCACGGTACCTGGTAAATACAAAAATAAAGTGGCAAAATTCTATTTTTGGATGTCAATTACTAAATTTAACATTTGCACAGGTTTGTTTCAATGGAATATACTGATTTTTCATTGGTACAGCAGTGGTATGCAGCTGGTAACGAAATCGCAGAGTAAGTCCACCTCTCACTCTCACATATCCAAACCTCTAACTTATTATGTAGTCATACTTTCTCTCATGTAGGCACACCTTCTGCTCAAGAAATCTCTTCTACAAAATCTATGCTCAATGCATATGGTGGTATTCCCAACCAAAAGATTCAAGGGTTCCGTGCTCCCTTTTTGAATTATACCAAGGATACATTGAATATCTTGAGCGAACAAGGCTTTTTGTATGATTCAAGTTCAAGTGCAGTCACTGACGATGCTTACTGGCCTTATACACTTGACAATGGTATGGCCAATGATTGCTGGACTGGTATTTGTGCTGCTGGTCAAGTTAAATTACCAGGTCTTTGGGAAATCCCCATGTACTCTGTTTTGGATAACGCCAGTATTCCTCAATTGATGGATGTCTATCTTTCCGGTACTCCCTCTGATGTCACACAATGTAAGTTTATTATGTTTCCGTACAATTCTTTAATTGTTTTTGTTTTTAGGGAGCAATGCTGCTTTTGAAAAACACTATAATGGAAACCGTCAACCATTCGGTATCTACGTTCACCCAAGTAAAGTATGATTGTTTGCCATCCAGCCTTTCTTTACTAATCCCCTCTTTTCTATAGCTCACTTGACTACTTATCCTGGTCTTGCTGATCCTAAAGACATGTACGATGGCGTCATTAGCTTCATTCGGTCCATTGCCGCAAAACCCGATGTTTGGTTCGTTACCAACCAACAGTTATTACAATGGATGAAAAATCCCGTCAAGGCATCAGAACTTGGTTCTCAAGATTACATGCAATGTAAACAACCTGTGATCAGCAAGGAGATCTGTAACGGTCTCGACGATGACCATAACGGTGTCATTGATGATAATTTGGTCAATAGTTGTAACTTTGGTACGACTAGTACAAAGACCTGTTTCAATTGTCCTAGCACTGCCCCTACTTTAAGTAACCCTACACCTGGCTCTAGTGCCCAAAACGGTACCTCAGGATATCGTTACCCTATTCCTGAAACTTGCGAGTAAGTTTTTTTTTTTTTTTTTTTTTTTTTTTTTTTTTTTTTTTTTTTTTTTTTTTTTTAAAAAAAAAAACTTGGAATTTAAACTGATTCTTTTATTAGTACTACTTGGTGGGATCCTATCGGTAACACTTGTCTCTGTACAACTGCTGATTGTCAACTCAAGAGTGTCGCTGTTCCTAAATCAACTACATCATCAGGAACTAACTCTAGCAGCAGCAACTCCAACGGTAGCAGCAGTTCTGGTAAATCATCTACTGCAGCCAGTTCAAGTGATTCAAACAACTTGTCAACATCTATTGTTCCTGTCATTTTAGTAACTGGATTGATCACCACTCTTAGTCAATTATTTTAATTATAGAAATAAAATAGTAGTAGCTTAATTCTTGTAATAATAATAAATATTGTGCTTTATTTTTTTACATATTTTCTGGTGTGATGTTTTTTAATTCTAAAATTAGCTCGCAAAACTCTGGATCACTAAATATAACAATGAGAAAATGAATGATTTATATAGAAAAAACTTACTTTCGATGCTCTGATTGAACAGAGGATAAGTTAGTAACACCAGCCATGATTTGTTCTGCTACAGCTTGAGTAACACTTGGTGGGAAATCACGCAAGATGGTAAGACATTCTAGAATTTCAGCCAAGAGTACATTTCTAGTGGCAGCGCATATACACAATCTCAACAGTCCAACAACAGTACGTTCGATAACTAACACACTTTGTTTTTCTGCAAAACTCAAGATACCAAGTATATAATCGGCAGCAAGAGACCTGTTTAGAGTCAGACAACTGCAAAAAAGCTAGTGCTTATAAATTTTACCATAATTCCTCAATTCTCTCTGGATTTCGTACGGTGATCGTGACCATGAATTCCAAAAACAAGGCAGCGACAGGATCGTATGGTATCGTAATTGTTGATTTTTTCATCTCTTCTATATCATATCCAATTTCACGAATCGCGGTCAGTAGACACTTTTGAGTTTCTAAACTAAAAGAAGTAACGTCTGCAAACAACTCTTGCAGCTTACAAACCGACACGCATTCAACTGCACACATGGCCATTTCCACTTCTTCTTCTGTTGGATCTCGGCTATAAGCCTCATCACCCGAATAAGGTGAGAGTAAATAAGAAGATAAGGTTGACAGCAGGGACCCATCTCGACGAGTGGTATCCTTAGAGGGTTTAGGTGTCTTTGGCTTGAGCGGTATATCTCTTGTTCTTGACAAAAAGTCCTCAACTCGTAACATGGCATTGGGTAAAAGCGAGCTCAAGAACAAATTGCGAATGATCTTCAGCACTTTGGTCCAACCCTTTCGAAGTGAGTCACCATGACTTGTGACGACCGTAAAGAGTACGACAGCAGCCAGTTGTCCTTTATAGTTGCGACCCAATTGGACTGCGAGTTTACTGACCACATATTTCTGTCCTGCGACATCCACGATAGGGTCAGGCACAGACGATGAAGAAGATGAGATTTCTAGTAAGCCGGTGGCTAAGGCTAAATTGATCACAATGCTATCAAACGCGTCATGCAGCCCAAACCTTGCGGCAAGCGTCGCACTGTGACGGAAAGCGGTGATGGCTGTCTCAAGGGTATCGTCATCCTGAGCTGTGTTAAAGGCGCAGGTGATGGCTGCTATCAAAGGTCGCCAGACCTGTTTAAAGACGGCATGGTCATAGACTGATGGAGGACATGGTTCAAATTGACCCACAAGGTTCGATCGATGTTGTAGTTGCTTCCAAGCATAGTTGTATCCTAAAAGACCTTCATGTTCCTCTGGCATTAATATCTCATCTCGTCGAATGGCCTGATAAATTGCTGTCAGATAATCCCGAGAGAAGTCGGCCTTATCATTCATACCGCTCAAGTTGCGAATGTATTGATCCACAGACATACGTGACTGAGGTCTTACTTGTGGGTTGTGCTGATCTGTATTGAGCATAATGATAGAGTATGTTAAAACTTGGGCTGCCAACACATTTTCAATCTCGGGTGGTCCGGTTTCAAAAAATGTTTCTGCAAACGTATCGGTGATACGGAAAATCTGTTGTGATTCACCTGGTAAACGAAATGTTTCGAGCACCATACGCAGTGCTTCATCAATAGTTTTCTATTGATTCCAATAAATAATCTTGTACCTCGTCTTTTTTTTTTTACATATAACTTACGCCTTTGAAATCAAACTGACGCATATAAACTTGTACGAGTTCAAGGTTCTCTGGTTTACCAAGATATTCACCTAATGTCTTCTTATCCAGCTGCTGCGTTGATTTTAAAAAGTTGGAAAGGCTTGTGTTGAAATCATCAGATGAAAGTATTTCATTCTCTAATAAAAAGGCAATGCTTTTTTTGGGTGATTCGTTGAATTTCTTTGCACCCTCAAGAATAAGTCTCTTTCGTCTTTTGCGTTCCAACAATTCATGAACCTCATTGGATTCCTATTTACTATGTTAAAAAACGCACTCTTCCACATAGCAAGGCAAGGAGTTTTTTTTTTTTTTTTTTTTTTTTCTTACACATACAACATAATCATCACCATCCTAATAGTAAGTTAATTTTCTTATCTTCTTCTCTTTTTCATTTATTAAACTTACTCTATTAAGATTTCGTTCTGCCATTTGCGTGATGAACATACATACTGTATCCAAACAAAGAGAATGATAATTGGTAATTGAATAACTTTGTGGGTCGGGGAAAGAGTTCTACATACAATGTAAGTCTTTTTCTTTTCTTATAAGATCCTTATTTACTCTGCATAAAAATTGAACCAATTCTTCAAATAGGTCACCACATGACAAATCACAATCATAATTATACCACAAATCAATCATAAAACCCTCTCTACGAACAAATTGTAATAAATATTCTAGCAATAATCCACGTATCTCGGGTGTCAGTGGTGCTTGATCAACTGAATTTTTTGTTTTCTCTGTAGATTTTGCCAAGATGTTGGGAGAGGCACTTCTTGATGTATCAGTATCAAGTGTCTCGATTCTGGTTGACAAGAAGCTGACTTTACCGTCTTCGTCTATATCCACGTTATCCGTGACAACAGAGAGTCTTTGAATCAAAAATGACAAGAAGAGTTCTTGCTGTAACTTCAAAAACGCATCTAGTGTATCAAATACGGTCGCAATCACTCTGAGGGACAAGGAAAGTAAAGGAACAGAAGGTGTCTTGGCTAATTGAAAGGCATATTTACAAAATTCATCTGTTACGAGAGATCTCAATATTTCAAATCGACCAATGCTTCTACCACCCACTTCAAATGCGATATTCAATAGTTTTAGAGCCATGATACGCATGGAGTCAGTGTGCTTGAGTTCATGTGGATTGAGTAGTGAAATTAAAACTCGCAAAAGTTCTCGAATGGTAGGTATTCCATATGGCTTTGGAATGACATTGCTTACTGACATATACACAGATAGTTTAGTGAATAAAGAAAGACAACGGTTTCGTTATTTGTGTATACCTGAGAGTGACCTTACAGGTTCAGAAATAGGTGATATGGTATATGAATCTGTCTTTTCAACTATAGATTCCTCTGTGTCTTGATCTGTTTTTTGTTCCACTGAATCAAGTGATGACGCAGCAGTAGTGGCTGTTGGTGTGCTCATATGAATCTGTTCTGCTAATTCTTCTGCTGCATCTGAAGGTGACTCTATGAATGACCAGTCATCTTCCAAACTTTTCAACCTAGCAAAGGAAATGAGGATGAATTCTGAATTTTGTCTTATTTTACCTTTCAAAAATAGCAATAATCATATTGATCATTGAATGTTCTGCTGATTTTCTCAACATTTCTACAGAAAAAATGGTCAACTCTACGCTTATATCTAATTTAAAAAAGAAATATTACATACCACTCAGTCTCATCTGGCAGCATATACTAAGCCCTGACTCCATAATTTCACAAACTGCTTCATCGCTCAGCACCTGTCCACATTCATTGATCAAGGCCATCTCCAATACTTGCAACATACGCAACAAGACAATTTCATCAGAGATAGCATCTGATGATACAAATTTACATCCACTTGTTGCTGATGTCAAGGTATTCATGGCATGCGCAATATTTGGACTCTTTATACCCAAAATACCATAACTTAAAAACTTTTCAATGCTTCCTAGAGCAATGGCTGCTACTGGGCCTGTTGTATTGCCAGAACAAATCACTTCAAGAAAGGGTTGAACTAATTCTAAAGCATCTATATCTTTTACATCTAAAATGCTAGATGTTTGTTATTGTTATCTTTCATTATCTGATCTACTTACCTTGTATGCTTTCCAGATGCTGTTTGAGTCGAACAAGCCCTTCTAATAACGGGTCTTTTTTCTTTTTATTGATTTAATTTAGTATTATTTTTTATAAAAACAGTTGTTTGTTACCTCTTTCAAGCTTGAATCCTTTATGTTTCTTCTTCCTGTACGTAAGCCCATACTACCACCTAAAGTACCCATTCGAAAGTTACTCGTATTCATACTAGACCATCTTCCATTCTTACGCATCGCGCTTGTCACAGCTATACCAAAATTATTAAAAGTGTTTCTTTTTTTTTAAAAAAAAATCGTTGTAGTTGTTTACCAATGATTTCTGCATGAATAATTTGTAACCAGCTTGCTTCAGATTTTAACGTTGTTTCATTTGAAATATTTTTAGCTGGTGATTCTTCTAGATTGACTGCTTCTGGTTGTGTTGTCATGATGAAGAGGAAAAAAAAAGGTACTGCTTGTCCGATTTAGGTGAATGCTCTCTTCAGGGAGAAAAAATAAAAGAGAGAGAGAAAAAGAAAGAGGATATCAATTTTTAAAAGTCAGCATATGTGATGAAGTAGAAACACAATTGCAGAATAAAAAAACTTTATGAATATCCTATCAATTCATTCAAATGAACTTAATTATGATTTAAATCTATACGAGTAACAAATGTTATATAGTAGTTAATTAACTTGTACTAATGATGTTGCTATGCTCCATATTAGAGTAGCATTGCTATTTGGCTTTAAGGGGGGGGGAATAAATTAAAGCATCAAGTTTAAAGGGAAAAGAAAAATGATTCCGCACTCCCCTTTTCTATGACTTCAAATAATGGAATACTGACAATTGAACTTGACGCATTTATGGCTGAATCACGTCATAGCTTTTCTTTTCCGTTTTACCAAAAAGCGGGATATTTAGATCCGAACTTCTTCTTTCCATTACATCAATAACATACTAGAAAAAGCAATTGCAATAGAGGCGTAGTATTTGCAATATACATTAAATATAAACAAACCTAGAAGAAAGATAGGTGTATAGTACTTCAGGTAAGCTACCTGATGCCCCCTTTTTTAAAATAAACATGTGAATGGCTATAAAAAAGATAATTTCGTCTATTTTGGGATTTTCTAAATTTACTTTATCGTGGTTTAAAAAAAAGAAAACAAAAGGAAATGGGAAAAACATACATCCATTTTGAAAGGTATAAATATCATCCCAATTCTTTCATGTGTTTTTTATATCATATACATAATGGTTCGTTTATTATTCACTACGTTAATGGTCTCTTTATTTGGCATTGCTGTAACTCTTCCTTTGGAACAAGCAGCTGCAGACAGCTCTTCAGTTGATTTCCAACACCCTTCTTATAATACCCAAGGTCTTCCTTCTGATATCTTTCCTGACTATTCTGGTATAGAATTAGAAGACAAAGAACCATTGAAGGATGGTTTAATTTACTTAGAAAAGCAAGGTTCTGGTGAAAAGTTGCCCAATTAAACTAATATAAATTCGTATATAACCATTGTAAACCATAATTGTAATAAAATGATTCATTCTTTCTATATTTTACCATTTAAAAGATGTACATCTATGAACCGCGGATGAAAAACAAAAGATAGATTATGTCTGTAAAGGATTATAATGAATATAAGCATAGTCTTTTTCATCTGATACCACCCCTTTTTAGTTAGACATGAGTATAAACCATCTTGTTCATCTAAAGTCATTTAAACTTAATGCTTTTTTAATAAAGAAATATAACTTGTATCAATTCAAAACTTCTTCTGAAACTTATACAAAAAACTTAACATCCGCTAACTTTTAAATGCTGACCCTTTTTTCCGTTGATTCTATTGTAACAATTCATATATTAACATGTACTATACCTATTATAGTAGATTTTGAGTATACCAGTGTATTTTGATCTATCAATTGAAGTTATTCTAATGAATACATGTGATATATAGCTATATAATGGGTCTAAAGTAGCTTTTAATTAAGTAAAGGTAATGCAGAGTTCTAAAGTTAGAATAATGACCTTACTTATACATACTAGGGTAGCGCGTGAAAACAAAAGTTAAATCAATTCTAAAAATCAAAATTTCATATTTGGTTGTGTCCAATTGTTTTTCAAAATATAAAGATTTACATCTTCAATCTTGTTCCTCTTTTCCTTTTGGTTTTGGTTTATGCAATAGTTACATAATTTGATTGGAACCAAGCTAATGCTAAGACGTTTAAATCTATAATTTTTTTCACTACTCTTATAGATGCTGCTGCTATACGATGTATAAATACGCATATGTATTTACTCTCGTTGAAGCATTCCGCTTTCTGTATAATTCGTTTTCCTTCGTATTAATCTGAAAGAAGCGTTGAGTTTGGGCATATTTATTTTTTAATTGAATAAAAATACGTACTCATGTAATTTTTAAATAGTTATTATTACCATCCTATGCTGTAAATGTAGTATATGCCTAAGCAATAATAACAAAAGAAACAGATAATTCTCAAGCCTATAAAAAAGTATGTTATAGTTTTATTTATTGCTGATATGTGTTGCTAGAAATACCAATGTCGGTACGGCTAACGCAAAGTACATAGAAGAAATTCGTAATTATTTTTTGGGAGGAGGTTTTGAAGAATTTCATATACAGTTGTCTTCTTTGTAGTGATATTCACAGAATGTCCTTCCTCTTACAGCCCTCTAACAGTTTTTTTTTTTTTTTTTTTTTTTTTTTTTTTGCATATATTTTATACTGATTCCTATAACACCACATTGGCAAATAAGTAGATATACATGAATAGTTGTTAAGCCTCTTAGTAAAATGATTAAAGGTTCGTGTTACGAGTGAATGGCAGAATAAAAGATAAGTTTATTCAGTTTGAAACGCAGGTAGGATTTTAACTCATTAGTGATTCAATGAGACAGATATTTATATTAACATCATAGGTATAAAAAAAACGAAAGCATTTATTTCTTCTGTTTCTTGGTGGGATGGGACAGAACATAAGAATCATTAGATAACCAATATAAAGGTGGGCAGATAGCGGGAAATTTCAAAGTAGCGCAACTAGATACAGCGGCAGTTACAATCTTTAAAGCAACTTCAAAATCAACGTTCTTTAAGTACATCAAGTGTGTAAGTATCCTGGGAAGAAGGGAAATTTGGTCTAAATTCCCAAAGAGCTTTACTTGTGCAACATTAATCATCCTGTAAACCTTGGGAGAGGCGAGTTCCATGACATACATATGTACAGGATTTTTGCCGAGACTTTACGATTTGAACAAGCGATTTAACAACACCATCTGAAACCAGTTTGTTCATAGTAAGCTTCATTTGTTTATCAAACTTTATCAAGTCGGATTCAACATAAGAGTTTTGATCGGATCGTTTGAATTCAGCAATCAATACAACACATTTTACACTACCAGAAAGATTGTAGACCAAAAATCTGGTTGGTATGGCTTGGGATTGTCTCTTTCAAGTTGGCCATTGGCCCATTTCATATTCAGCAAGGAATCAGAAGAAAAAATAGACGACAACAATGGTGAAAGATAATGGTGAACATAGCTATCTTCAATGGAACAGTCAGGTGGGCCATTAATAAATGTTAAAACTTGAGCTCTATGTATATCCAAGTTATTCGTTGGTTCACAAGCATCATTAAGCATTTTGGCGCATAAAGTTAAAGAGGAAATCCAGTCAGGAGGAGAAGATTTTTCAATGCTCATATACCAATTGTAGCATCGAATGTCTCTTTCAGGGTGATGTGTTTCAAATAAAAGTGATGGTTTGAGGGCATTTGAACAAGAGTTGAAATATTTACTGATGGATGAGGCATAATTTTTATCAAAGATAGATGTCATTTAACACAAAAAGGGTGTATGTCGGAAAATCGGGCAGAAATTTACCATATTAATCATTTTGATCGTTGTGCTTTTCAAGTTAAAGCATAAATCAGAAGTGCAATGATCATTCAGCACCTATTTGATGTCATTGGCCAGATCTTCTACGGAATGAGTTGAATTCCCCTGAAAAGAAAGAGTGTAGTCACTGAAGTGTCTGGAATGATGGTCTATGAATAAGTCTGAGGGAAATCCCGTTTCATATTTGTCACTATCATATTCCTCATTTCCATCTTTTAATTACAGCTGGGAAATCTCTTTAAACAAAAAAAAAAAAAAAAAAAAAAAAAAAAGAAAAAAAAAAAAGAAAAAGAAAAAGAAAAGCACAATAAGAGCAAACCTGCGACCGTGTTCCATAGGAAGTAGGTTATCATTACTCCAGCTTAATGAAATTACATTGATAGATACTTGGCATGAAGCTATGCTTGCAAGTGTATCGATTGGATCCTGGTGAAGAAATTCATTAATGCATGGAATATACATCAACAGGTCATTCTTACTATTTAAATTTAACATTAATAACCTGTATATAAGACCAAAGGCAATCAATAAAACTCAGTAAACAGTCATACACAAAAAATTGGTGAAGATCATCATTGCTTATTGTAGTGATAAATCAAATTAAATAACCCTTTAATGCACTCTCTTCTAACATGATAACAATTATTTGCAGACTGATTCACATTTATAGCATTACCCATAATTTCACAAACATCAAAGATACATTCGAGAGCTTCATTACTATTTCTTATTGCCTTCATACTTGTGCGAGTACTCTGCTAAGCCTGCATTACTATGTCTTTAAATAATTACGCATGGTTAAATTTGTGTTAGAACAGAATAAGCGGACTGTATTTTTTTCTTGGCCTGTTTAAAAAAAATTGTACTTTTAACTTGGATAATCATCAAAAGGCATGACAGAAGAAGATAAAAATTTAGTAGAATTAGAAAAGCAAACAGAGAAACTTCTTCTAGATCATTTCAAGTAATCAATAGAAAATGCTATGGGTTATTTATTTGTATATTAATACACTTTTTTTTTGACAGGTTTATTTATGAAGCTACACGCCTTACATTTGAGTTCAACTCTTTGTATTCAAATTATAATTCCTTATCTCGAGTAAGAAAACGCTTGACGGATGAAGCTAGTGTAATTGAATCATTAAAGACAATGGGTAAAAGTCTAGACTTTAAATGAAGCAACGATTAATTATAAAGTTTATACTAGATGAATCGCTGGATAAAAGTAAACAAGACCTATCGATCAGAAAAAGAAAGTAAAAGAAAAAGCGAAACAAAAGAATCGCTAATGGTTATTTATCACTCTAGTGTAGGTTGGAGCAACAAGAAGATTTGGCTTTGAAGCAGTTTATAGAAATAATCAATATTTTGAGTGAATACACAGAAAAAATCAGAACCAACATCAAAGAGGCCTTGACTCAACATTGCAAAGCAACCTTTAAAGAGGCAGAAAACAAAATCAGCCCAGTTACCGAGACGATCCTGTCGCTTGAAGAGGGGAAAATGGATATCTCTGCAGGTGAAGCCATCCGTACTTCACTCGAGCGATTCAAGGGACAAGTGGTTGAGTCTCAAACAAAGAATATGAGACAAATCGCAGCTAATAATGAAAGAAGTTTTCAAGAGATTGTCAGTGAGATGAGGAATAGGCTTGATCGAGTTAGAGAGAATGATGCTATTGTTCGCAGCGCAGTTCAACTGATCGAAAAAGAATTTGACACCAAGCTGAACGAGACCGTTAAAAAAAACCTAGTGGAAGAACAAAAAGAGGGTAGTATTGTATCAGAAAAGATTTTAGAGATTATACGAAATGAGGTTGATAGGCTAGGGCCTGCCCATCTTCAGTCAAACCTCACTCATATACCCGAGATCAAGCAGTTTGTAGAATTTAGTAATCTCCTACTTTCCTCGTCTGAACCTATGACTCTACCTCTCTTGATTTCTATTAGGGATACAATGAGCTCAATGAGTCAAGAGATGTTGGCTTTGAGGCAGCAATTGGAAGAGACACAGTCGATCGTGGGCTCGATGCGATGCAGCCATATTTATAATAATGCTCAGATTGATGAAGCAGCTACTGCAGCTAATATGCAAAGTATTCAGTATCGCATGGCTGTATTGTTTAACAATGTTAAAATGATTGAGACTACACTTAATGCAAAGTGTGATTGGACTCAGCAGATAGAAACTCTTTCGTCTAAAAAGAGAGTGAGAATGAATGATGATTATAATCGGAAAAGTGATGATATAACAAAAAGAATAGAAGAGGCTGAAAGAAAGCATCAAAAGCTACTTGATTGTATTATACAATACAAAGAGAATGTACTTGATGATATGTTCCCAACACGTCTTGAAGCTGCTATGAAGAAAATTGAACGAATACTGACGTAAGCCTTTTATTTAATTCTTTATGTATATTGACAACTATTCCATGCATTAGAAACCATGAAGCTTTTATTACTTTTATTATTGATCCTATCTCAACAAAAAGAAAGATGGAAAAAGTGATAGAGGAAGAACAGTATCTTGATCCAGCAATGATAGACTGTATTGAACACCTGATTAAAAAGAGTACAAGTGAAGCTGCAGCACCGTTGCATGCCCAAATCAAGTCACTTCAAGAACAATTAAGCAAAAGGTCTTAATCTATACACATCATATCTATACACACATATAATATTATCCCTATTTCATCTTGTGCTTCTCTCATCCTTGTTTTAATAAAAACAGAAAAAAGTGTTTCCTTTAATATATTTCGTTCTAACATAATATAATCATACACAAATAAAAGAGGGAAAGGGAGGGGGGTAAAACAAAAATCATTTTTTAATGAGTCAAATGGCTTGATTGACTAATAGACATGCTATTGAACAATTTTTGAACAACTATTAAAGTTAGTTTTTTTTGTATTCAATAAAAAATATGTACTTACGAACAGTTTCATCATTAAAAGAATGATTTTGTGAAAACAGTGCAGGATAATGATTTCCTCTTGTTGTTGGGGTTGAAGCAGATGAAGATAAAAAGGCTGATATAGGCTTATTATGATGAGATGCTGTAGAAGATGGATAAATTAAAGGTGGACTTTGGGTATGGATATAGTTTTGCAAAGTGGGTAAAGTACCGGTATGTTGTCTTTCTTCTAGCATGATATCTGGCATGGATTGACTTGAATGCATAGAACTATTATTGCTACCTGTCGAAGTGGATGATGTAGGCATAATATATGTATTGAAATCATTAGGTTTATTAGTGCTATTGTTGCTGTTCAATGGATAAAATCCTATTGTCTGATTGGTATTGTTGTTTGCATACATCTGATATTAAAATCAATTTAATACATATAATAAAGCGTTTAATAGATTAATTTACCATCGATTGAGGTTTGCCTTCCATCTGTCCTGTCATGGGTGGACTATTGACAAATCCATTCATTGGGTGATTTGTACCCCAGATATCTAATCCATTAGGTGGACTTGTCGGTGGAGCTCCACGAAAGAGTGAAGGAGGTGGAGGTCCTCTTTCGGCAGGTGAATCAAAGATGGCTCGAATATTATCGGCCGTTCTTGATGAATTCATGTCTCTAAAGTTTCTCCATGAAGCATCCAGTGCACTTCCTGTCGTTGTTGTTGGATAATCAAAAAGTGAATAGCTTTTTAGTCCACTACTACTATTGCCATTCAAAACAGATTGAAAATCGTTCAAGAGAGATGAAGAAGACGAAGCTGTAGGCGATACAAGATCTAAAAAAGATGACATGTTAATATATACCGAGAAAATTGTTTAAGGATCTAACCTGAAGCCATCGTTGAAGAAGGAGGAGGCAAAATTTTACTATCAAACACATGAAAAGAAGTTGTTGTGTTTGGTGGCATGACAGAAGGAGTAGCTGCATGATCTAGAGTTGAGTGATGAACGATGGCGCTTCCTTCATACAAAGTGATTTGCTGATCTTTAAGATAATCTGTCGTAATCTTCAATGCCATAGCCAAGGCATCCATATTTCCTTTGACTGTCTTGAACTTAACAATTTCATTCCGCTTGGTCTCTGTCGTTGGAATACATTCTATCTCAATACGATATTCCTTTGATATACGTTGAACGACATCCTTTTGAAATGATTCTGATGACAAGACGGGTATCAACTGCGCAGAGTAAGGTATATAGAGTTTATATTCCTCTGGCAAGATAGATCTCACCATCTGAACCCCTAGCTCAATTTGCGATTCGGGGCCAACAAGAGTCAAGGTATCGCTTGCCAATTCAGCATCAGGCCACATCGGATACGTGCCTGTCTTCTTGGCCACCTCAGCCAAGAAATCGGCCTGACTTCCAATCAAAGTACGATGAAGCCAAAACGGAACATCCAGTACCTGTTCAACACATTCTCGATCCTTAGGGTTAATCAAATCCATCACAGCATGTCGTAAATTATCCAAATTGACCTGGTTTTTCATTGGTGTTCGTGCAACTACGTTGTCTTCATTGTCATAGTAACCTCCAAGAGCTGCAAACTCTTCCGCGTTTGAAAATTTCACATAGACACCGTATTTTTTCATAATACGTTGAATATTTTTACCACCGACACCAATGATACGCTTGTGATAGACCTCTGGTACATAAAATGAAATTTCGGCTGGCAACTCTTCTTGAAGTAAAGTCAAACCGTCCAAGGCTTTGGTAAAACTGCTGCTTTCTACTTCAATAATAAAGTTGTATTCGCTAAATGGAATGAACTTGATCTTGGCGCCTGATGTCTTCATGATTTTGTTGATCTTTCCACTCTTCTTACCACTAATAAATTCGCGTTGATCATTAGAGAGTTCAACATTAAAAACTGTACTTTGGTGAAACATCTGTCATAAAAAAAACGTGTTTTTTAGTGTGTGTTGTGGTAGGACCCTTATTTTCACAAACCTTTAAAAACGCCATGTCGTGTAACCGTTGATAGACATTTCGAACAGCTCTTTCAGTACCATATACCTCAATTCGACTTGGCTCGGGTAAATAGGTGACATCAGCAAGGGAAATTTGAGATAATTGAGACACTAGACTTGATATATTAGGTAAAAAGGTTGAAGCATTCTCAACACCATAAATATCACGATGATTAAAATAGAAACAAGCTTCATAGACTCCACAAGCCTAAGAAGAGAAATTAGCACGTTTTTTTCTCGGATAATTTTTTTTTTTGTACCAAAAAATGAAGAGAACGAAGAGTACGCTCAACGTTGACTTGATTTTCAGCATAAACAATGATTTGGTTACTTTCAGTTCCCATCTTTGGAAATTGAATGAAAGAAGCATTGTCTCGCATTATTTTTTTTATATCATTTCTTTTATGTAATAGCATCCAATCTAATTTACGAGGATGTAGTACAGCTTCTTTTTGATGTATGTCCTTCATCTACATTGTGTATTAGTCATAGCATTAATTGTTTTACTTTCATACCTTTTCATTTGCGAGGTTAGTAAGGCTTTCTTTAACACGTTCAACCTGATCTCCAGATACATAAATCAATGAATCATCATTGTCGTTATAGCGAAAGGGAGATGGAAAGTAAACCAAAGTAGTTGTTCCTTCCAAAATAGATTGAAGTCCAGTTCTTTTCCTTCCACAGATTAACGGATGTAATTTATATGGAATATCAAGTGTATCTACGTTAAGTTGTGACTAACAAAAGTGTTAAATACAGGCCTGCACTTTTTTTTAAAAAATCTTACTTGTTTATCCAACATCACCAAAATGTTGATTCTCGCTTTTTCAGCTTGGTTGGGTATACCAGTAATAAGGATATTGACTGTATTTTGAGAGGTAAATGAAGATTGAGGCAAAGGTTCTGTAAGGGCAATAGTCGTTTCTGTTTCTTTTGCTATTTTATCACATGCTGTTCTAAGTTGATTACAATCTTGATCAGGGATCTTTATATTCAAGTGGATCTAGAAAGGGATCATTATTTTAATTATTCAATTTTGCTGAAATACTGTATAGTTTACTTGTGTGGGATATAAATTCAATAACTCGGTTCTGGTTGCCATAACATCTTCTTTTTGCCCAGTTAATGTTAAATTGGTGCCTTCAACTGTTATTTGACAGGTCAAAGAAGTGGGTAATGTATTGACTTGTCCAAAATAAAATGAAAACGCACAAGTCATAATCGTCTTCTTTGTTTCCCTCCTCTTTTTTTTTTGTTGCTTTTTTTTTATAAAAAAAAATTAGAAAAAAAAATTAAAGAGTAAAAAAAAAAAAAAAATATTTGGTGAGTTTATTTTTTCAAAAAAGGAGATGCAAAAAAAAAAATAGAAATATCCTTTTTTATTATTTTATCCTTCTTTCTCTCTTGTTTTTTAATTTCTTCTGAGGTATTATTTTTTTTCCTTGTTATATTAAGAGGGCATACGCAAATATATAATAGTTTTTTGTAATCTTAGTAAAAAAAAATTTGTTACTTTTTCGTTGGATGATGATATCCACCCCCCTTGTAAGGAGGCCATTATTTAACTATTGGCTATGTTTCGAACAGTCAGTCACTTATTTGGTTGGCAGCAAAAATTTAGTGCCCACTATGCCTTTTTTTTTTTTGTATGAGGATTTTATTCGAATGCCGCATTTTAGCTAGTCATCATAAGAAACATTTTTAATAGCAGGGCTTAAAACTATGAGCAAACAAGCAAAAAGTGATCATGGAGATTTCAACTAGTGCCGCCAGACGAGAGACCAGTCCAGCAGAACTTCGCTAAGTGACTTTGTTCCAGAGTGCCCACTGTGCCTCGAGGATTTTATTCTAGTACCGCCTCCAAACGATCACTGTTACAAAATAGTAAAAACTAGAGCAATAAAATAACTATTACAATAATGCATTGTAATATTTCTACATTTTTTGACGATGTAAATTTTCATTGTGAATTCGTCTAAGTAGCACTGTGACTCTTGCTGTTGCTTCATTTGGCCAAAAAGGTGTGTCTTCAAAAATATATTTCCAGTGTAATCTTCATAAACTCAAATTTCCACAAGCAATTACATAAAAGGTGTCAAGCTTCCAATGCGATAATGTTTTAATTGTTGCTTGAATTGGTCGATTTATTTGATCAAAAGATAGTAGCGAAGGTTGAACAAGAAATCGTTGCGCTAATGTGTCTCATATAGGTCGTTTAATTAGGCAGGATCACAAAAAGTATCATCAGTTCCGATTGTGCCACATATCATGCATCCTTCTCATGATATATTTAGGCATAATTTTATATAGATGAGAGCGTATAGGAAGTTTTAAATGATAAAGCCTCCATAGCATAATTCGTGCTGGACGAGAGATTGAGGCGTGCCAAAATGTGTTCCATGAAAATTTGCTAGCTCTAGGATACGTGGACAGAAGACTATCTAAAGGAAGTATGCCGAGGTGTTGGAATCACTTAGGGATAACCTCCCAAATGGGGTGTCATCTGGTAGAGATGAGTTGAATAGAGAGGCAAACCGAGGTGCAGGACGTTGAAAGACAAAAGAGGATACAAATCCTCCGAGAGCACAGTTGGGTGAACTTTTAAAGGGGGATAAAAAATCTTCTTCAGCTATTTGGTCCGTATGCAGTAGATTGAGATATTTTATATTCCTGCTTCTTTGCTGACTGGATAGGAAAGATCCTCTGAGAGTAAGCTTACCATTGATAGCATTAAATCCATATACAACTTTTTATCAAAAGTAACTTCCAACCTGAGTTTTTTTAAGTATGGCCATTTGCGAGCAAAACTGGGCATACTCTGCATAAAGGTATTTCCTCTGCTGTACTAGTATTCAGGTCAGTCCAGTTAATTTTATAGCCTATGTGATCTAAAGTACGAAACATGGACAGGAAGCAACCAATTTTCAATGTCAGTACTACGCTTTCCTGAGAAAAGTAAAGGCAGAATCGCTGAAGGCAAGGAAGTCAAAACACAGAGCTCGTATTACATAAGAGATGTAGCAAAGGATCCCTGAGTCGAAGTCGGGTGCGTCGATTAGAGCATCGGGATGGACCATCGCAACTGAAGAGCTGAGTGCTGCATGGCTGAATCCAGGGGAAGCTTTGACCGATAAACAGAGTGCCCATCGTGTCAATAGGCAGCTTTGTAAAAATAAATAGTGATTTTGTAAAATTTTGTCGACGGCTTCATGACTTCTAATTGGCAACTTTGTACAGAATCGATTGGCAATTCTTTTTTTATAAATCTTTACATTATCTATGTTTTTAGTGTCTACATAAATTGCTTTATCGATACAAATGTCATATACTCTTTTTTTTTTTGATGAAATTTTTTGTATTAAATTGAACACATATAGCATCTTGTCGATAGTCAATGATACAGCTTGTGTAATAAATAATTTTTCTTTTTCAAGCCAGAGAGGAGAGAGAGAAAGAATAGGGCAGAAGCTGAGAAGCTTGGATAAACAACTAAAATAAGGACAAGAGAAGATTGCATTAAGGGCTTGAAGTTGTGAACTGCAATTAGGACTTGCAATAGCTGATAAGCAAGAATGAGACAAAGGAAAGTAAAAATAGGAATAGACGGGCAGTTTAATAGAGGGAATAATATTTGACTGATGTTTTATTAATAAAAATAAGTAGACATTTATACTACTGTAAGGAACGTGAAATATAATCTATCTTATCAAATTGAAGGTTTTGTTTATAATTAAAGGAATGTATCCTAAGGGCAAATAACGTCATGACAGCCTGTGAAATAACATGGACTATTCTATCTGAACAGGTATTTCTAATGCAACCAAATTGACACAACCTTAACTGATTATGGCATGATTCAATCTAGTTATTGGTAACAGAGGCGCATCTTTTACCAAGAGTAAATACACAGTTGTGTTTTATTCATAGTAATAATCGAAAAAGAATAGAACTCTTTCCTGGGCTCACTATAAAAGAATCAAAACTGACAACACAAGTTATCATTTAAAATAGCTCTGGTTGTAGCATATGCTTGTAAAATTAACAACTTTTACACCTGATTTTATATGCTCTTGTCATGCTCTCTTCATATCCCAATGTTACAGCAATATACTGATTGATTAACCAGACTTTGTGAATAGTGGATACCTCAATTTGGCTGTAATCAATCATTATTTTTTTTAACTGAAAGATTACTACCAGCTGCATCTTTTTTAACTCACTGTAAATTTCATAAAGACACCAATTAGCGTATTTATCAACTACGCTTTATTGTCAATAAAATTCAAGATTTTTGACCAGCCAATCAAGAATTTCTCAATATAATCAAATGTTTCTTAAATCATTCAAGTTTTTCTGCACTGGTAAAGATTTTTTTACCACTTATCAAAGAATACGAAAAAACTTGGCATTTTGTCCTTAACGAAGCCCTTATTTTCCTTTAAGACTTGCTATACCTTTACTAAAAATAATAATTTTCTTGAACTTTTTGATCTACATTGAACAAGATTTTAAAAATCTCATCAAAACATCTGAAGTTCTTCAAGCAATTCATGATCGTGGGCACTCTTCCTTGTTTTTATCTCCTTACTTGCCATTCCTGTGCCCTATCGAAAAGTGTTGGGCAAAAACCAAGCAAGAAGTGGCAAGACATCTTTAATGAAGAGCGAAATTTAGCTGACCGCATTGAAGAAGCAGCAAAAACAATTACAGTGAAAAATTGTAGAAGGTGAGTCCATAACTTTGCATTTTTTCCCCATGTGTTTGAACATGGATAGAATATAAATATCATAATAATAAGATTGGAGTGTCTTTAATTATAAGATATAGAACCCCTTCTAAAGCAATGTAAATTTCTTTTTTATTTACGATTCAACAGGGCAATATGGGTATGTGAAATTCTGATCGATTATTAGTATTTAAATGGGCATTCACGCAAACAATTCATACATTCATCCTTGATACTTTGAATAGTTTATATGTCAAAGCCCGGGGATCTTGATTCTTTTAGTTCGACTTCTTCATCTTGTTTTGTCATGCAGTTAGCCCAAAATAATTTATATAAGGAAATCAATGGTTCAATGTTCTTTCTGTTTGTAAACGAATCTACTTCTTGTATTGATTTTGGAAAGGTGGTTTCGAATATTTCAGTCATAGTATAAAATGAGCCATTTGGCATTTTTTGAGTGATGTAAACTTTGAGATTATACCCTAGAAAAGAAAAAGATTAGAAACCAAGTATAAAAATGTAGTGTGGTATAGCACAAAAAACCAGAATTTATGTCGTTTCATCATGGATCTGGAAAGCAAGAACAGAACGCATTTCGGATATTGAAAATAAATAAAAAAAGCTAAAGGTACAAAGATCCATCCAAATCCTTCTCTTTTAGAGATACATCTGTGTAGTTCTTTTATGAATATATGATGTGTCTCTTATTTGAACAAGCTATACCGATTCACACAAACAAGCCTTATGTTTTTCGTAATTAAAGCACTCTTTCTGAGCCTATTAGCCCAATAGCTCAAATGATATAGTTTACGAAAAAGCACGAATAGATAATATGCAAATGACTATGTATCAAACATATATGAAGATAATATGCATCGTACACATATTTACTGTGACAAACAAAAAAATTGTGCATTAATGTCTATTTCTTGGTGATGCTTTGCGGAAAAGTTATGACTTTTCAAGTAGTCAGTTACCATATTGCTTCTACGAAGCATCAATTAAAAAGGACATATGGTGCTTACAGAATTGCGGCATTTTATATATCAATCAATTCTAGCACATTTCCAATAACCAAGATAGCATTTAATGCTTTACCGGCTGTAATAGAAGTATATCAGAATGCATTTCCCAAGAAAAATCAGCTGATAGTCAGCTAAGTCTATCAGCTGTCAGACTATGATAATTTGACTGTACTTATTATAAGGGTTATATACTTTATATCATCTGTTTTAATATAGAATTATTATTACTGAATCTTTTAAATTTATTATGTAATTAAAGATTTGTCTATACTTAAGTACCGTACGCTTTTTACCGTTTTTGTAACCGAGATTTTTCAATTTCAGGATCCTTTTGAGGCTTACTAACTACAGAAATACCATGTTTGCACATAAGATAAAAAAAAAGATAGATACTTGACATGAATGCTTTCTCTGTTTCAATTCACTGCTTGATTTAGATAAATAGCTTCAGTTGCTTTTGAAGTTGCTTACACACAGAGTTCTATTATTCTTTTACTTATTCTACTTTTAACCTCAGCAATATAAATCGTACTCATTTTGCTCTTTCTGTGAACACTTATTCTTTTTACATAAAAATGTCAGACATGTCAGATGACGACTTTCAACCACTTGAGCCTACTCTTCAAAATATCCTAGACCAAGATTCACTTCATTGGATCTTTGTAGGTGGTAAAGGCGGTGTTGGTAAGTAAAACAGCCAAACGAATAGAAAGATTTACTGATAAACGTCAAAAGGTAAAACCACCAGTTCTTGCTCTTTGGCTGTTCAACTTTCAAAAGTACGTGAATCAGTCTTGTTGATTTCAACCGATCCCGCTCACAACCTTTCAGATGCATTTGGACAAAAGTTCTCTAAAGAAGCAACTCTTGTGAACGGATTCAATAATCTTTACGCTATGGAAATTGATCCTACTTCTAGCATACAAGAAATGATTGAGCAATGTAAGGCTGTATGCATTCTGTATAGAATTGTTAATTAAATTATATAAAATATAGCTGAACAAAATAACCCAATGGGTGGCATGATGCAGGACTTGGCTTATGCCATTCCTGGTGTGGATGAAGCAATGGGCTTTGCTGAAGTAATGAAACAAGTCAAGACCATGTCTTATTCAGTTGTCGTATTTGATACTGCACCCACCGGACACACTCTACGTTTTTTGTCATTCCCTACTGTTTTAGAAAAGGCCTTGGCTAAAATCAGTGGTCTCAGTAGTCGTTTTGGACCCATGGTTCAACAAATGTCTGGTATGATGGGTGTGAATGCAAATCAAGAAGACATGTTTTCGAAACTAGAAGAAATGAGATCAGTTATTAATGAAGTTAACAAACAATTCAAGGATCCCGTAAGTAAAAGCAGTGTATATATTATTGTTTATTAATACAATTATAGAATATTACCACTTTTGTCTGTGTGTGTATTTCAGAATTCTTATCTTTATATGAAACAGAACGTATGATTCAAGAGTTAACTTCTTATCATATTGACACACACAACATCATTGTCAACCAATTATTATTCCCTAAAAATGGTAACTTAAATATAAAGTATATGTAGTGTATTCATATCTTTTGCATAGATTCCAACTGTGAACATTGCACAGTTCGTCATAAAATGCAACAAAAATACTTGGATCAAATTTATGATCTTTATGAAGACTTTCATATTGTGCGTATGCCTTTGTTAACAAAGGAAGTACGCGGAGTAGAAGAAATTAAGGAGTTTTCGAAAATGTTGGTTGAACCTTTTCAAGAGAAAAAATAAATAATAAAAATAAACCAATCAAAAGGCTTTATTAGAAAACACTAGAAAGTTTTTTTTTTTTGGTGCCTTAGATTATAAAAAAATCTTTTTTTTTTTTAATACTTTCTTTACTCTTTTTTCATCAATGGTGGCCGAAACTAAATATTATGATATTTTGGGTGTCAGTCCTTCCGCAACTGAAAGTGAACTCAAGAAAGCCTACAGAAAACTTGCTTTAAAGTATCACCCTGATAAAGTAGGAACAAAGCAAATAATCTAGAAAAATTGGGAGATCTAAACTTTTTTTTTTTTTTTTTTTTGCTAGAATCCTGATGCAGGAGATAAATTCAAAGAGATCTCTCATGCTTATGAAATCTTGTCTGATGCCGAAAAGAGAGAAGTCTATGATCAGTATGGTGAAGAAGGATTAAACGGTCAAGGCGGCATGGGCGGTATGAATGCCGAAGACTTGTTTTCCCAATTGTTTGGAGGCGGTGGAGGATTCTTTGGAGGTGGAGGTGGTCGTCGTGGACCTCAAGGACCCCGTCGTGGTAAGGACATGATGCACCAATTGAAGGTGACTCTTGAAGACCTTTACCTCGGCAAGACCAGCAAGCTGGCCCTTCAAAAGAATGTTCTTTGCAGCAAGTGTGAGGGTAAGGGAGGCAAGGAGGGTGCTGTTCAATCTTGCAGAGGTTGTAATGGTCAAGGTATTCGTATCATGATGAGACAGATGGGACCTATGATTCAGCAAGTGCAGCAAGCCTGTCCCGAATGCCGTGGAACCGGTGAAGTCATTAGTGAAAAAGATCGCTGTAAGCAATGTTTGGGTAAAAAGATTATCAGCGACCGAAAGATTCTCGAAGTTCGTATTGAACGTGGTATGCGTGATGGCCAAAAGATTACATTCTCTGGTGAAGGAGATCAAGCACCCGGTGTTGTTCCTGGTGATATCATCATTGCCTTGGATGAAAAGCCTCACCCTCGTTTCACTCGTAAGGGAGATGATCTTGTTTATGAAGCCAAGATCGACCTCTTGACTGCTTTGGCTGGTGGTCAATTTGCTATACCCCATTTAGACGATCGTGTCCTTATGGTTAGTGTACTCCCCGGTGAAGCCATTCAACCTGATATGATCAAGGTCATTCCTAATGAAGGTATGCCTATGCATCGTATCGAAAGTCGTGGTCACCTCTTTGTCAAATTCACTGTCGAGTTCCCTCAATCTAACTGGACTGACGAAGATACCATCAAAAAATTAGAAGCTATCTTGCCCCCTCGTCCTACTTTACCTTCTTTTGGAAGCAAACACGTTGATGACGTTGTTTTGGTTGACGCTGAAGGTTATCAAGGAAGAAATAACGCATCTCACTCTGCATACAATGAAGACGACGATGAAGATGATCATCATGGCGGTCCTGGTGTCCAATGTGCTCAACAATAATAAGTTTCTATATACATATTTATATACATAAAGTAATAGACATTTTCCTTTTATTTTGTCTTGTTGTAAAAAAAAAAATGAACATAACTATTTAAAAGATGAGAAGATAAAATGGTGTAATTTTCTGTTTATTAAAGAAAGTCGTTTTTTTTTCTGTATTTTACAAAAGGAGAGACTGTTTGAAAGGTATGATACAAAAAAGTAATAATGCTAATGATAATGCAAAGAAGTAAAGGTTTTAATAACCAACAGCAGACATGATACCATATCCAAGAGTAAAGATCAGTAGAGTAATCACGATACTCACAGGTACACCAACAATAATAAAGTCCTTTGCCTTCAAATAAGGTTTTCCTGTTGGGTCCTCCATCATGACCGCAGACATGTTAGGGTATCCAGAGACAGGAAGGCCCATACCAGCCGAACAAGCTAATCCTGCGCCCATCACGAGCAAATTGGCGTGTGGCACGGGCAGATTAGCACCGACTTGTTGAACGATGGGCACAATGATCAATGCAGCCACGGTATGAGAGACAAAGGTAGAAAAGACAAGGAGCAAGAAGGCAAAGATGGCAAGGATAGCGATTGGTTGAAGGTTTTCTACACCATCCTTGATACGAAGAGCGATATCTTGCAATAATCCAGATGAAGTCACAGCGCTACCAAGAGCCATACCACCTTGAGCCAAGACGACGACAGACCAAAGGAAAGCGTTGAGATCATTCTTGTTGAGGATACCAGTACCAAAAAAGACAAAGAGTGGAATAGTTGCAATCACGCCTGTATCACCCAAGTGGGATTCCAAGGAGGTCTCAGCACACCAAAGAGCGATGGTCAGGATAGTGATGAGCATAATAAAGGCTTGAGTCCATGTGATCTTATCACGCGTTGCCTTAATCTTGTTCAAGTGAGGAACTGCTCGGTCAGGTCTGTAGACGAGCAAAAGCATACCCCAACAGATAAAGACACTGATGATTGAAATTGGAAGAGCAACACCAAACCAGATACCCCAGCCTGGGTTAGGTGACATGTATTGAATTGTGACAATGTTTTGAGGTGACGAGATAGGTGATGCCATACCACCAATACAGCTAGCTAAAGCAATACCAAGTAGAAGACAGGGTGCAACGGGTGAACCACTGGGTAAAGTACGTAAGATGGGGTTGATGAGAGAAAAGCAGAGGACAGGTGTGGCAACATTAGAGATCCACATACACAAAAAGGTGGCTACGGCCATAATAGAAAGAAGTACCCATCGAGGACGTGTACCGGCACGAGAGAGAACATGAGTAGCAAAGGCTTTAGCAATACCATATTTTGATAAGGCAGCCGCAATTGAAAAACCTCCGAGAAGCATCATGATCGTTCCACTGTACATTGAGGCAAAAACAGACTTGGCGGCAGCATGGGCAGTCATCGGTGTTCCATCTGCGTTACGCAGGATACCCAAGAGAACGACCAAAAAGGGAATCAAGAGTGAGGTTGCATAGAGAGGAATGGCCTCGGTAGCCCACATGACAGCAGCAAAGAGCAGTAAAGCAAAGCAGTAATTTTCCTGAGTATTTCCAAAGGTGTTGACATTGAGAAGAATAGCAAAGAGGATGACAGAGAGCAAGAAACAGATGAGGTTGTGTGCAGTTTCGGTAGGAATTCTGTGTTGAGTAAATGGAATTAGGTAAGACTTTGGAGGAGTAACCGATTTGACGTGTGCATCGAGCGTCTTGCGTTCTTGACCGACCATGTCTTTCCAAACCGTATTGCGATCATAAGTAATTTGATCTCTCAAATGGGTTTTCATCTGGCGAACAGCAATAGCCGTGTTGCCGTTGCAGAAAGCATCAGCATAAATACGTTCGACACGTTCAATTTGAGAGCGTAATAAATCGATTGTTTGAGGCATAAAGGGTCTAGAATCAAGAACCATCTTTTTTAAATATTGTGTTCTTAAATCTCCGTCAAGGACTTTATCGTGCTTTTTCAAAATCTTTTCAAAAGCCATACGATTCAATTCAACATAAGAGTCTAATTCAGACAAGGACACGTAGAGTATGATGAGTTGACTTCGAAGATCAACCAATTGTTCGACATATTGGCCAGGATGACTATCAACAGTAAGGCGTGATTCAATTGACATTTTTCGGTCAGGCTCTTTCATAGAAACAGTTTCTTTGATAGGAATATTGATAGTAGAGTCCAATTCGCTTAAAGGAGAGTTTAAAAAATGATTGTCAGAGAGAATGTTTTGAGATGGCATGGACTCTGACAATACATGAGCGAGATCATCTAATTGACTGTATAATTCTGATTCTTTTTCAGAATAAAAACAAAATACTTTTTCGAGTTGCAGGTCTAATTGGCTTAGGAAACGATCTTCTCCTTGGGTAGTAACTGAGCCCACTTTTTCTGGATCCACAGAATTGTTTAAATTATCTACTTTTTCTTTTTCGATTTGAAAGATGAGTTTTTTTAATTGATCATAGCTAAAGAGCATGATTAGTAATGGAAATAAAAAAGTAAAGAAACATCTTTATTACTTACGCAACATAGTGGTCAATCCAATCAGGTACTGCATTGAATTGCAAAGAGTGGGAGAATTTCATTTTTTTAATATAGAAAATGAAAAGAAAAGAGTTCGGAATAAAAAATGGATACTCTTTGTTATTTTATAGTAAGAAATAAGCAAAAAAGCTCCGTGGCTAGAAAGAGAGAGAGAGGGAAAGTGAGAGAGAGCAAGAATTGAAAATTTAACTATTTTGTCTCTTTCTTGTTACTGATTTGTAATGGAGTCCAAAAGGTACAAAGATAGGCATTTGATTTTAAAGTCCGAATAGCTGTGTTACTTTTTTCCGTCAAGCGATTGGCTCTGATAGACCTCACACGACAACACGTGTGCTACATTGAACTCAACCAAGTTTGTACGACCAATGAAAATGGATGAGCCCTCTTTAAAATATTTCTTGCCCATCAAATTCTTTTGACTCTTGTTTCTTCTTTTTTATTGTTATAAAAGATGGAATGAAATTCAAACTCCTTATTTAAATGAAAATTAAAACATTTACTAAAAAAAAGTTTTTTTTGTCTCAAAGTAATATAAAAAATTTTCAAACATTTCATTTGGAAACAATGGAAAAGAGGGATGTCCAAGATCTTGTTCTATTCGGTAACCAATCATCTTATCCACGTGTGGATCGAAAGAAGCTTGAGTGGAAAATTTAATTGATACTCCGAATAAATACTTGATTAAGGCACAATACAAAGGCTTGGTATCATTGAATATAAAAAAAAAGTATATTTCAATTTAGTTGTTTATAGTAAAAAGACTACAAATAGAAATATACGGGGTTTCATTGTGGTTTTTTATTTTGATATGTTTCAGAATGTGTTCAATCTGAATGATGAGTCTTTATTCAATACGGAATCTTCTTTATTAAGGAATTAAATATAGGTTGCCCTTTATTTTTTGAACCCTGCATGCAATGATGTTTCAGATTAAGAAATTCATTTTATATAAAAACTGACACTTGTTCATTTTATTATTCATTTGAATAGAGAGCCATTCAATCAATACAAATTTAATATGTGAACTATTTTTCAAAGGCACTTTATACTATTATTTTATGAAACAGTATCGAATCCCATCTTTGATATCAATTACGTCCCTAACATTTTTGAGATTTACTATCCACAAGTATCTTTAGAAGAATGGTCCCTATATAGTCCATATGTTCAAAAGACAGGCTTTTTTGACCAGTCTATGTTGCTTCTATACTATTCGCTTGTCTCCAATTTCCTTTTATGAATACAAATATGTTCAATAGCATCAAGACTCGTAAAAATTGAATCCCTTTAATTTCACATTTTTGTTTCTATTAAATCATATGACAGACAACATTGTTTTCTATAGGCTAATTTCTCTCTAACACATGGTGGCATTAGATTCAAAATGATATCTTTTTAACTACAAATAATACCAATAAATTATGCTATCAATGAATTCTTTTTATCGCATATCAAAAACCTCTTTCAAAAGCATCGTCTTTTGCAATAACTAAATTGCCCCCCCTCCCTTTTTTTTTATTTCAACTAGGAAAGTGAATGACAAATAAACATTGGGCATAGACAATTAAAAAACTATACTCTTTGTATGGTTGTTGTCAATATAAAGCTTTATATTCAGTTTACAATTTCATGAAGGTCATTCGGAGTATGAGAGAGGACCAGGCGAGCTTCAAATTGAATTGTCCCTGTTTGATTGACAATATTGTTGATATATTTTGCAGTCTTTATATCCCATAAACACTTTTCTCTCTTTTTTACTGTGATTGCAAAATTTGATTTAATGGTTCTTTGAAAGCTTTTGTGGTGTATTTGTTTAATATCCAATCTTGACATTTACCTTATAACAATACCAAAATTTGCCTCATTTTCTTTTATTTTACCATTAAATCTGGACCTAAAGCAATATCAACATTGATAGAGAATTTACAATGTGTAAAAATTATGTTTATTATCTTTAATAATTCTTTCCAAACGCTTTATGCTATCAAAATAATAGAGTAGCCTTGGTGTGACTGCATTATACAGCAGGGTCTGAAGAAAAAAAAAAGTAAAGGGGATATTTTTTACTGCTTTTCTATCTTGAAATAAAAATGGTTGTTCGCATTCGTCTTGCTCGTCACGGTCGTCGTAATTTACCTTTCTACCAAATCGTTGTATCCAATGCTCGTACAGGACGTAACAGTAAACCCATTGAAAAGATCGGCTCATATAATCCAATCCCTGACAAAGATGGAAATAAATTGATCAATTTGAATTTCGAACGTGCTAAATATTGGTTAACCGTTGGTGCACAACCCTCTGAGCCTGTTGAAAAATTGCTTGTGAAGGTAACGGTGATAAGAATAGGTTATGATTAGGTTGCTTATTATTTTTTTAACATACAGGCTGATTTAATGCCTCAAGCACCCAAGCCTTGGATGGAAACAGCAGCCAAGAAGTTTAAGGAATTATAAAGAGACGATGAATACCAACTATCAACCTTTTTTTTTGTATAGAACAACTTTTCTTTTTTTACATACAAATTACTTCAATAAAGTATTAGATCTTTATAATGATCGACTATTTACAAGAGCAATTAAAAAAGTATGAAGGGAGTATGTGTAGCTTTACTTCTAGTAGATATGATTGAGGAAACTGTGAATGATAGAGTGGTTTTGACAACAACTTCAACAGCAGTGATGTAAAGGCAAATTACTTGTCAAGATATAAATACGCATAAGAACTACAGAAACTTGGAATTTAAACAGTTTAATACACAGCCATTTATTCAAACCTAAATATGGCTTTGCTGCTTTCTAAACGATTTCTTTTTATCGTAATATTTTTGTACCATTTTTATACTTTTTGTATGATCAACTGAACTTTAGTGTCTTGGACGGACTTGTCAACTTAGTGGTTGTATTTAACCTCTCTTTTGTCTTGTCAAACAAGCACATCTAATGTAAACTTTTTATTAGACACCAACTTGATTTGTTTTCGATAGTACTTTTAAGATTTGATTATTTTTATCCAACAAACCCGCAGTTGGGATTCTCATTCTACATTTTATTGTATAAATGCATGATCCAGGGAGATACACCTTGTACAGGTAATATATTTCTTTTAATAAATGTATATTTAAAATCGATAATCATAAGCGGAAGGGGAGAAAGAAAGTGAACAGGATAATTTAATAGAGAATGCGGTTTTAATGCTTTATTGATTGCCATTATTCAAAATTAGCATGTAAATGTATGAACAGAATAAAGCTGTAATCACAGCTATCGTAATGTATTAATAATTATAAACAGAAAAAGAAAACACAGTACTTCCTGATGAGCCGATAGTATTCAATAGGACCCTTTTACAGAAGAACATATTCACTGTCCCAACTTTTGTATGTCATATTATATTACTTTTGTTGAAAACCAAACACGATGTATGACAGATTTACAACATTTCGGTATGTCTTCAATGCAACCAAATATAGTCATTATCCCATAATTGTTTTCATAAAGTATCAAAGAGACTCACAAGTTATTAAGGAGATATTGCCCTATTGTCTTATGATTGTCCTGTTAAAAACATATAAATAATAATAATAATAAAAATAAAAATAAAAATAAAACATTGGTTTTATATATTAGATAAACTCTAGGTAAAGGTATCTTTCCCTAAACCAAAAGCATCCTATTTATTGTGAAATATGGGTTTATTTAACTTTTGCTATGCTATGTACCATTTCCTATTAAAGCACAAGTTAATAACAATGATATCAAGCTCTATTTAACTCTGCCTACCTCTTTAGAAATTAAATGACAAGTCTTTTCTATCAAGTTTAATAATGAATTGATATCGCTTGACCAGTCATTCAGTATTTGGTTTGCATCCTTCTTTGTTTGGAAATTAATGATACCAGCAGTGCGATCAATACGAGCATAAATTGTCTTGGATACAACCAACTTGGATAAGAACTCCTCCGTATCCTTCTCATTCAAATCAAGTAATTGAGTTAATCTCTTTGTAGTGACTCTTGTATAGTATTTAGCAACCACTCGAATATTGTGCTCAATCACTCGATTATGAAGCTCCTTCCACCTCTTTTGTCCCTCTTCAGTAGAGCGGTTGAATGCTGCTGATTGACTAAACAAGGGTCCATATGTTTCTTCAATAGATACCCATCTCATCAATTCAGTTGTAACAAAGTATTTAGCAAACTCTTGGTATTGAGGGATTTGTGCTAATTTAACATCGCCATAAATGCGATGAAGCAAGTCAGATTGTTCATTATCAAATGGTGCTAAAATGACAAATAAGATTGCATTTTCCAGTGCAACTTTCCATTTTGTTTCGTCTTGCTGAATTGATTCTGAATCGTAAATTTGCTTATAGTATTTATGGACGTTCAAATATTGATCTTCATGTAAGGCATGTTGAATCATTAATTCATAAAATCTAAGTTTAAGATCCTATATACACATTCTATCTATAAATGAAAGCTCTTGTTTTCATATTGACAAATCACTTGCCTCATTTTCCTTATCTTGGAAGAATTTTGTATTGATCTTCTTTGAAATGATTTGAGTTCGAACATAATCATGTTTGGCTAAACACAGTCTCATTTGCTCCAAGATAAATTCAACCTTTTCACGTTTATCCATAGAACCAAATGTTTCTACTTGAAGTTCCTGAAGAATATCAGCTGCTTCAGCAATCTTTCCTTCATCTTCGCGAATCTTTGATAAAAGTCGCGTAATACGTGCACGTTCAACTTCAACGTAAATCTAGAACATGACGATCGTTAATGATGTCTTTTTTTCTTTCTCTTTCGCTTATTTACCTTTCCATCAGTAACAGTACGGAGAGTATCAATCAACTCGAGCTTTGTTTCCATGTTGGGTGTAGAATCAAGGTAGCTCATTGCTTCTTGAACCATTTTTGATGTTGCCTAACAAAAAGTTGATTAACTAGATTTTCTTTTGGCTAAAGCATTGCTTATGCTTACGGCTTTAAGTTGACCGTGTTTCTTAGAGAGTAAGACGATTTGCTCATTTAAAAGCTTCCAATCTTTAACTTCATAACATAATTTTACAACTTGAACAAGGATGCGTCCAGTAGATTCTTGGTCGGCAGCCTATGAATAAAGAATTAGCTACTATATCAAAGTAAAGTTCAATCTGTTTACATTTCTAGCTTGTTTTTCCAAGGACAACAACTTGTCCAAAGCTTCGTTTATCTTGCCTTGCTAAATGACACTGTAAATATTAATGTATTTCAAAAAAAAAAGATTGCTTTACCTTTGCTAATGCTTCAGTTTCTGGTAAAAGAGCATCTACTTGAGGACTAAAGTCCTTGTCCATTTTTTCTAATCTTCCGTCAGACATGATTGTAAAATCTAAAGAAAATAAAAGAACATCTTCGCGTTCGTAAAGCTTACGTTTATCCTTCAGTCCACGTCACTCTATTTGAAACGGCGATATTTTAAGTCAGCATTACTGAATCTTTGGTAATGGTCAAAGAAATTGAACACGTCGCAGAGACAATTCGTACCCTCTCCCTTCTTAAATGACATTATTTTTTTTTTTATTTAAAATAAATTGACTTGAATGATGAAAGCACGTCTTCTATAAAACAGGATTTCTTAATACATTCATTTTATCAAGGGAAAAAAAAGCATAAAAAGTGTTTTATTCTTTTTTAAAATATCTTTAGATTATGAACATTATTTTATGATATCAAACAATTGGCATGAGATTTTGACATGAAACTTTATTCAAAAATCTGGAAAGACATTCCTTGCGGGTGCTCTTCATAAATTATCAAAACATTCCGCTTAGCTTGTGTACTTGCAATATCAAGTCAGTCTTACCATTTACTGAATTAAAGTGAGATGAGATGTCTAGCTGAATGCCTAATCATACGATATTAAAAACCTCAGAAAAGACTTGATTGAACTATGCAAATGGATTTGGATCGAATAGAAAAAATTATTAGCCTAACGCTCTACTGTTTATCATATAACTCGTCATGTTTGCCATGTTAAAAGAATGCCTTTTGATCATTGGCTTATTAAGAGTACAAGTAGTTTGTTTTAATGTATACATATGTGCACCCTTTTTATCAAATGTTATTCTTATTCATGGATCCATACTTGTACGATGTACCATATCGGTTTTAAGTATAAGGTCATGAAAGAAACTTGCTTTATTATTTGTTAAAATATTTATCTGCAAACATCACACCATGGACAATGCGGGTCCTGGTTTATTTACAGATTTTATAAGTTCTTAAAAGCCGTTGTTTATATTAAATCATTAAAAGCCGAATTTGTAACGAAATATGCACTCTAGGGCAACTGTTTATGACACTTTAAAAAGTGGCCTTACAAAAACCATCCAGCTATTATACTTGTCAGAGATAAGCATGATAAATTTAAAGCCAAAAGCGAGAGAATGCTTTGAGTAAAAAGGGAAAAGGGCTAGAGATAAAAGGATAAATGTTCTGAGCTAAATTGATAAGCGCTTCGAGCTTTTTTATCAGTTTTCCGAGTGCCTAAATATCCCTCAAATAACATTCATATTAATACTATATGAAGCAACTTAAACTCGAGAGCAAGTAAGGCATAGTTGATTATAAAAAAGTATTTTAATTCTAAAGCATTATGTACAACTGTCTCTTCCCATTTGAAGAGGCTGGGAATTTCTTTTACATATTTGACCAACAGCCTTGGTGTTGTTAGGGCTATAATGGTGGTGTGACCATCACGATACATGAAATTGTTGTGCATTGAAGATTTTACGAAATAAATGTTGCTTTCTATTGTGACAAAAAAGTTTGGTTAAAACTGATGATGGAGAAAGCAAGGTAGCCTTGCTAAAAAAACAAATACAAACCAATTATTTTGTTGCTGTAAGGGGTTGGGGATTTGTTCAGAATACCAATCATTTTAGATACGATTTACTTGTATTGTGGTACTTTTTGCTGGAGAAGGTTTTTTTATTGCGTCCTTCCGAAAATTTGACAAGACTAGAAGCAATGCGTATTAAACAACACACTATTCCATTTGTTCTTTCTGCTGCAGATACTCACGCTCAAGCTACACAAATTCAATGACATCATCATTGGATAAAAAAGTTGATTTACCAAATGAATGGAGGTGTAAACAGCTGTGATTTGTTCAAGGGTACAGTTTGATAGGGGATTGTTGGATGAGCAAATTTGATCAAGGCTAAAGGTGGGCATAAGTTAGTGATCGTTGCCGTTCAATATACGATATGCACTTATAAATGACGGAGAGTGACTTCAATACAGGAAGCAACGCTATGGATAACAGAATCAAAGTCCTTTTTTATAGTTATTTTCATTTAAAGCCCCTCTCAAGACCTTAACAAACAAAGGGACAGGGTTTAAAGAATCAATTAATTCTATGGCATAATCAGATATGTGTACCGAAGGGATATCAGTTCCAGTCTTTATATCCAATAAGCATTCTTCAAAAAGTATTTCTTTTAGTATGTCCACTACTACTTCTGTTGGATCAATAGTATTAAGATGCCAAACTCTAATATAGTTAGTTGATTTAAATTTGATTGCGTCTCTTTTTTCTCAATAAGCTTCATATTTCTTTCCAAGTTTGCTGGTATTTATCTTTCGTGTCTATAAAAACAATTATTATCAGATTTTGTAATCAAGTTTTTTAACCATTAATTCCTACTTTGAATAAGCTTTGGGCATTACATGCGAGTTTTGTGAGCTTATTAATTTAATTACTGACAATCTTTTTCAAAAGATCAGCATAATGTAATCATTTTATCTCTAGCGCTTTTCTAGTTTTGCTGAAAACATTTTCTCGATTTTGACTTTAAATTGATCATGTTTATCCCTGAATCCTTATCGAATTTGCTGAAAAAAATAATATTTAGGAGACTGTGTGTTCTGTAATTAGTCCCTTTTTTCCTTTTTAGGTAGGGAAACGACGTTGTTTAAAAATAACTTTTTGTGTAAAGCAATTTAGGGTTTCATAACAATTAGAATTGGAAGGAGGGGCGGATTGTTTATTTATAAATTATTAGCTTACATTGAGTAATACTACAGAAAGTAAAATTTGTTGTAAAAAGTATATAAATGCAAATATAAAGATTTTAATAAACTAAAAAAGGCTTGCTAGTGAAATTAACTGTATAATTTAAGGACAATAGGTTGAACGTGTGTAACAGGCTTGGATGACAAATGAACACACATTATTTCTCAGTTCTGTTTTGTACACGTTCTCTAATTAATTTTATTTGTTCTTTCATCACGTGATTTAAATAACAAAGAAAAAGCAAAAAGAATAAAGTGAGGGGTTATGAAGAGGGTCTATTCGGAGATGCGATCCCTTTGTAGCTTCTTGAAGGGAGAAGATGCATGAAAAGAAAAAGGAAGGGAGCACAAGTGTGTGGGCAAATAACAAGCCACACGTACACACAAAGAGAAATCATCTCCTCCAACGGCTGTTGTTTTTTTTTTTTATTAATTTTGTTTGCACACTTTTTTCTCTCTTTTTTTTTTTTAATTATTATTTCTGATCATAAAATATGCAGCAAGTGAATGGAGTGCCAATATACTCTGATGATCCAAATTCATATTATAAAGGATTGGATGATCCACCTACTTGGTTCAGTGCACAAGGAGGGGTGTATAAATGTAAAGAAAGATCGACTGATAAAGAAGTAGCTATCAAAAAATATTTGGTAGAAGAGAATCAACATAAGGATATGTTTGTGATGCCCAAGGAACTTGTTGAAAATGAGATTTATTCAATGACAAAGTGTGTTCATCCAAACATATTGAAATTAATAGCAGTTTATCTACACCAAGAATTTGTTTATTTAATCATGCCTCTTTGTACTGGAGGCTCACTTCAACATTATGTATTTGAACATCAAATTACTTTTGGTCAAATGGTTTATATTATTCGCTCTGTAAGTATAACATGATTCTACTTTTGTCTGTACTTATTGTTATACAAAAGGTTGCGTCTGGATTAGAAAAGTTGCATGGACATGATTACATACATAGGGATATAAAGTGTGATAATATCTTTTTAAATCAAGAAAATAATGGCATTGTCATTGGTAGTCATGACTATTATATAATAATCAGGTTGCTTATTATAATAATTAGGTGATTTTGGTGTAGTCTCTATCTCACCTACAGCAGATTCAAGTGTTGAAGAAGCTGGTGTTGTATTGTTTTGGTCACCCGAATTGGTACAGCAAAAGATAGTGAATCACAAGATTGATATTTGGGCATTGGGTATCGTTATACTTGAAATATTAAACAGTGGTAAAGCACCTTATGAAGATGAAGGTTTAGAAGAAGAAGAGGTAAAGTATAAGCATATTAGACAAGTATTTAACACACAAAATAGATTAAACAAAGAATTCTTCAAATTCAACGACCTATTTATCCACCCAATTTACCACCTCAACTAATTGACTTGATGAATCACTGTCTTGATCCTGATCCAAACACACGATACTCTGCCAGTCAAATATTGCAACACCCATTTCTTAAACTGTATCCATCCCAAGCATTATTCCCAATAGCAAGTAAGAAACGCAAAGCATCATCAATACCTACCAAATGCAGAATTCCTGTACGTTCATTTACATTGGATAAATCAACATCGACCTCAATTCCTGTAAAAGAAAAGATCTTGAGTGTTTATCATAAAAGGCAATCAATTTCAGCTACCAACCGCAGTCAAGGTTCTCGACTTCCTATGTTGTGTGTTAGACAGATACCAATTGAAGTAGAAAAGAAGGCTCCTCTGGTGAAGAAAATAAAAGAAAAGAAGCAGCAGGAGCAGCAGCAAGCTCTTGTAAAAACAACACTCAAGAAAAAAACAGCACCTAATACACCATCAACACTAAACAAAACACCACTTGTAGTAAATAAGTTAAACGCCAATAAGCCTAATAATATACCCATAAAAGCATCTATTTATCGAAACAAGAAGCCAGCAGGAGACAGTCGTACAGCTCGATTAATGATGGGCATCAGCACAGCTAGAAGACAATCTTATAAAACAAGAGAGCCTGCTGTAGAAACTAATTTACCCATTCTTGCTCATAAACGAACATCTCCAGACACTAAAAAGCAAGCCATGAATTCCCTAAAGGGAAAAGCGGTACTTCGTGTTTACTAATTATTTATTTTTATATTTTGTTATTATTTATACACTTATGCTTTAAATAAAAAAAAAGAGTCTTATAATTCATTTAATACATCCAACGTTACTTCACTTGAATAAAGCCCTCGCCAACAATGAACAGGCTTCGTCATTTGTTCGGTGATACTGTAGGTTGTCGTACGAGGATACCAGTCTTCTGGAAACTTTTCATGTAACAAAAAGGACACAAGGTGGTCTGTCTTCAATTGGCCATCACGACCGATAATGTCTAATAATAAACTACATTCAACACCCGAAGCAAACTGAACAAAATGTTACTACACATCAAATGTATATTTAAATGTCATTACCTGATGCATCAAAGAAAGACGAAGGAATTTATTATTTCTTGAGGATTCTAGCCATCTTAATCTTCTTGCATCATGTTCATTCTTTCGAGTAAAGACAGCTGGGTCAGTGTTATTCAATTCAGCCAATCGTACCATACGTTCTACATAATGAGGTATAGGATAAGTTGTATCGTAAGGTGGCAGAGCAGCATCTTGTCGAGTCAAGGAGACATCATGCTCGACCATATTATATACCGTCAATCGATCCAAATGAAGTGTGGGAGTAAAGCCAAATTGAGACACGAATGACTTGGTAGGATTGGCTTCTTTGTATCCAACATAAACATAGGCTAAAAACGCAGCTGTAAATGTGGGTGGTACACGGAGGAGCATCAGGGCGTCAAAGAAATCGCTAGGTGTCACATTACGTCCATCTCGAGGAAGAAAGCCGTGATTGGCCAGGGTATTCAGCATCGGACAGGGTGAACGAAGATCAGAATCATGACGTTGGTAAGCATGCTGTTTCATAAGCTCATACCATTCTTCGGGTGAATTGAGTCCCTTACGTCGACCGCTTATTTCAATCACCATGACTGTGAAAACTAGGATTGTTGTCAAGATACCAAGCAAGATGGATGGGATGCTTAATTTTTTAAGCAGAACATTGCGATACGAGTTTTTCTTTTCGTTGGTTATCAGACCCATTTTTTTAAATTAAAAAAAAGAAAAAGAATAACAAAAACAAATTAAAAAAAAAGGCTTTAAAAAGCTTTCCCCGCCACTTTTGTTTGTTTAGTTTTGATGTGCAATCTGTAATACATACACTTTCTATCTTTCTAAAAAATTGCGAAGCAAAAAAAAAAAAAAAAAGCGTTTTATTATACAATTTTTTAGGTAACCACCTTTTTCGACCAGCCACATACTGCCTTAGCATCCCTTGCTAAGTCAACAAGAGGGAAGTAATGATTCATCATTTTCAAAGACAACATGACTGGGACGTTATCAAAATCGACACATCGAACTCGAACAAATGTACTATCCGGAATATCCTTGACTTCTCGAATAAGGTCGTCTAATGTTATCACTTGCTTATCCCGAATATGTGTAATCCACATAGTTGCTTCTAATCCGTACATACAAGCAGGAGAACCATTATGTGTACTTGTCACATAAACCTGAGAAGGTGTTGTTTTACTTTGTTGAAGTACGGCATGATGAGGTTCTATGTACAATATTATTCGTCATTCACACACTTCATTTGAGAATCTCTTTTCATTTACCTTGTAAAGCTGCGCCGGCCCAAAACACAACACGACTTGTACCATCTCCAGAGACTGGACTTGTCTTTACTTGAACAGTCATCTCCTTCTTCTCTCTCAAAATAGTCAGCTCCAGTTCATCTGCTTTATATTGTACATCAATGTCACTCATACGTGTAGCCACCTTGCCATTAATGGCCAGTAAAACATCGAGCTCTTTTAATACTTTCGCACTTTCAGAATTAGCTTCTGTGCCTCGTACCATAAACAGCTGATGCTTTTCTTGGTTAGCCTCTTCCACCTTGCTTACCCATTCTTCAGATAATCCCATAGAGTACAAACTCGCCATGGAAGGCACCATGAATTCAGCATTTAAGCTACGTAATACAATGTTTCTTTCTCCTTGACGTAAACGTTCCAAGATGGGAAGGATGATAGAAATGTGGATACCCAAGGAATACTCGCTCTCACGACCATTCACGTTGTCTCCAAGAAAGTTCAGCCACAGACCCTGAACTCGACCTTCTTGATCGGCCAATACACCTGCTGGACAGAAGGAGGCTAATGGTGTTTCTAATGTAATAAGCTCTAAATTCATAGCACGATATCTAGGTGTCTATAAAACAGATTAATTTCGATCAAATAGGAAGAAGCGCGCGTTTACCCCATTTGGAGGAATCGTGTCACAAGAAATTTCTGTTGCTACGGTGCGTACAAACACAGGTCTGCGGTTGTGATTGTAGGCGACGAGTGTCACTTGATGTCCCTGAGCAATTGTCTTGTCACTTATTGGTGCACTCATCACGTTTGTATCACCCAAGGCGATAGGATCATATTGAATGATGCTATAATTGTGTGTGGGATGCAAGAACTATAAACAACTCAGTACACATGTACATTCTCGGTAAAAATAAAAACTTACTAAAACTTTAGCAGGAATCACGATCGAATCTGCTACGGTAATGGTCAAATCGCCTAAAGAATTAGGTACGATCCCACGACCAACAACCACTAATCCCATCTCTTTATCCACAATCACACCAGATCCATGTCGATTGTTGTATGGGAATCCATCCAATCGACAAGGCGTACGGAAATGAACTTTGACCAAGCAACGAATTAGACTCTTGGAAGGGCCAATGCTACCATCCAATTCAATGATTTTCTTTGTTTTCGGTACAGGTGCTACAGGTGGTAAAGGCTCTCCTAACTCGGTAAAATCCCATAGTCCAGTTTGATCATTTCGTACGGCCAATCTGAATGAATTCCAGTGTCTATCGATGTGAATGATGCTACCCAAGATTGTATGTACATCCGCAATAGAGTAATAAACACAAGATACACGAGAATAATCTGGTATGCCTTTCATGACTTCAATAAATGTCTTGATGTCAGGGGTCTCTTTATCATCAACTGCCTTGATAATCCAGCCATCATCACCATCTAAACGGAATACTATTTCCAAACGAAAATCAATATCAAAAAGCAATTTTTTGCATTCATTTTACCACCAGCTGGGTCTGCAACATAAACACCTCGGCAGGGTACGCAGTAATGACTAGCTAATTGGTAGGATAATTCATGTAAAATAGCACCACCAAACTCAACATATCGATCAGGTGTACTGTCTCATTCATTAGTTTTCTTTCTTTCTTTTTCCAACATCAACTTACATCGCATGAAGATCGCCTACATGAATCTTGAATTCCATAGGTTTACCTCCACGTTCAATTCTAACCGTAATTTCTTTGTCAACATGATTGTCCAGCATGTCTTCAAAAGGTACAAATTTTGTAATGTATTCTCCATTCATGCTAACCAATATATCTCCTTCTTCTAATAGTCTATAAGCAGGTCCTTCGGGGACTACAGCATCTACTACCAAGACGCCGATCTCTTCGGGAAATAGTTCTCTAAGTTTGGTTTCTGTTTCACCTGATAATCCCAACCTTCTTGCTTCATCAAAAGGACGATATCTGACATAAACACAAATTAGTTATTTTTGTTGTTACTGCCAGTTAATTTGTTACCTGAATATAGTTTGAATATCTCCTCTTGGTACCTGTTCTCCTCTTTGAATAAATCCTAATGCACGCTTCACTCTATCCAAAGGTAAAAAGAAATCTGTAGCTGCTCTTTCACTACCACCAGCTTGAAGAGCCACTGCATTTCCATTGATATCAATCACAGGAGAACCTGAACTACCGCCACTCGTACTCGAAGCAGCTTGCCTATTTTATAGCTTTTAGTAAAACATGTGTCCCCCTAGCCTTTGTGTATATCTTACAAATAAAAGGTGTTGAAATCGTTGTAAGTCAATTCTCCGTAATCAGGTGTATTACGATCCAAACGTGAAATCGAACCAGCCAAAATACTCAGCTTTTCACCTGCATCATTACTTTTATAAAGTTAATGTCTGTTGTATGCACACGTTTTTTTGATTTTTACCCAACAACACGAATATCAAGACCTACTTTGGCTAAATCAGGTCGAAGTTCTACTTGTTCTACAGGCATGTACTTGATTTTTTTAGGATCAAACCTACACACGGAATAAGTCAGGGCTGATATTATTCTTTGATTCACTTGTTTTTACTTTAAAAAGCCAAAGTCATGAATGGGATCTCTATAGATCGTATGAACGTCAATCTCTTCATGATTATGACATACTGCTTCACCAACAAAAGGACCTGCGCAAGCAACGTGTCGATTTGTCAAAATGATGCCATTCTCTGCATCGACAATAAAACCGGTCGCCTCTGACACAGCCGCTCCTATACAAATGTCAACATAAAAAGAACACATGCTGTCTATTTTCTTGATTACCGTCTGTATCAAACGCCGTCACTTGACTAAAACTAACAGAAACAATGGCTTTCACTGCATCATTGATCGTAGTTTGCCAAGCAGATTTGAACTTTTCGGCAGAATAACCGTCAGACATGGTCTCATATTCGTCGTCATTATCCGATTCGATTTCCTCTTTGCCATTCTGTTGACGGATCTTGCGACGCTTGGAAGGATAGTTGGGTGAATCAATTTCTTCAAGATCTCTACCGCGAGGAACGAGCGGATCATTGGCATTCACAGGTGTGATTAAAGTAGAATTGATTTGCTTTGATTTAGTGATTGGAATTGAGCTCATGTCCAAAAAAAGAAAACAAAAGTGTTTGGAATTTTTTTTTTTCCAAGTTACCCCTCAAAAAAACGGCTCAGCTAAATCCAAAGACCGCATACACATTGGATGAAATCGTGACGTTTAATGTGTTTTCTTGTCAAAGTTACTTTTTGGATTAAAGCCAAACGATACGCTATCTATCATAGCTAAGTTAAATGACTCTTCTTGAAGTGAACATAGACACATAAATAAATTCAAACTTAAAGACATGACATCTTTTCATGAAGATAAACAAAAGCTATGTCCACAATGATAAAAATATTGAATTCTTTTTTAAACAGCAAATCAACTGGGTTAGATTGAAGTCATGTTTTCATAGGCATCTCATCGTACCAGAATGTACACAAGAACTAGAGTATGTCCAAATGATTCTGCTTGGAATTTAAATAATAATTTCACTTTTTAAATATACGCAACAAACGTATTAAAAGCAAATTTATAAAAGAATGAATCATGCCCTTAATCTTGCTTTCCAAAATCGGATTGAAATGCGCAGACTTTTTTTTTTTTTTTTTTTTAAAAAAAAAAATCGGTGTTTAATTTACAGACAATCTTTCTTAGTTTGGATCATAGTTGATGTTTCAAAATGGTCCCTAATAGTTTTTTTTTTTATCACAATTTATAATTTTCTAAAGTGTTTATAGCGGCGTATCAATGGATTGATTTGATTAGTTTTGCAATACTGTTTTAGAATGAAAAAACAGTTATGACTTGCATAAGATTTTCTTAGCTCATTTTCTTGTGCTAATTGGGATTTCTTAAGAATATAGAAATCACTTTTCTAGCAAGACATTATTCGTTACAACATAAACTATTAAAAATTTATTTCTGCTGCAAGTTAAATTGAAAAGCAGAAATGTTTCACTGAAGAATAGCTTTCTTTTGTATATTTGAGTTTCGGAAATGAACTTATTCCGAAAAAAAAAAAAAAAAAAACAATGATTGGCTTCATCTTGTATCACATCATTTTTATAAACCTGCAAACTTTTTTTCTGCTTTTCTTTTTCTCTTTTCTTTTTTATAACCAAATGATAAAGGATTATAGCTTAAAGGAAGTATCGACACATACAACATCTAAATCATGCTGGGTTATTTACAAGAAAAAGATTTATGATGTGACAGAGTTCATTCAAGATCACCCAGGTGGAGATGACTTGATCTTGGACTACGCTGGCAAAGATGTCACAGAAGTCATGAAGGATGTTCTTGAGCATGAGCACTCTGATTCTGCTTATGAAATATTAGAAGAATATTGTATTGGTCGATTGGAAGAGGGAATTCATGACAAGCGTATGAAATTATTGGAAGTAGAAGAAGAGAGTAAAACCTATGGACAGGAAGACTTTAAACCAAAGGAAACAGATTTATTATCGGATGCTAAAACCAATCAATTTTTGGATTTACGAAAGGCGCTTATTCCTCAATTATTAAGAGCTCGATATACAAAAGAGTTTTATTTGGAGCAAGTACATAAACCACGATATATGTCTCAACCTGCTATTTTCTTTGGTCACCCTCTACTTGAACCATTGACAAAGACAGCATGGTACATGATCCCTACTATATGGTTGCCTTATGTAGCCTATCAAGTGTCCTTGTCACTTCAGCATGGTTATCAAAATGGAACCATCATGTCTTTTGGCTTGGGAGTCTTTATTTGGACGCTGTTAGAATATGGACTGCACCGATTTTTGTTTCATTTGGACGATTTATTACCCGACCATCAACTCGCGTTCGTTTTACACTTTGCTACTCACGGATTTCATCATTATTTACCCATGGATAGGTAAGCATGAAATTGAGCAGAAAAGAAAAAGCCATGCTAATTCTTTTTAATAGACTCAGACTTGTTATGCCTCCCGCATTAGCAGTGATTCTTGCTTACCCGCTCGTTCGATTAGGCCATTTCTTATTTCCTCCCATGATGGCACACGGTGTGGTAGCTGGCGGTTTCTTTGGCTATATTTTGTATGATTGTACTCATTATTATCTTCATCATGCAAAGGTGTTTAAATATCACTTTAAGGAAATGAAGAAATATCATATGGCACATCATTACAAGAATTATGAAGGTGGTTATGGCATTACTTCCAAAATTTGGGATTATGTCTTTGGCACAGAACTTATTTATAACGCTTAATTTACAACTTACCATAATTAATACAATACTAATACTCATTTTAATACTACCCTTTCCCCACCCCCCCTCTCATATTGCTGACATTAATAAAAAGATTTATCAAGCATCGAACATGATATACTGTCTTCATAAAGTAACGTCGTATTTTTACAAATTCTATAGTACAATCGATACGCAAAAGCGACAAGTCAATACGACATTTATTCCTAAAAATAGTGTGTTAATTAGTATAATTGAGATGTTTGTAAATTTGTCAATAGTAAGCTTAGCTTTGATAGTAAAAGGGTCTTGTAAATGACGAAATAATTCAAAGGTCTCGAGTGAACAGAACTGAAAAAGAGATGTTTAATTTATACAAAGCGAAAAAAAAAAAAAGATGATTCCATGCATACTCTTTTTTTCTATTCACCCTAAGCTTAAATTTATGAGCACTGGCCCTACCGGCAGTAATTTGCACCGTTTACCAAGTCTACTTTACTAATGCTCATTCAACGTTTATTTCTATAAACTGTTCCTGTAAACTATCATTTTGTTTTTAACTTTTTATTAGTATGTTTCCACCTATTTGTTCTTGGTCTTTTTAAACCAATTATATCTTTTCGTTTATGTCTAATAAAGTAATTACATTTATGATAAAAAAAATCCAACAATGATTACTATTAAAGCACGTTATATTTCAGGCATAAAAGCTTTAAATAAAGATTTCAATAGACCTGAAAAGCAATAACATATCAATATGTAATTCATCCTCAATTTTGAGCTTCAAAATGGCTGGATAAGGGCCATAAAAGAACGTATTGTCCAACGCTGATATACTGCCTAGTAGTAATAAATTAGAGATCATGAGCTCTTTGATGCTCACTTGATTGGGAAAGTGACAAATATCATATCCATCAAGCCAGCTTATTATTAATATGAATTCTTCTGATAACTTATTTTAAGCTTATAGAAACAGCCTTCGTTTTTGTATGATCGACTGTGTTAATTTTAATCAATGTATACGCTCCTATCCATTACTTTTTTTTTAAAAAAAAGAAAAGAAAAGAAATGCTAGCTGTCATTTTACTATATCTAACATAAAATCCAAAATTTTGCTAACAATAATGCGTGTGCTAAATTAGCATCGGTTGTATCATTCGTCATGAATCAAAAAAGGGAAAACATCAAGTTCAATTTTATAGATATTGTTGAATCAAGCTTCGAAGGTTGAACATTTGTTTCCTAGACAACGATAGATGCATCATATACTACCTACTTTAGCTTTTTTTTAACAGTGCAAGGATTAAAAGATGGGCTTTAGTATTACGCCTTATAAAAAATCAAAGGTGCCTATGCTCTTGATCCATAGGCTTTTCCGAACTATTATTATCATATTTTCGCAAATTAAATATACAAGGCAGCAAATACAAGCAGAATATTGTTGAATTTAAGACCTATAACGATATTCTACAAAAATAGAAAAGTTGAATAGATGCGTTTTTTATAGCATGATATTTAGTACGCTCATATCAAATGAAGATGGCATTCAGATGAATACAACTACAGATAAAGCTAAAGTGCCGATCAGGTACCTGCGCTTCAATTGATTTTGAAAATTCGGCATATGCAGATGTAAAGATAAACTAAGCTTCAATGGTCATTGAAAATTCCGATTGTGCTCTTTAAAGACATGGTCATTTCCAACTATCTGGCAACATACAAAGGAAACAGTGCATGGTATCTTCTCCGATAGAGTAAACTGGAGATTGAACGATTTTAATTGTAATCGTTCTTTGCATTCAGTCAGCTTATACAATATAGACCGGCTTTAATACAATCACGATCGAAAAAATATCGACATATCCCTTATGTAGACCTCTTTTAATCTATTTCAGACTAGGGGCATGGTAAAAGCCGTGATTTAACCGAGACGCACTGCGGTCTGTTCTTTATAGTGTTGTTAGGGTCAGGAAGATATAGCCAGTAAGAAGGGTGATTAAGGAAATTCTATAATATTAGGTGGTATTGGAGGTGAGAAATGAGAAGGATTCAATAGCCAATATTTGTATTGATTGAGAAAATAATTAGCAAAAGTGGCTAGTGTGTTTATTGATATAAAGAATAAACTTTGTCTTTACTTTTTTTAATGAGTCATGTTTAAAATCACTATCTATTTAAGGTAGAAAGCAATATAGAAAAACACAAGGGAAAATGAAAAATAAGTTATGTTTATCAGTTGTGGTCGTGTCTGGCTTTATATGCTTTCTGATTAAAAAGAGTTTATAAAATTATGATTAAAAGTTGTTTGATCCAATGTTCGATTGACACTCAGAATAGCAAAATTAATCATGAGCAAGTATTCTTCATTTATTTCTCAGAAATACCAAGACGACTTTGGCAAATTTAAAATAGAAAAAGACAGATAGCATCACTATCGGCACTTGTGCTTATCCTCTGTACTCCCGTTCAAATCTTTTAAATTCTTTCATAACCCCGCTTTCTCTCTATGTCTCACGGACCAACTGTATCCGACATCAAGCACCGACAAGATACAAAGCTATCTTTGGTGACCAAGGATCCTCTTAAAGGATAGCCTTCGAGAGGTTATATAAGGTATTTGCAGATTTGTGTTATTACCTTCATTTGTGAATTATCCTAATTTGTTATCTTTCAAAATCGCTTGTATGATTGGATATATTGTAATTGTGCAATGACAGCCTTGCGAAACTGTCAACAATGTGCTACTCAAAGGTTCTGGGTTCATGACGTATGTCATAATTAAGTTTTGATCCATTAAAAAGTTGTTTTAATTCAAGAATGAAAATATCTTTGTACTTTTAAGGGAATGAGAAATCATTTGAAATTTACATTGCGCAATTTTTTGTTATTTGTCTATCAAAGTTGAGATTCATTTACTTTTACGATATAAACATCAATAAGCTTTGCTTTCGTTTGTAATAAGAAACAAAGAGGGTTGTTGATGAGAACATATTTTGCAAATAGAACGCAATTGAGAAAAAGATAACACGTATCAGTGCCTCTCTCTCTTTTATAAAAGTCATTAAAGTTTTTTATTTAATATTGCGTGGTTCCACCTTTTCACACAGTGAAGACTAAAAAAAGTATATTAGCAAGCTTCATATTATAAAGACTTTTTCCTAAAACTCGGATTTTATTCCAAGTTTAATTTTTAAAAAGTTAAATAAACAATCCGATAACAAACATTCTGAATACAACATCGTGCTTTTTTTTAACTCATAGCATGAACTGTCTTAATATTTTAGGCATTATTAAGATTGCCAAAAAAAAAAGATAAAGAATGGATCCTCTCAGACGATGTGATACTTTAAGCTATTTTAGGAAGCTCAAAGTCTGATCCCTTCATCTTCCCCTTTCCGCGGTTGCACTTAATCTCTTTTGGTGAAACGAATCGAGAAAAAAAAAACTATTGAGTTGTCATTTATTATAATTGAAAAGTTGCACCAGTAATACTTTAATTAAAAAAGATTAACCCACGTTATTTTAATCACTCTATGCTGGAAAAAAAAATAAGAAAGGGAAAGAAAGGACACGCGAAGAGAGAACTAAAATTGCCCCTCATTTTCTTAATGTCTAGACTCTATATTTAGGATCTGTGCCTCATTTTTGTTATAGTCAAATCAGTGGGTATATCTTTTTTTTTCTTTTCCCACTATTGAATGCTGCATTTAAATTAAGTTTTGTATGTAGTTTTTCCTAATTCGTGTAATATTTTTTTTTTTTTTAAAAAATGGCTCAATCAAAACTTGAAACTGCTTGTGTGTATAGAAAGAGAATTGCTTTAGGTTTGTGAATGTTTTACAATTAGAATGAATAAGAGAAACATCTTGTGTATGTTTCACTCCCCTTTTTTCTTCTTCTTTCTCCCTTTGAATGCCAAACTTGTTTCAAAACAAGTTGAATGATTATTATCTTTAGGGCAGGCTAGTAATAAGGAAGTGCGTATTAAATGCAACTCCGCCTTCTTGAAATAGGATGGTAAAATTGCCCTGTGCATTGAAGCCTTATTCTTCTTGTAAATGAATTAAAAGAGGAAAAAAAAAAAAACTATTTTTGAATCAGGGTTTAAATCAAACGAGAGAAGAAGGGTTTGTTTGTTACTTTTATTTATGATAAGCTGTTATTCTTTCTGTCAATTTAAAATAAGATTAAAGTTTTATGCACACCCGAAGAAAACTGTATATTTCTAATCTAAAAAAACTCCGGGATCTGTAAGAGCCTTTTTTTTTTTTTTTTTTCCTTGCATAGATTACTTACATGAAATATTCTTTACCTTCTTTATGAGAAAATTATGGTTTTTTTTTTTTTTTTTAAAAAAAAAAAAAAAAAAAGAAAAGCTCAATTTGTGATACACTTTATTAATTCACAAAATGGGAATTAAGGTTGCTTTTTCTGCCATAAACTCTGTAGCTTTTTCTTATTTTTTGGGACCAAAAAGAACAAGAAACATCGTGGATATCAGGCCATGTTGCACGTACACAAAAGGATTTGCAATCTGGCTTTTTGAGTTTCCCAAATGTTTGGTAGTAATTTATTTCACTACCCGCCAGCACAGTATCAAATTGGACGGAAATTAAAGACAAGAATTAAACCAAAATGGGAAGAAATAAAGTGAGGGAGGGTTGCTTTATATTGACTGAGCAAATGGAACTATTTCATTATCTTGCATAAAAGCTTTATCCTAGAAAATCGTTCTATTCTTCATGTAAAGAAGGGGAATCAATAATAATTGGCATTCTTCCTCACCATTATTTTTTAACTCAGTATAATATTTACAAGAAATTATTATGTTTAAATTAGTTTAAGGGCTCTCTCTCTTTCTTTCTTTGTATTGAGCACAAAGGAAATCTTTTTTTACTAAAAATAAAAAGCATTTAGTTTCCGGAAAACCAATTTATGCCATGATACGTTGCTAAGTTAAGATCAATAAGATTAGTTACACCACTTTTTGCATTTTTGTGCAAGTAAACCTCATATCGGTGCATGAGTAAGAAAAAGAAGATAGGTTAATAATTGACATATAGATTGTCCTACTTTACTCTCAAAACAACTACTTAATCCCCCCCCCTCCCTCTTCCTTTTCGATCTTTTTTCTTCTTTCTTTTGAACAAAAAGGTTTTTATTATTATTATTATTATTATTCGTAATCCCACACCAATCCTTTTTTATATCTTCAACAATCCTTTTTATCAACAATGAACAAAATTCAATGGTCCGGTGAATACCTTAATGAATACCCTCAACAACAACAACAACAACCATATCCTACAAAGCTTGATCAATCAAGCTTAATGTATCCTGGTAATAGAAAGGATAAAGCTATAGACAGGCCTGAAAGCTAACCTTTTTAATAGTTTCTCCCTTTTATGCGTCCACTGTCACTACCTCACCTTCTTCTTCACCTTTGTCTGCTGGCGGTAGTCCTACCTATGAGCCCTTTGTGGCCTCAAGTCCTCCTTTTGTAGGTAGCCCTGACAGTTTAATGTCTGGATTTGCTTCAGCACCCATCTATTCACCCCCACTTGTTCAATCTTCTTCTACCTCAACCACAATGAGTAGCACGAGTAGTGCTTATCTTCATGAAACGATCGCCAAGGCCTCTGCCTTGCCCGAGTCTTTCTATCCCGAGTTTCTTCAGTACTCTAAAGAATCTTTTGAACAAAACAGCTGCAAGCAAACATCCAGCAGCAATAATAACAAAAAACGTGAAAGAGAACAAGAGGTTAAAGAAGAAAGTGAGAAGCGAACTTGTCGTAAACAAAAGACAGAGTAAGTAACATCGATGTCAATCGCTCCTTTTGTATTCATTTTTGTATCATAGCCAAGACACCCCTTCGACGGATACTGCCAATGTGAGTGAATTAAGACGCCAGATCCATATTCAATCGGAGCAAAAGCGTCGTGCTCAAATTAAGGATGGTTTTGAAGATTTACGTAGCGAATTACCTGCTTGTTTAAACAAGAAGATGAGTAAAGTTACCTTGTTACATCGAAGTAAGTGACCCTCAACGATTCGTCCAATAAAAAAATTAAATCGTCTGTTAGCTGTTCAACATATTCAGCACTTGAAGAGTACTCAAATGACCATTTTGGCTGAGCTTGAACGTCTTGTACAAGAAAATGAACAACTCAGAAGGTAAATAATGGTGTATCTGTCTGTGTGAACCATCAATTAAATCCAATTTATTATAAATTATAGTTTCCAACAAAGTGTGTTCCAGAAACAAGCACTTGAAAACATGTACTCCATGTAAAAAAACTTGTTTGAAATTTTGTATACATATGATACCTTTGCATCAACTCTTAATACCCCTTCTCTTCTTATTTAAAACACATACTACGTCAAAAACACTGAAAAAAAAAAGAAAAAAAAAAACAAAAAAAAAACAAAATTCGCACACAATTCAACTCTTCCAATTCCCCCCATAGAGTAAAGCATTTATTCACTCACACTTATACACATGTGTATATATATTTATATACCCATTTTTTTGTGGTCTCTTTTGTTGACAGAAAAAACCTCAATTCTATGTAATTTAACCCTCTTTTATGATTATCCCCTTTCTCTTTTTCGTATGCAGAAAAATGTTTAATAAAACCCTTTGCTTTTATTACTGCTCACTATTTCATTTTATTGTACGATGGGCTCTTGAAGGGTCGGATGTAATCATTCACCAAAAATTACATTGTGTTACTTTAAAGGAACATTGTAAAAAAAGGTTTATAGAATTACAAAAAAAGAGAGCCCATTTCAGTGTGTTTGAAACAAAAATAAATGAACACTTGGCATTCATCACGGTCCGACATCATTAAAGCAGACGGACCACAAGGACCTCAAAAAGACCCGACTCTATTCGGCACCATGCTTGAAACAGGATTTCATCGGATCGATATTTTACAGAGAGGATCCATTTCCTTCACGCTGCTTCTTTAGATCACAGACAACATCATTCGGCAGGAAGCACAGTCCTCCTGAAACGCAACATTTTGTTTAGCTGCGGTGGCCAAATCTTCCAATGAGGGCAGCAGACGATTGGTCAAACATTAAAAGTGGTCTGACCTACCGACTCACCTCATCCTAACAGAGGACCCAACCCTTTGACCCCCTTTCCCCTGAAAGAGACCCTCAAAATCATCCCAAATCATCATCGAACCCTTAATTTAGAGTCTGCATGACGATCCTCATCCTACGCACCTTCCTGACAAAACATGGTTACTCCTCCATCATCACCGACGACTGTAAATGAGACGCACTGGATCCAACTCCTCTGCTCAGATACTCTATTGAACTTGACTCTAATCCATTCAGACCTCCTCCTTTACTTTTGCTTATCAGCTCAAAGCAAACTTTCTGGCAAGGCAATCAGAACCCAACCTTCATTTTTGGCTATCGCTCTTTGCTCATCTGTGATTTCCAATACAAGCCGTGCTCCGATCTGTCAAACAAACTCTGGATCATACAGGATATGTCCAGCGAAAGGTCTATTTCGATCCACCTGGGAGTGATGTGGAAATCATCAGTCGAGTGGCTCTGTCTTTTCCTTTTTAATGCAGGCATGAACAATTTGCACATTGTAGACCGATTGCCTTTTTTTTTTTTTTTTTTTTTTTTTTTTGGGAGGCTGGTTTCACTTTTTACCGGCTGATCACTTCATTGGAAACCATGGTTTACATTTTGCAGAGGTTTTCGTAGCAAAGTAGATGATCGTGTTACATTTTATCCAAGGAATTTATTCAAATGGATTATGATTTAATCTCTGTTTGCAAAGTCCACCGTTCTCTTTTTTCTCTCTCTCATCCATACTGGATCACTGTACCAAGCATAGTCTGTCAGCTGTCCGTCTTTGGATTTTTTTTTCTGGTTTTCTTGATTCTATTGCTTGAACTATAATACGCTATCAGTCGTGTTTGAATAGGACCCTTTCAGATAAGCTCCTACGGTCGTCCATCCTTTCTGTTTATCCCTCTTTATGCATTTCATTTCGACAATATCCAAAGAGGATAGACCTCTGCTGCCAATCAGCTCTTTTCCACCAAGGACGATTGTTTATGTGTGCTTTTATCGCTTATAGATCTTTTTTTCAAGCAACCTCTGTTGCTAGTATCCATCACTTTTGATCAACGTTCACCATCATTTAAACTCATCATTACCCACAGAGAGCCTCATGTCTGAAATGTTCATATGAACATCACTGTCCTTGTCAATACACAGAGCATGAGCCTATGAAATCAAACGAAGCGCGCTTTTTATTGTTCCTATGTCACTGATGGCAATCTTTGGATATAGCATGTCTTGTTATGAACCTTCTCACTTTGCACACCATAGCTGACAATTCAAATCAAATAAATTGTAATGCAAATTGAAGAGAAGGTCTCTGGATTAGCAACTGCTACCATCATTTTTTTTTTTTTTCTAAATGGTCATAGTTTATTAGAATGGTAGCTAGTCTTTTTTTTTACAACACTTTTTATAGCCTTCCTACATCATTCCAAACACAATCATCGACTGTATTCACTACTTTATAAAAACAAAATGGATTCTACTTGAAAAAAGAAAAATAGGGTTGATAAAAACTTTTTAATATAAAACATCCTTTTCTCTCTTCCTCTTAGATCTTTTGCATGGCAGCAATATCAACAGATTGAACATAGTCTTCCAATTCAGTGATCTTATCAGTCAAGTCATCCAACAAGACCTTGTCATCTTCAACAACACAGTTGATTTGAAGCTTTCTGATACCGTAACCAATAGGGACCAATTGGTGACCACCCCATAAGAGACCGTCCATGGCGATTTCCTTGACTTCCTTGGTCATGGCTTCCATATCGGTTTCATCATCCCAAGGCTTGATTTCAAGAGTGATGGTGGTCTTGGCGATAGTCTTGGGCTTGTTGGCCTTCTTGGCATTGTATTCGGCAACACGTTGAGCCTTGATTCTTTCAGCTTCAGCATCTTCTTCTTCATCAGAACCGAAAAGATCAATGTCATCTTCTTCTTCAGCAGCAGCAGCAGCAGGAGCAGCAGCTTCCCTAGGGTATCGTTAGTATCGTACACAATCACGTCTTTCTCTCTTACTTGGTGGCTAAACCCTTGACGGCAGCGATGTGAGAGTACCATCTGGCCAAGTGAGGGTAGGCTTCAGCAGAGACACCTTCAGTCAAAGCATTGAAAACGGAAACATCAGCTTCAGAAAGTTCAACGCTAATCAACTCTTTAATTTTTTTTTTCTCATTTTCTATGGTTTATTTTACCCCTTAACGTAAGAGACGTTTTCAAAGTAGCTATCGAGAATCTTGTAGGCCAAAGGAGCTTCGAGAGTGAAAGACATGTTGATGAATTAAAGAAAAAAAAAGGGAGATTGTTGTGCGTGTCAAAAAAATTTTTATACATCGATTTCTTGTCACACGTAAACACACCCACTGAGCTAAGCCACCTTTTGTGAAGATAAACCCCTCCTCTTTGTTCGCCCGCTTAAACACACCTCCCTCTTTTTCTATCCATGATTTTAGAGTAGTGAGTTTAAGAAGAGCTCAAGATTAAAAATAGGTGTTGAGAAAAGTGGTAGGGACTTTTAAAATAACCAAACTGTACGATTTGATTTCAATACGCATTCTCCCTCTTGTTTCTTGACACATGGACTTGGGGTGGTGTGTATGTCGGAGTTCATTTCTTTTTTATGCTTGGAACAATAAAGAAGTATAAAAATAGAAATGAGTTTATTAATTGAAGCAAGAGAGAGAGTACACACGTGGAATAGAGAAAGTGTTGTGTGGTATGAACTCCTGATGAAGTTTAATCATTCTTACCAAAAGAAAAAAAAGACTCCTTATAGAAAATAGGATTTATTGATTAATGATTGGTTTACGTTTCCACTCGATAACTGGTTTAGATGAAATATTAGGTACAGTAAGGGAATGATTGAGATGATGATCTATGCCAATAGTGATTTCAAATCTTCCCTTTTTAAAAGTATCGTAATTATTATTATTATTAGATTTTAATTCATGCAAAATAGGTATGTAATCATTCATTTCTTTTTGCTTGTATTCTTGTTGATGATTCTTATTTTTTGGATGTTTCCAAAATTCTATATCCCAAATATGTGGTTCATCTAATGTTGATCCAATCGTACTCACAGTTGTATATTGATTTATGAAATCATGACATTTTTGTTCTGTTATTTCATCTTCTTGCTCATCTTCAGATAGAATTTGAATCCCTGCGATTTCAGCAAATTCTTTTGCAGTCAAATCTTCTGAATTGACAGTGATATTAGATGCAGACACATGTGAATAGTGACGAATATGCTTTGTAGACTTTTTCGGTTGTGTACCAAATACAATAGCTGATTGTGTACTACCATGTCTTGCATGTCGACTTGGTTTTAATAAAATGCCGTGTTGCGTGTTTTGTTGTTTTTGTTCTTTGTATCGATTGATTTCAAATAGAGTATCGTTTGTGAATAGACTGTCTTGTTTTGATTTCTTGAATGGATTTGTAAATTTATGAAAAATACAATTGATTGTCGATATCGATCCTTTATTTGACCTATTTCTTTTAAAACTGTTTACCATCCGTGAAATCAATAGAAAAAAAAAAAAAAAAAAAAAAGAGTGTGAATAAAGGAAAAGAAATAGAAAAAAAAAAGGAGAGAGAAAGTAAGAGAGAGAGAGAGAGAGAGAGGATAGGAGGAAGAGAACAAAAGAAGATAAAATGAAATATAAAAAAAAGGGGGAGGGGGATGTGAAGTCAAGTTTAATACAAAGCATCTAGAATATGCAGAAAAAAATAAATAACGTAATTGACTTGTAAAAATTAATATGCATTTTGTTTCTTTGTTATCAATTGAAATAAAATAAAAACGTGAAAAAAATAAAAAAAAGGGTTAAAAGGCACGGATATACCAAATAAAGAGAATTCGGTAGTCCATGTTATGTAAAGAAGAAGCAATAAAATAAAGGGTTCTTTTTTATGAAATATGTAGCCTGACTCACGTGTAAAAATAAAGGGAGCGATGATTAAAATAATAGTGGCAAGTAGACTCAACAGAACCATTTCAACCAAAACCTTTCTGTTTCGGTCAAAGTAAATTCAAGGTTGAAAAAAAAAAAAAAAATTAGGGTTAAGCCTTGGTTGAGATGAGGATGGCAGGTTCGAGACTAAAGAAGGGGAGTCGTAAACCATATTATCGTCACTGGCAGATAAAAATAAAGGTTTCAATCTGTCTACGTTCTCGAGTTTTGTTCTATTTATGCTTTTTTCAGCATTTGATCACTTTAGGCATAAAGAATGTGGCCGAGGAAAGAAGTTGGTGAGTCTAGAAAACGATTCCAGGTAGTCACTATCACTTTGTTGGATAGCCTTCATCTGCATAATATCTTATTTATTAAAAATATCTCATTCATTTGATGTAAATCAATTCATATTGGTTCACTAATGCACTTTATTATTAAACCATTCCATGCGACATTAAAGCATTATCTTTAAGCATGTAATGCTTGACTTGTGACATTTATCCCGAAATGAAATTCATTTTGATATCACATTAGTCACCTTATCCTTCTTCAACTGTTCCGCTGCAGTGGATTTGGAGATACCAGAAGGCTCGGTTTCTATACTACAGCTCTCACTGGACTTTCTTTCTACTTTTTATCATCTGTTATTCGTGCAGTCTTTAAACTCCTTGGGGCTTATTCTATATCATACTGAAGCCGCATTTTCGTATCCTATTCATTTTCTCTATTCGAATTGACTTGCATAAATATTTAATTTCTATCATCACAACCACTGTTTTCACACTGAAATAACTTGAAGCCAATAGATTGAAATCTAGACAAGAAAATGATCCTAGGGAAATCAACACTCAAACACCATAGATCAAAAAGACAACGCAAATAAGAAGGCAAATCGTAATGCAATTTCAATGGGTGAAGCATGAATATCCTCCCCCAGCAGACCCTGATTGGCAGGTTTCCCGAGACAAAAAGGGGGGCATTGTTCATAAAGAAAAGATCAGTTTAAGGACAAGAAAGTTTTGTGCCATGTGTGAATGATAAAGAACATTGATTTGATTCAAAAAGATGATAACAGAGATAGGTTTGATTGTAAAAACCATGGACGATTTTTGTCAGGGTTCTCTTGAAAGGGGGGGAGGGAATAGAGACATTGGCGCACATTAGGATACTAAAAACAGTGTACATTGCCTCAAGTCTGCTTTACATTCACCATTCCAGATTCTCAAATGCAAATCAACAGCACAGTTTCTGTTCTCTTCAACTCTTTATACGTTTCATAAGCCTTTTAACAAATCATTCATGATTTTGACACATGGGCAGTGTAAAACACATTCTCTGATAGTCTCTTGCCATACTATACATGCTTTACATTCAATTTTAATAGAAACCAGTCCATCAGCAAAAAACTGCATGTAATTCTTCATGAATCCTCGAATAAAAGTATTCAATGCATCTTGAGCTTCTATTGACCAGTTAGTGATGTGCATGACTAAAGGAGTACATATTCTATACTTTAAATAATTTTTTTTTTTTTTTTTGCTCATGACTTTAATCAAACCATTTTAATATGTGCTAGTAACAACAAGGTTTACTTACTAACTGTCCTTTCCCAAGTAATTTCAATTAGACTTTCCTTAATTATCTAGATCAAATGTCAAAAAATGTATACATAAAAAAAAAGGCGCAAAGAGGTCACTGATAATTAGGGATGAGCCTTTATAGGGTAATCGACATGACTCGGTACACTTTTAGTACAAATAAGGAAAATAACTGTCAAAATGAACACAAGGGAAGATTAGGAAAAGATAGAAAAAGGGAAATTGAGAGCATAAAAGTAACTGTTGATTCTACGACATGAAAAGTCTTATTCAAAGCTTAACAAATACGTGTTTCAATTGAGTTCAAGTGTGAATAGTAAGTTGTATCTGATCGACACCAATTAAATACAACTATCGTTTCATGTCAACTAGGACAAGAAACGTAGCAACTCGGCTTCAGAGAATGGCACGCCTAAACATTTAAATTGATTGATTGGTCTGCTTAGTGGGTCATGACTCACTTTATTGTATAGTAAAGCGAAAAAAACTCAATCTCCGATGTCAATTCATTTCTGAATTCATTTCTTTCCAATCACAGCCAAAGTAGAAAACTCACTCTATCAACCAATTAAAAAACTTTATTGCTAGAACATGGCCGTTTGACTCAATATGATGGATGCCTTTAGAAGAGAATGCGGTTATTTAAAATTGTAGAGTGTACAACAAAGGATAGGATGTGAGTGCGTAGTAAAAAAAAAAAAGAAAATATCATCAGGCTTCATATGAAATGAGACATATTTTAGTATAAAAATTTTTAAATGAGGTTTTATTTGATTGGATGATTTAAGCTCACTTGATATAATTCATAATTTTCTCAAGGCTAATGTAATCCCTTTTGGTTAAGCACGTATAAATGACGACAGAAAGTAGTACAATTAGGCAACGTGGGATTATGATTATTTTAAAATTTAACCTATAAATGACACTATCCCCCCCCCTTCCTTTCTCTCTTTTTTTCTCTCTTTCTTTACTTGTTTATGATGAGTGGATTTATTATATTATCAAATTCCGGCAAAAAGATATCACTTGAACAAGCCTATCATCCATGCCCTAAATGCAAACATCAAAACTCTGTTCAATTGACAAGATCAGAAAAATCATTTGTAGTATTAAACAAACGCATCTCAGAAAACTCAAGTGTTCGATATGAATGTTCACAGTGTAAATGGAAAAATCAAACTTTACCAGAGAACGCAAGAGAATCGGTAGAATTAGAACGTTACTTGTCTGAAACTTCAAATGACGATATATCCTTTGAACTTTCTTCTCCTATTTCCTATTATCCTTAAATTACATACATCATCATCATCATCATTATACACATTATACATATCTTCATACATTATTATTCACGTCTCTAATCTTTTCTATCTCATCTTTCCCCTCATCATCATCTTTAATACCCTTTCTCCTTCTTTTTCATTTGGCATTAAAAATCATTTTTTATATTAAAAACAAAACTTTTTTTTATTTATTGCTTTTCAGCATCTTCTTTAAGTGAAACTGTACGGTTGACAATAATCTTGCTCAATCCTTCCTTTACTTTACCAGCAAGAATCAATTCAGCATCCAATTCAGTATCCTTGTCTAAACAGAAGTACCCTGTACGAGTGAATTGCCAGCGCATGCTTTCTTTATCTTTGCCTCCATTTGTCTTCTTGACCCATTCAGCAATATGATCATAAATACCAACTTCAGCAATGGCTCCTTTGACAACCTCTAATGAGTTTTCATTGATGTCATTCAAATAGCCACCTTCAACACTATCGGGAATATCGTGCTTGAACAATCTTTCGTACACACGAAGCTCGTCAATCTTGACAGGCGAATTGTGTTTAGCTGACTCGGCAACCCAGTGAATGTATGTCTTGGGTTTTTTGAATTCGCCTTCATTTTCATAAACGCACTCGATCTCAGTCACCTTACCCTCAGCATCCTTCTTATAGCTGACACAGTGGATAGGGTGTTTGGCATAGAGCAAACCAACAGACTTACCAGGTGCTAAACGGAAGTATCCCTTGGCATCTTGCTCACGGAAATCAGAGCGATCAATATAGAGCACCTTGGCAAAAGGTACTTTGTGTTCACCCATAGCAGGATCTCTAGGCTTGTTGGGCACCACGACTTCTTCTACAAAGTCATCAGGCACGTTGGTCAACACGACACGCACTGGGTCTTGAATGGCCATCAAACGAGGGGTAGTCTTGTCAAGGTATTCGCGTACCTTGTTGTCGAAACGAGCAATATCGATCGAGGTCAAACTGGTCGTCACACCAAGTTCGAGCACGAAGCTGTTGATAGCTTCAGGAGGAACACCACGACGACGGATGCCAACTAAGGTGTAAAGTCTAGGGTCGTCCCAGTCGCTAACATAGTTGTTGTTTACCATCTTCAGGATCTTTCTCTTGGACATGATGGTCCCATTCACGTTCAAACGGCCATATTCCCACTGAACAGGCTTATAGACCTCAACAGCATCAACCAACCAATAGTAACTTTCACGAGATTGTCTAAATTCAGTAGTACAGAGTGAGTGAGTGATGTTTTCAAAGGAATCAACAAGACAGTGTGTGAAATCATAAGTGGGGTAAATGCACCAGGCGTCATGGGTACGGAAGTGAGGAGTGTACATAACACGGTAAGCGATCAAGTCCCAAAATTGAGGGTTACCACTGGTCAAGTCCATCTTCATACGGAGTGTGATCTCACCTTCCTTATAGCGGCCTTCTTTCATCTTCATGAATTGATCAAGAGTTTCCTCAATCGGTCTCTCACGGTGTTCACACGCACGACGTTCACCATGATCTTTACCACCACGACAGGCGTTGATCTCTTCAGGTGTACACTGACAGGTATAGGCTAATCCCTTCTTGATCAATCGAACAGCCAAATCAAACAGTTCCTGGAAATAATCACTGGAATAAGTAATCTTGAAAGGTTCAAAGCCGAGCCAGCGGACAGTCTCGAGAATGGAGACAAAGTATTTTTCCTCTTCAGCCTCTGGGTTGGTATCATCATATCTAAGATAAGTCACACCGCCGTGTGCCTTTGCGTAACCAAAGTTGACATTGATGGCCTTGGCATGACCAATGTGAAGGTATCCGTTGGGCTCAGGTGGGAAACGGGTAACTACTTTACCTCCTGTCGTCTTCAAGTGCTCTTCCATTAATTCAGGCTTGATCTGTTTGTTTCCTCCAGGCTTATGTAACTTGCCAAGTTCACCTTCAAAGAAGGTCTTGGTAAGATCCACTTGCTTTTCTTCTACCTTCTTTTCACCCTTTCCTGCTGCTGCTGCTGCTGCTGGTTTGGCTTCCTTCTTTTTCTTTTGAGGAGCATCACGTTCGTCTTTGGGACCCAAGAGGGCAAGGAATTGTGCTTCTACTTCATCCTTGATCTTTCCACCATCAGCCCAACGAAGGGATGGCATACGTCGGGTGTTGGCTAAGGTGGGGCCTAATGTCTTGTATCGGTTGTTTACAATATTTTCCTTGTTGGATTCAATGTATTCGCTCACTGCCGCTTTGATTTCTTCAGGACTGACAACAACACCTGTGGATCATGTGAGGATATGTACATATGTGAGTCATCTTCATTCACTTACCAACACCTGTAGCAGCATCGAATTCTTCTTCTTTAAAGCCTTCTTCACTAAACTTGATGGCGGCTATTGGCATACGTGATAAGTGTCTTTTTTAAACTGGTTGCTTTCTTTATTTACCTTGAACCTGGTCTGTTGTCTTCAAGTCACCCACCATGATCTTCTTCACAATGAATCCAAGATGAGTCAAAGCATCTTTGGTGACAGTAGAGGCCAAATTGTATAAAAGGATGCCCTTCTCCTTTTCACAACCTGTCTCGCGCACTTGAGCCTCATTAATCACTGTTTCTAAAGTAGGGGCTAATTTCTTATTTTTGGCAGTATCTTTGGCTTTTTGTTCGGATAAGCCGATTTTAGTAAAAATAGGAATAAGGTCTTCCATTGGTTCTTTTTTTTTCGTGATAGAAAAAAGAAAAAAGAAGGAAAGGGAGAAGAAAACGAGATAGGAAAAAAGAGTTGAAAAAAATGTTACAGGGAAAATAATGAGTCACTTATTTAAAGTCCGAACAGGGATCAAACAAAAAACAAATAAGCTTCTTTTTTTTTACAATTTGATTTTATTATACAAAAAAAAGCTTTTGAAATTTATGCTAAAACAAAGAATTAGTATTATGAGCTCTAATGATCTAGCCGTGTTAATGGTATATGAGAAATAGAATTAGCATCGATCTCACGGTTGTCATCCGAAGATGACCATGAATTTGTAGAGTCATCGTTTCCCATCTTTTCCACTTTCAATTCATCATTCATGGCTAAAGAACTACCAAGTGATTCATCTTTACTAGGTCGGTTGGCTTTTTTCACAGATTCAAAGACTTCATCATCAACATAATAACATTTAAGAAGCGTCTCGAGCATCTGTATACGTCCTTCCATACGTACCATACGCTCCGCCTCATTTTCCTCCGTTTGCACCACGTTAGCTGTATAGGGCCGAACAGGTTCTACAAGCGGAATGCCGAAATCTGTCTTTTTAAAGTTGGACTGAAGTTCACGAAATAAGGATCTCCTCATACCACCCACACTCCATCGGTGCACGAAACCCCAAGGGGATCGAGGTCGAAAGCCAAATAAGCAAGCTTGGAGGGCAGTAAAGAGACCAAAGACACCACCCATAAAGCCAAACGCGTTCACAAGCGTGTAGATCTTGACCTCCCTGTCTGTCATGTTTACAAATCTTTCTGGATATACAATGAGCTGACTCATAGTGTCGTTATAACTCGCATAGAGAGCCTTTGAACTGAATGCAGTTCTTATGTCGATGGTAGAGTTGGTGATGGGTGAAAATCCAACATAGTTCCATGCATTGTTTTGCAAATAGTGATGATTAACAAAGGTATAAGAAAGCGCACCTCCCATAGGCGGCTCAAGGTTATAGACGTTGTTGGTTTGAATATTATTTATCTCGTTCATCTGCCAATTGGAAATAGTATCCTTATCCATATGGACTTCATCAGAAAGACCATAGACAATCAGGTTCGGATCCGTGTTTTGTGGATAGATGGAGACTTGGATGCTACCTTCAAGGGCGCTGGAATCACCAAAGAAAGTGAATATTAGTCGGGATCCATTGCTGTACCCTTCAGTAGATGAGAGTACAAAGTCAGGAGGTGGTCTGAACAAGAAACAGGTTGTTCGCCCTGAACTTCCTGTGTAACCAGGTGTAAATCTATTCATATCCAATTTCTGAATATGTAAGCTGCAAGAGTAACCTGATTCGGTCTGGCAGTTAACACCGGGGTTGTGGGTTATGGCGGGGTCGTCGGTATATCCCTCAAAACAGAACCGAATGTCTAAATAGGCAAAAGAAATGAACAGACCTCGTCTTATCACAACCGCTTCTTTCTTACCTGGTGTACCCACTGTGTCCACTTGCTCTTCAATAGATTGGGTAACGTTTGGACTATTGATGACTTGGCGAATCACAAAAACAAGAAAGACTGTGAAAATGAACAATAAGAAGATTTGGAATACAATTCTTGTAGTCTCAGCCCAAAGAGGCTCACCGGTACTAAGAACAAGAAAAAGGAAGAAAGTGAGTTTTTCTTGAAAAATAATCAAGATTAAAAAAAGAAAAAGAGAGAGAAAAAAAGACATACCGTGGCTTCCAGATGTCTTTGTGGATACGCATGAACAGCCATCGTATATAGGATTGGAATCTCCAAAGCAAGAACAAGACAATAAGGGCAACGACCACACAAGCAATAACGATACCAGCGATTATACCACCAGAGAGAGATGATGAGCTGGGTAGACTATATGATCCTTCGGTGCTGAAAGACTGAAGCCAGGTGTTCGTGCTGATATTCAGTACATTTACATCGTTATAGAAACTATTTAATGACATGCCTAGAAGTTAATAAAAGTTTAAGTCATTTTGCAGTACTTAAATTCTTAAATCCCCATCTTTTTTACCAAATGCAACTGTAAGGTGCTTTCCATCCAGAATACCAGCAGAGGCTAAAGCTCGTCCAACAGGAGGGATACCTTGCACGTTGGGCACAGTCCAAGTCCAAGAACTTGTATCCAAAATAGCCAAAGAATTAAAGTACTCCTTGTCTTGCTGTCCTTCTAAATTAGTGCCTATGCAAATGAGAATGTTACAAAAAATGCAGACATATCATTTACCATTTGCATATATTAGTACCTCCAAAAATGATGATGTTATTATCAGAAGCTATACACCAAAATAACAAAGTTAAGATGCCTGTACACATCATGTCTATCTCTTTTTATTTACATACTGACAACTGCATTGTGAGCCATCCTTGAGGAAGGAAACATATCGTTATTCGAGGTAATGTTTTTTATACTCCATGTATTTGTGATTGTATCGTAAATCATTGTCTGGTTCATGGGTGTCAAAGCATCATATGAATTATTACCCGAAATTGGAGAAACAGCACCACCCAAAATAACAAGTTGACCATTACTAAATTAAAGTTCAAATATAACTCTTTATTGATCTTTTCTTTTCTTTTTTTCTTTTTTACCTTAAATAAGAGGCTGTATGACCTGAGCAAGTGATACCTGGGCTGGGCAGCTCGGTGAATTGACCAGTAGAAATATCAAATTTATGGAAATAGGGCAGTGTACCAAGCAGGTATATCCTTCCACCGAAGATGTAAATAGTGTTATTTCCATCATAAGTAGCTGAAAAAAGATAACGATTGAGAGGTACCTCTGTTGCGTTAGTCAGATTGTTAGTCGATGCAGCTGTCCAAGACTGTGAATCGAATGAATACTTGTAGTATTGTAAAGGGGCCATTTGGCCTAAAGTGTCTTGATTCATTCCTCCCATCACGTACATATCATTGCTGTTGTTTACTACTACGGCTTGTGCATAAGAAACACCTGGCGGTGTATTTGTTTGAGGCACCGTAGACCAATCGTAAGTTGATGATGTTTGTGTTAACTGGTAGAAAGTGTTCGTATAATGTGATGTAGCATTTTCGCCACCGAATAGTAAAAGAGAATTATTTCTTTGTGCTGTAGCAATGGCTCCCTGATATGGTAAGTTCTCCATAAATCCATTTCGGTGAAAATAAGCATATGTGCGAGCAATAAAGAATAAAATGAGAAATGGTCTCAATTTCATTCTTTATTAAATAGATCCAAAGCCGATCGAAGGAAGAAAAGGAACATAATGCTATTTTTATGTAATTAAAATATAGTGTAACAAAGCCTGGTTTCTACTATCAATTCGAAGTCATCATTTATACCAAAATATATATTTCTTTGGTGCTCGTATTTGAAAACTTCATCTTTAGCGGTATTACATGTTACTTTCTGTAACTTAATTAATGCTTATGAAATGAAATCAACAGATTCAAAAAGAGAAAAGATGCTTTGATGTTTTTATTGTTCTACAATGCATACCTCATATCGATATTTGAAGTTTGTGGCATTTGAAAATTGGAACACGGAAAGCGCAGCTTGTAAGAAATTTTTTTCTTGAACAAGATGAGCCACAAACAAAATGAATAAAAGTTAGAGGCCATCAACTATTTAACATTACTCTTAATTTTTTTTTCATTGTCTTATGACTGTGATCTATAGGAAATAATCTTGCTTCGGGTATGTATTAATTTCTCGAAGAGTCCAATCCCATATTCTCTAATTTTACCATCAATTTTTTATGTTCATACTATGATGTTTATTGTAATATAGCGCAGATATCACAACTACCAGGAATTCGGTTTACAGAAGGAAGAAGGCTCCATACAGATTATCATCAACTTGTTAAGCTTTATTGGGACTAGAACTGCTTTACCAATCAAGATGTTTGTTCCAATCCATCTTGACGATCCAACTATCGCTGCAAACCAATAGCAAGATATGGCTTCTTATTAGACCAGAAATATCCGAGAAATTGTTGTCTTTTGTCTACCATGCCACCAGTTGAACAGTTTAGAAGCTAAAGAACAAATGCATTGAATTTTAAAGTTTGACTATATAGGGTTGTCTGGCAGTTTGTAACAGATAAGCAGCAGAATATGGCCCGTAAGACTCAATGAGACTCATGATTTTTTTTTACATCCGACAAAATTTTATAAAGCAATTTCCTTTTCAAGCATTGATGAATCCTATCACTTCAAAAAATGAGAATAATTGTTAAAAAACTAAAGTATTCGCCTGTCAGGTCTCATAGTAATAGGTCCTAATATTGACTTATCAAAATCGAGCTTTTGACAGTGAAGAGTAATTACTTAAAGACAGATTCAAACGCTTAAAAGGTTGACATGATTTAAAGAGATAAGACAAAGTTAATGAAGCCATCAACAAAGACTATTCATTCTGACTAATAGTTGTTGAGTTCAAAGTGCTTAAACTAGTTTATTGAGAAGAGGTAAAAGTATACAAGTGTGCGTTTTCCAGACTTTTTTTACGTCCGCAATTATGGCTTTAAGATGTTTAACACGCTCTGTTTTTCTTTGGGAAAATAAAGCATGGTTTATGTCTACAAGTAAAATCTAAAACTTCATTTTGTACCAACAGTATCAACGATATTAATGTTGAAACTGAGAAAGAGTTGAGAAAGAAGAATACTAAGACCATATTAAAGAATAGAAAGAGATATGAAGTGCACTACATAAAGCTTTTTTGTTGTCCAACATTAAACTAAAAAAAAAGTGTGATAAATGTTCAAACCCTGATAAGGTAAATCTTATTTCAGGTTCCTTCTAGAAAGCTACAAAAAAAAGGGGCATCTCTTTGCTTCTTTGCTAAGCATATAGAAGAGGCAGACGTAGTTTTGAACTTTGATGTGAGAGTTACATTTACACCTTATCCTCTTTTTGCATAAGTTGCTTCAAGCAAATGTTAAAGAGCAATCAATTTTTGCATCATAACTGACCTGATAAGATAAAAAGTGATAAAACAGGGGTACGCGTCGTGTTCCAAGAAAAGAAGACATTTAAAAAGAGTGAATGGAAGACTTGCTTTGTTTATTCATCGTTTTTTTCCTTTCAGTTTAAAAACAACATGCGTAAAAAGAAAAAGAAAAAACTCCTATTGTCTCGCTATCTGGTCTTCTTCTTTTGCTATCTGGTCCCCTTCTTTCGCTATCTGGTCTTTCATTTATGGATATGGTCATACTCCCGGCTTCATTAAGCCTTTCTAAACAACAGTCAATTCTACACTGTCAACAAAATTATTGCCGTTCTCTTCTGAAAAGGAAGCAGAACTAGGCTGCAATCGATGATTGCTTTACTTTTCGGAGGTAAGCGCTTTTATTTTTATGTTGTTTATGTCTTGATGACTGAGACTGACACTTCATATACCCTATCAGTATCTATATTTATAACCCTCCAAAAACAGCCATAAAAGAACAGGGATCTTTTCTCCTAAAGTAGAAAAGAGTTCATTTTGTCGATTGTAAAAAGTATTAAAAATTTAAAACTAAATACGTAGCTCTGGAAAAGCAATGATGAAATAAAAGAAGAATGTCATTTAAAATAGATAAAACGATAACCTCTCTTATTTAATTTCTTTATTGTTGTCTTCGGAAGGAGAAAAAAAAAAAAAAAAAAAGTCAGAACATTTATCAAGGAGAATATGTGTATTTCTTTCATGTCATTTTTCAATAATTTCATTTAGAAAATAGTTTGGTTTAATATTCATGGCACATGTAAATACTGTCATGTTACTGTATAATCGTACCCTTATGATTGAGATTTCGTATCAGTATGGTGTTTCTATAAATCAAACATATTCACATAGCATATAGTATAAAATACGTTTATTGTAGGATCCAATAAGTGAACAAAGTTATAGACCTTTTGAATATCTTAAGAATAATTGTTTTTTTAATAACCCATACTTTACTTTATTAAAATTATATATAATAACTGCTTATTACAAATCATCATCATCATGCATTTGAACAGTAGTACCAGGCTGATAAGGTGGAGCATGTTGATAATTACGTTGTGTCAGTGGAATATGAGAAGCCGAACTGACATCTGTATCATGTCTAGTGAATGAGGCAGGCTTTGAGCCAGCAAATCCATCATCAACCACTTTTTCTGTCTTTGGTGCATCAAGATAGCTCGAAGGAGAGCGAAGAGGAGCTCGTGTCTCATTCGGATGAGATGGATTGTTTTGCAATAGCTTGGTCCTATTAGCATCATCCAAAGATCGAAAGACTTCATCATCAACATAGTAAGCTTTAAAGAGCATTTCAAGCATTTGCATACGTTCTTCCACACGCGTTATTCTCTGCGTCTCGTTCTCTTCGATTTGCGTCAGATCGGTCATACTAAATCGATGATGTACAGGATGGACAAGAGGAATTCCTGAATTTGTAATTCTAAACTTGGACTGGAGCCCGCGAAGCAGGGATCTCTTCATATCGCCCACGCTCCATCGGTGCACAACACCCCAAGGAGATCGGGGTCGGAAACCAAACAGCCAGGTTTGAATTGCGACCAAGAGACCAAAGATACCACCGACAAAACCAAGGGCATTCACAAGTGTATAGATTTTGACTTCCTTTTTGGTTGTCGTCACAAATTTCTCAGGGTAGACGGCAAAGAAACCAAGATCGGTGTGAGTTTTAGTATAGTTTGGATTCGGTGATTCTTCACGGAAGGTCGTCTCAACTTCGGGAGTTGAGTTTGTGATGGGCAAGAAACCGACATAGTTCCATCCATCGCTTTGCAAATAGCGATGATCGACGAGTGTATAAGAAAGGGCGCTGTAAGTGTATGGTTGGATATCATAAACATTATTGACCTGGATATCGTTTCTTTCATTAGTTTGCCAGTTCAAAACATCGGCTTCACTCATCAAGACATTGTTGGGAAGACCATAGACAATCAAGTTGGGATCCATTCTTTGTGGATAGATTGAGACGTGGATACGACCATAACTGATGGATGTGTCACCAAAAAAGGTGAATAGCAAGCGGGATCCGTTGTTATTCCCTAATGTTCCAGTAAGCACAAAATCAGAAGATGGTCTAAACAAGTAACAGGCTACAGCTCCTAAACTATCAGCAAAGACAGGTGTAAATAAGTTCATATCCAAGGTCTGAATGAATGAGTTGCAAGAATAGCCCATATCAGTTGAACAAGCAATACCATTGGCTCTACTGTCTGTTTCTGGATAACTGGGAAATCCATCAAAGCAAAATCTAATGTCTAAATAAAAGTAAGATGAATACAACTTTTTTTTTATTTTAGTCCAGTTTTTTTTACCTGGCACTTCGACTTCGGCTGCTCCTTGCTCAATAGTTTGAGTAACATTCGGGCTCTCAATAGCTTGGCGAATCACAAAAACAAGAAAGACTGTGAAAATGAACAATAAGAAGATTTGGAATACAATTCTTGTAGTCTCAGCCCAAAGAGGCTCACCGGTACTAAGAACAAGAAAAAGGAAGAAAGTGAGTTTTTCTTGAAAAATAATCAAGATTAAAAAAAGAAAAAGAGAGAGAAAAAAAGACATACCGTGGCTTCCAGATGTCTTTGTGGATACGCATGAACAGCCATCGTATATAGGATTGGAATCTCCAAAGCAAGAACAAGACAATAAGGGCAACGACCACACAAGCAATAACGATACCAGCGATTATACCACCAGAGAGAGATGATGAGCTGGATGAATTTGAAGTGCTGAAAGACTGAAGCCAAGAATTTGTACTGATGTCCAATACGTTCACATCGTTATAATAATTATTTAGTCCTTCACCTATAAATAGATCAAATTCTTTAGCTTAACTCACATGATTATGTTTATCTTCTTGTTTTACCAAATGCGATAGTAAGATGATTTCCGTCTAAAATAGCACCAGAAGCTAACGTACGTCGAGCAGGAGGGATGCCATTCACAGCAGGCACAGTCCAAGACCAAGAACTTGTATCCAAAATAGCAAAAGCATTCAAATACATTTTATTTCTTTGTGTGGCTTGATTATCACCTAAAACGGACGCAAAACGTTATAAAAATAGTATGATTTCATATCACTACACTATTTTACCTCCAAAGACGATAATTTTATTATCCGAAGCTATTTATAAAAATGACAAAATTAGAATAATTATAAAAATATACATGCAGTATGGGTTTACTTACTGACAGCAGCGTTATGATTTGATCTTGTAGAAGGAAGTGTACCATTATTAGCAGTCGCTTCTTTCATGCTCCATGAGTTTGATTTTGTATCGTAGATCATAATTTGATTCATCGGTGCTAAAATAGAGTTCATCTGTCCACTTTGATTCACAAGCACCATACCTCCCACAATAACAAGTTGGCCATTACTATTAATGTTAAAGTATGGTTAAAAATAGCCTATTTTTTTTGACCTTTTTCTTTACCTCAAATAAGAGGCAGTATGACCATAACGAAAAAGGTTTGGATTAGGCAACTCAGTAAATGTACCGGTAGTAATATCAAACTTGTAAAAATCAGCAAGTATATTTTTCGTAAAGACAGTAACACCACCATAGATGTAGATTGTATTAGCTCCATCATAAGTGGCTGAAAAAAGATAACGATTGAGAGGTACCCCTGTTGCGTTAGTCAGATTGTTAGTCGATGCGGCTGTCCAAGACTGTGAATTGAACGAATACTTGTAGTACTGTAACAGAGTATCTTGAACTGAGGTCGCATTGGATATACCTCCCATCACGTACATATCGTTATTATTATTTGCTACTACAGCCTGTGCATAAGAAACGCCTGGCGGTGTATTTGTTTGAGGCACCGTAGACCAATCGTAAGTTGATGATGTTTGTGTTAACTGGTAGAAAGTGTTCGTATAATGTGATGTAGCATTTTCGCCACCGAATAGTAAAAGAGAATTATTTCTTTGTGCTGTTGCCATGGCTCCTTGAAAAGGAAGGCTTGTCATAAATCCGCTTTTATAGAAGTAAGCATATGTGTGTGTAATAAAAAGTGAAATAAGAAATAGTCTTGGCTTCATTTTCTATAAAATAAAGCAAAAGATAAAGAAAAGAGGAGAAAGAGAAGAGAAAGAAAGAAAGAAAGACTAAATTAAAAAAATAGCTTAAGCCATTTGTGTTACAACGAAGGTTCTCGATTCGACTTACCCCCATCTCTTCCGTTTATTTTTTTACACAATTAGCAAAATGAAAAAAAAATTTGTGTGACAAAAATTCCTTTAATTTCATGTGTCTTTTAAGAAGCTCATAACCCTCTTTCTTTTCTATTATTTTTATTTGGTTGCTGATCCTAAGGTGATCATTATTTTACACAAAGAATACAGTTATGATCCCGAATTGGTCTATTACAAAAACATACTAAAAACAGCTTCTTTGTCAATTAGTTCAGAAAGGTTGTGAGGATCTTTTTGCCCAAAAACCCTACAGGAGCTTTTCGTTCATTCTTTAATTAATTCTTTATATCAGGGGCGTCATATACGTATACGTTCTCAAATGTGCATTCTATTTTGCCTTCCTAAGCCACAAATCGAAAAAGGCAAAGCTTGTGACCCAAATTACAACTAGTGGAAGCTCTTTCACCACAGACTTGATTGTTTAGATCCCATACTGCGGGAATTAGAAAACAAATTCCTGTCTTGTTAATTGAATCAAGTTTTGACTTGATTTGATTTTAAAAAAAAGAAAATTGTTGCTTGTATATATATGCATATATATGAAAGAGATACTTTTTTCCATTCATTATTCATTTATTGCAGTTTTTTTTCCCAACTAGAAAAGAATTAAGCTTCACTTACACCATTTCCAGAAATAGACTGCAAAAATATAAAAAACCTTTGCACAAGGTAAATCTGAATTGCGTGAATCAAATTCTTATATTGCACACTTACATTTTTAAACTTTAAATATTATTTATTCATAAATTCCAATTGAGCGCAGGATGTTTATCGCATCTGTTCGCCCAGACTAGTTCAATACAAAGTAAAATAAAATAAGTCTAAAAAAAATCCTTCGGGATCAAGAGTAAAGAAAGGTCAATAGAACAGTATTTGGAACATGGTAAATTCCTTAATGCTTTAAGAGCCAATTTAGAAAGAACTGACCATGTGGAGGTCTAATACAAGTGTCTATATGGTGGCAAAAGTGATCCAGCTCAAACAGAGTTAAACATATGGTTGACTAACGAAGGATTCAAGGGATAATTGCACGACTTGAACGAGGAGCTTTTGTGGGTAGTAGGTTTAAAAGAAACGACAAAGAATCTTCAATGATGCTAGGTATGTTGAGACATTGAATTGCATGCATTTTTGTCAGTATCTGAATCGGATGAAGGGGACATGGCCTGCATTTGCCACCAGACAGTCATCTAAGGCGCCACCTTATGCACTGGTTACGTTCTTTTAGGTTCATCAGCAACCATATGATTTGATCAAGTGAGATTGTTGGTTGATAGCAAGAAAGTAGTTCCAAATTTTTATGATGTTTTTGATTATCCAGATATTGTTATAGTAATTGTTTCTTGATGATCTTGAAAGTCTTTAGGTTGAGGTCTTCTACTGAAGGAGGTATGCTTTTCCAAAGCTATGACTTCGACAGTTTGCATCATTGTTGGTACCTTCCGTGTTGTATGTGTGGCATAAGTTTTGTCAAGAGAGTATCTTTAGGTAGCGTAAAAGATCGAAAGAGAAATTGAGCTTGAGGTATATTTATTCGTTCTTTTATTGTTGGCAAGCGCAGTAAGTGTTGTATAAATTTGGTTGAGACTCACTTAGATCCACCATATATTCGGTATAAGCATTCATTCTGGGCATCTTTGAGTACTTTGGTTTGTGAAGCAGTAAACATATTGATCGCTAATCCATATCCTAGTCGAGCGGGAACTATTTGTGCATAGAATCCAATGGATAAAACTATCAAAACCGTTAGGGTTGGCATACACAAAAGTCAGTATGTTCATCATAGCAAATGCCTTACGAATGCTGCATTTATCAGTTCTTGTGTGTTGAGGGAGAAACCTGATTTAAAAGGAACTCCAAGATACGAGAAGTAATGCTGTTTGAGTAAAGCTTGTCCATAAAGCTCATAACTCAAGTCGCTGTTCATGTCACTTTGCACCATGCATTTAGATGGATTCCAATGGAAGCCGAGTGAGAAACTGTAATCATCACAAGTTTTTAATAGTTTTGGCATTTGTACTTTTTCAGAAATAAGGACTACATCGTTAGCATATAGTAAGCAATTTATAAAGGGAGCTTGTCTCATTGAGGAAGTGTCCTCAGATGTTTGCTTTAACCGTAGTCTTTTCGGTAGGTCATTGATATAAATTTAGTAGAGCAGCGGGGAAGGTATTGTTCCTTACAGGGCTCCTATTTATGGGGAAAAGTGATAAGAAGTCTCATCATTAAGAGGAGCCTCAAGGCAGACTTGATCAAAAAGCTGTTGGAGGAGAACAAGTAGTAGAGGTTGTATCGTTGATTTTAGAGACCGCTAAATAATATTAAGGCCGGCAATGTCATGAGCAGATTTTATGTCGAGGAAGGTCAAAGAAGGCTTAACTTTGTCGTAAATATGTAATATTTAGCATACTTCAGCCAAACAAAAGGCTTGGTCTAGTGATTCACGACGTTCTATGAAACCGCCTTGCGGTATATCAAATGGAGTTCTGTGGCATTGGATGCCATTCTGTAAGGCAATTTGAATTTACTTTGTGTATAAACATCTTTATATTTGTGTAGTTTATTTCCGGAAATGGTGTATTTGAATTAATGTGCATTTGAGAGATCCTATTGGCCATAAGTTTTGTTGTCCAAAAATGCTGAATAGTGTTTAATTACCGCGCAGTTTTTTTTTTCTTTCTTCTCTTTACACTCTTCTCATAATGACCCAGAACAACTCTCAATCGACAGTAGAAGAAACTGTAGAAACAACAGTTGAAGAGACTGTAAAAAGAACGGTTGAAGAGAAGGTGTCTGAAACTAGTGTACCTGATAAAACTATCGTGACGACTGAAACAACAGTAACTGAAACAGTACTGGAAAAAAGCAAATCACCCAATCAACCACTTTTTCGACCTAATGAATTAAATTCACAAACGTCTGATCCAGATACTATCTTTCGAACAAAAAGTGATTTTTATCTCATGCGAGCTAAAGCAGAGATGCGTAGAGGTCATTATGAAATACAAAAAAGACATACCGACATAGAAGATACCCCATATAATACGGAGCCGATTCAAGGTAATCAAGGTCTGATAACATTCATAAATTTAACAAATCATTTAGGAACCAACACATCGTTTTCTTCAGATCAGAGCAGTTTCTTATTATTACAACAACGATCGTCTTTAGGTACACTTTCTGTAGCTACTGAACTAGACGAAAACCCACATGAAAACGATGATAATATCTTTTCTATTCAAGACGAATCAAGCCATTCTAACGAAGCAAACGATGACGAAGAGGACGATGGTGATTCTGACAAAGAACCAAATACACCTTTTTCTGTTTCTCTTTAGAAAATAATATGCTTTTGTATAAAAAAAAACTTGTTTACAATAAAATATATGTACTTTAGAACAATTTATTTAATAAATTATAAACAATAAATGATAGAAAAATTTTACAAGATAAAAAAAGTAGGAAAAAGGGATAAATGTTTAAGCACTGCGACCGTGAGCCAAGTTATCACCTTTAACAACCTTGGTTTGATTTCCAGTGATCTTACCAGTGAACTTTTCAAGGTTGCCCTTGATCTTTTCACCTGCAGAGGGTCTATGGTCAATATCGTTTACTGTAGTGGGGTGACCGGTACTCATGCGGTTATCGCCTTCGACTCTGCTGGTAGCGCCAGGGACACCAGCACCTGTTGCACCTGTACCTGTTGCACCACTAACATGACCACCGGATGTCATTGCGCCTTGACCATAGCTACCTTCGTTTTCTCTTTGGTGTTTTTGATGATGTGAAGCACCATGATCACCAAGGGCTGCAGAACCAGTATGATGAGCATTGGAACCGCTGTGAGCACGAGAGGTGGACAGATCATGAACACCAGAGTCTTGTTCATTGTGTCCGTAATGGACGCCTTCAGGAACATGATCTCTTTCGTGTGAAGCATTATTGACTGGAGGAACACCAGTTGCAGCAGTACGATTGGTTGGAGAAGGGTTGTACATGCCAGGAGCATCAGAAGTTTGATCTACCTTTCTTTCATCAGCGATAGGAGGACCAGAAAAGTTGGTGTGGTTGTTGCGTTCAGCTGTTGTGCCTTGTGTATGAGTAGGATGAGTGGCATGAGTGAAAGGTTCATTGAGACCAGTGGCAGCAATACCATGGTTTTCGTTCAATTGACCAGAACCAAGACGGTCATCTCTTTGAGGGTGAAGGTTGTTGTTGTAAGCAGACATTTTTTGATAATTTGTTATGTTTGAATAATAAATTGTTGAGCTAGGGTAAATCACTCGTATTTATACGTTTTTTGTTTAATATTCGCATCAGCAAATGATTTATAACCTACGTCAGTCTAAAAAGCTTAATGCAGACAAACATATTTATGTAGATCATTATGACGTTTGCTCAATAAAGGAAACAGAGAGGATCACTCTTGGCTTACTCTTTTTGTCTATTCACTTTACTAATTGAGTTTAAAACTAACCTTCTTGTTAGTTACAAAGTAATCATAATGTTAATTTATTCAATATGAATCATAAAAACGTAATGAACAGACACAAAGTCCTATAGTTCATACTTTTATTACATGAATACAATGCTGATTTTGATTTACAACAAGAAACTAGCGCCTTTCTCTTTGCATACACTATTATTTACGTCATCTTGTTGATCGGGATTTTAATTAGAGTGGAAATAACAAGCTTCAAAAAATAAAACTTTTCCAACAATGGCACAGAGTTGCTTACGTGAAAAGAATGCAAGCTAACCAAAACCAACCATTTACACCTTTCCCTACATCCTTAGGCAGCAGACCTTATTATACACCGGGCATTCCTGGGAATTATTCTACTATTATTCCCGATCAACAAGGGGCTTCGTATTACCCTACTCAAAATGAAGACGTGATTGATTCACGAGTTGCGGCTAGAGAACTTGTCAATTTCACTGTACTCAAATACCTTACGACAGCTGCCAGTAGCCCTTTTGAAGTTTCAAAAACACTATTACAAGTACAATATTTACCACGTGAAGAAATAGTAGGCTCTGTACGAAAGAAAACAACTGTTAAAGAAGACGATTCAGATACGGAAGAAGAGGTATATGAAGAATGAAATAAGTATTTCAGACAACCTAAAAGATGTCTAGGCTGAAGAGTTCTCAGAAGATGAAGACAATGAGGAAGAAGAAGCAGGAAGACGCAGGCACCACGCAACTGAAGATTTCCTCAACTCTGGCATTTCACTCGATGTTGACGATCCTGTATTCAAGAAAAAGGTACCTGTTGGTGCAGATGGATATATTGTGCAAGCAAGTGTTTATGATGATTCCACCCGACCTCCTCACCAGATCAAACCTATTGACGGTGGTGTTTGGCAGGGCATCGGACGACTCTTGAACCATCCCCATGAGGGCTGGCGCTCCTTGTTCAAAGGACAGTACACCAATTGGCTTTATGAAATCTCGCACTTATTTTTACAACCTACTCTTGAAGGGACTCTGAACGATATGTTTGATCTGTACGATGATACGATACCTTTAGTTCACTTGGATCACGTTGGTCCTAATTTCGCGACTTTGGTAGCAAGCAACTTGATCGTTGGCTTTCTATTGAGTCCTCTTGAACTTATTAGAACAAGGTAAAATCAAAAGAAAAGAATAAAGAGAAAAGGGCTGAAAGAAAAACATGTAGAATGATTGTTCAGTCAGCTTCACCACTACAACGTAAATACAAAGGGCCTTTCCATGCACTTGCCACTATCATAAGAGAAGAAGGTGGTATCAAAGGCCTTTACTTTTCTCATAATTTTGTTCCTACCATCTTGTATCACGCTATTACTCCATTATTGCAAAACATTACACCTTTGATCATTGACCGTGTTCTTTGTATCTCAGCAAGTGAATCGCCATTTTTGTACAGTCTTGCTGAATTAGGATTGAACACACTTGAAGTCTTGATCACCTTACCGCTGGATACGATTCGTAAACGTATGCAATGCCAGATTAGAACACGTACACCTGGCAATAAGCGATTTGAACCTGTTGTGGCATTAAGACCAGTGCCTTACACAGGCGTCATCAATGCAGTCTATTGTATGGCAAAAGAAGAAGGCGGAGGAATAATAGAAAAGAGAAATAAAGTAAACAAGAAAAATAGAATGACGGATTGGAGTTTGAGAGGTCTCTATCGTGGCTTTACTATGCAATGTACTTCAAATATTGTCCTGTTTTTCTTACACGCTATAAATGGTATTGAAGGTAAACATAGAAAGAGATAATAATGGCTTTGAGATTCTTACGTAAAATTAGATGATGATTATGAAGATTTCTAAATAATGTATGTGTGTATGTTTGTTTAATAATAAAAGGATGTATTTATGTTTCTTCTATTTATACGAGAAAATGATGAAAAACAAAATATGGTAACACTAAAAGAATCTTCTCTTGAACCATTTGTAAACTTCTACAACACAAATATAAACTAATACGGAAGCCACTGTCATACCCCACTCCCAGGTAATGGGTTTGTGTCTGAATACATCTGTGTTTAAAACAGGAACGTACAAGGTAATGATCAATAGCACAAATCCACACAATGTGCTCCAGAAAAGATATTTGTTTTGTTGACCAGTTAAAGAAGCCCAGCTCCAGGTTGAATTACGAAGATCACGGCAGGTAAATCCATGAAGAAGGATAATGACAGTTAATGTAGCAAAGAGTGCACCACGAGCGCGAAAGACTTCTTCACATGATTCATTGTAATAATGGTTACAGTCAGTTCCGAGATTGCCTGTACCCCAACCATAAAGCACCACAATAAAGTTAAGTAAACAAATGATACCAATGGATACACCGTAAAAGATGATATCAATAAGGTTTGAATAAGAAAATAAACCCTCTTTCTTGCTGCGAGGAGGCTGAAGCATTTGATCCTTGTGAATTGGTTCAAGTCCTAAGCTCATTGCAGGTGGGGAACTTGTGATGATATTGTTGAACAAAATCTGAATAGGTGACATGGGAAATACAGAATCACCATTTTGATCGATAAAGGCAAGTCCCAGAAGCAAAGGCGTCAATTCAGCTACGTTACCCGAAACCATGTGAACAACGAATCGGGCAATATTTCCAAATACACGACGACCTTCCTCGATTGCTTTTACGATGGTTGCAAAGTTATCATCCATAAGAACAATATCAGCTGCTTGTTTGGCAACATCTGAGCCATTTTCACCCATAGCAATACCAATATCCGCTTCCTTCAGAGAAGGACTGTCGTTGACACCGTCACCTGTCATACCTGCAATTCGCTTGCGACGATGTAAGGCTTCGATCATTTTTACCTTTGTTTCTGGACTACAGCGAGCAATGACCAAAGGAAGATCCTGGAGAGCGTCAATTTCTTCTTCTGACATTTTGTCAAAGCGTTGAGCAGACATGACTAAATCAGATTTTCCATCGCCAACATGAGGTCGAGCATTTTCTTTAGCTTGTTGATAGAGATGGTTGTTTTCATCAAGACCATAGGTAGCAGGCAAAATATTTACTTCGCGAGCGATAGCGGTGGCGGTAGCTATATGATCACCCGTCAACATATGGACAGTGATGCCTGCCTTGTAGCATTCGTCTACTGCGTCTTTGGATTCCTTTCTTGGAGGGTCATAGATACCAACAAGGCCAAGGAATATCATATCCTGTTCAATCCACTCGCGTGAAAAAGTTTCGGATGTGATTTCTTGTTCATGCTTTATATAGCGCATTGCCAATGAAAGGACACGAAGACCACCTTCGGCTAAAGCATTCACTTTGGGTAGCACCAGTTCTTCGAGCTCTTGAGTAGACATTGATTTGATGTCATTTTGATGAGACATTTGCATCCCAACACAACAGCTCAAAACGCGTTCAGTAGCGCCCTTTAAAAAGGCAACAGACTTGCCTTCTGGTGTACTACAAAGAACGCTCATGCGCTTGATTGAAGAATCAAAGGGATATTCGGTAATAACTTTCCAGCTTTGTTTAGGATTACTTTTTTTAACAAGACTTGTTTTGCTATTTTGAAGCTTATGAGCAAACACTTGGAGTGCAATCTATAAAATTATTTTAATATTTTGTTTATTACTTTAATTCTTTGTACTGTACCTCAGTAGGGTCACCAATGCCAACCCATTCGTCTTTTTGCTTGTCTTTTCGTACTTCACTCATATTACAAAGAGCAGATGCGTTGACCATAGCTTGAAATCCGGGATCCATATTTTCTTTAGTAACCACAGTGGTATCTGATTCTGATTTTACTTCTCCTTCAACATGTAAGCCTAAGCCAGAGACTGAATAAAATCCAGTACTTGGTCTCCAAAGCCTTGTCAAGACCATCTTAGACTGTGTTAATGTACCAGTCTTGTCAGAACATATGTTTGTAACAGATCCTAAAAGTTCCAATGCAGCCAAACGACGAACCAAAGCTTTACTTTTAGCCATACTGTGCACACCAAAAGCTTGAGTCAAGGTGACAACAGCAACAAGACCTTCAGGAATAACAGCAATTGAAGTGGAAATAGCGTACAAGATGACTTCATTCGTGATATGAAACTTGGAAGTAGCAAATACAATGATGAGAGAAACGATGGCGATAGCAAGTAACACGATGGCCATGCGATCCAGCGCTTTTTGAAGTGGTGTCTTTGTATTGTCACCACTGTCAAGCAATCGTTTAGCGATTCGACCAATTTCAGTTTGCATACCAGTGGCTGTTACAATGGCTTTACCTCGACCCTTTGTTAAAACCGTACTAGAGTATCCCATGTTGATACGATCACCAAGAGGGATGTCTTCTCCTTGAATAGCGTCCGGCCTATTTTTGTATAGATGTGGTTAAAATTTAATTCTATTTGATTTATTATATGGTTTACACTTTATTGACAGGAACACTTTCACCAGTTAAAAGGGCTTCATCAGCATCCATATTAAACGACCTAAAAAGTACGAGTTAGCTTTCTAAGAAGAAATGAAAAATAACAAACTTTACTCTATAATTCGACAGTCGGCTCCAATAACATCACCATTCTTTAAGATCATAACATCACCCGGAATAAGTTCTCGTGTGGGTATTGTTTTTTGATGTCCTCCACGGATGACTTGACTTGTCGGAGAAGCCATTTGTCGCAGGGAATCCATTGTTTTCTCAGCTTTATATTCTTGCATAAAGCCGACCCCAGCATTAAGAAACATGATGGCACAAATAACACCTCCTTCGATATAGTCTTTGAACACAAAGGAAACAATCTATCAGATAATGAAATTTAGTGTGAGAAAGAAAGGAGATGATGTATTGATATACGTACCATAGCTATAAGTAGAATAAGAACCATAATATTCATGAATTGCTTCATCAATAACTTTAAAGGACTAACACCTCCTTCTCCTTCCATTTCATTGTATTGGACACGTCTTTCTTCTATAACATCATCTGATAGACCGTCTTCTAGATCAGACTTCAATATTTGTGCAACTGTGTCAAGATCCATAGTGTGATACGGTGGCCCCTCCACTGTTTCTCCTTGGTCCGCATTTTTCCTTCTTCGTTTAACCAAATTCATTTTGCTCATGATAACACTCCTTACAGATCTTGTATCAAAGTCTGATGAGCTACGTCCAGTAGAAGTTCTAGACATCATCTTTTGAGTAAGTTTCTCATTAGAACGAGCTTGTGATTCATCAAATTGAATCGTTTGCTTATTATTATTATTATTCATTAAAGAACGATAATGAAGGAGAGTAAAGAAAACGTTCGGAATGATCTTGATCTTTTATACATGTTGACTTTAAAAAAAAAGTAAACATTGCATTAGAAAAGTAGAAAAATAGGAAAACTTGGATCACATGATGTATGTTTCCATTCCTCTTATTGGCAGATATTTTTCTATAGAACCTTTGTTCTTTCAATTCCTTCTAACTTTTCTAGTCTGAGACCGGGTTTCAGGAATATTAAAAAATTAGGTTCATGTTGATGATAGCATCGGATAATAGGAATTGTTCCTCTCATTTTATCTTGTTTTGTATAATTTTAGTTTATCTAAATCGGGCTATTTGTTCAATCTTTGCTTTACCCTATTTTCCTCTCTACTCATTTTCTTTTCCGCTCAATTCATAAATCTGATTTGTTCAAATGTTTATATAAACCCCCATACTTTTATGCTTCATTGATTTCAACAAACTCAAAAAAAAAAAAAGTAATTGTCTTTGCTTTAGCATTCAAAGACATGTCTTTTTATTAGTTTATATTGGTAATGTTCTACACAAATGATTGGGACCTTCTTCAGGATCAAGTCTGAAACATTCAAGTTGAGTTTTTTTTTTAAAAAAAAGTTTAGATCATAAACATAGTTATGATTGAAATATGTATGCGTATTTAACAATTCATTCATTCAATGATTTATTTAGCTTTTCTTTTCTATCTTTTGATATAGCATTTTCCTTAAATAACAACTTAGTCGTGATTGAAATAAAGCTACCATCTATTAAATACAATCAATTCTTTTTATTTTAGATTGAAACACTGCATTTTGTTAATTTCAGTCTACTCTACTGTTCTCTAATGTGTTTTCAATTCCTGAAAAACCAGGCACTAATCTTTTGCATGAAAGGTTTTATATCTTTAAATCAAAAACGTTTAAAACATAAGCAACGTCTTGTTCAGTTTCATGTTAAATAAAACAAACAAACTTAATTGGAGCACTAAACAAGACGAGATAAACATTAATGACATTGACTAAATAGAGGGTATTTGATGCAAAGTAAAATGGCTCCAGCTGGCCCTTTGTTTGTTTTTGTTTTCTTCAATACGATATGATATAATGAGATTAATACTGCCTGAAGGATGAGTGAAAGCGAAGAGATTTATATAATAGCTTTAAATAAAGCTTTTTGATGTTCTTATAAAAGCAATATATTCATTTCGCTTTCTTCAATCAAACACTGTGTATTACATTTATGTTTAGATTATATTGTAAGCTGCTGTGGTATATTTAATACAAGCGTAATATCTTTATAAATCAATACAAATCAATAAAATATGGAATTTTGTCAATTTTGTCATTAATTCCAGGATTTTTTTTTAACATTCTCAAAAAACCAAACAAGTCTTTGCGGTGGACAAAATGCTTTTACACTTATCAGTACTTTTTGAATTTGATGAAGTTTCAAGTAAAACTATTTCCGATTTTATACCACCATAAACGGGTTGCCAAATTAGAAGATAGTACGGAAGACTCCAAATGTAGTATACACGTAGATGTATCAAACACATGTTGGGAAATAAGCTCCCATCTAGTAACCACATCAGGATTCTGGACCAAAGAAGAAACCCAACAATTCATAAACATAGAAGAACTCAAAACGATACTTTTTGTAATACAGCACCACACAAAAGAGTGCGAAAACTCAACGATCAAGATTTTTTTTTCGACAACATAACTGCCCTGAAATACACCACAAAGTCAGTGGGAACAACATCACTAATCCTTCAAGATCCAGCAATAGTAATACAAAATCTTTGCAACAAATAAAATATTTAAACAATTTAACAACGCATCCCATAAGTCCAGAACACCCAAGCAGACATTTTGAGCAGAATCAAACGGTCACTTTACGAATCATCAGTCCCAAGAACGATGTTTTAGCGGTTTTTTAAACAGAATACTTGCTTACTTAATACGGTGCCCCTATTATATTTATTCATTTTTTCAACTTAATCTATGTACAATTTAGAAATATTTTTTTCCTATCGAATCTAATGATGTTTACAGAGCTAGACGTCTGCGTTCTGCGATTTAAACTGCTTTATCAGTTGTCATTGAGTGTTCTTCTGCGTAATTTTTTATCACCTTGATAATACGCATACGTCGAGAATGGAAAGTTTTATGACTCTTGTGGTATCATGGCTTTTGTGATTTATTTAATTCTTCGATTGAAAGGCCCCCTCCAAGACCAACGGTGTACTCTCTCCAAAGATCGTGTATTGTGTGTACGCCTTCATTCCATCTATTGACACTCTGTGCTGAAGTTGTTACTGACATTGATGATGTACTAGCTTGTTGCCTATCAGAAGTATTAAACGTCATAGTATCAATTGTTGTTGGGAGACGAAGAGATAGCAAATCGACTTGTGAATTGCCTTGGATATTTGATGCTGAACCATTTGAAGTGATTCCAGTTACAGATTGGTTTCCATCCGAAAAGTCAACTGTACATATACAGGAACAGGAGCTCGTCCAGTCGATATGTCTTCAAGTTTTGATTGAAATTCCTGATTTTGTTGTAGTAGCAATCGTGACGAGGCATCCTGTGCATTAAATCCGGTATCAAGTTCTTTAGCTAACGCTGGCATGGCACGAAGCAATGTAATATCTTGTAGCGTACTATCCGACAGAAGAAGATCTTCTAAGGTACTACATGTTAAAAAAAGGCGTTAGCATGGGTGTACCAGGGTGAACCAGTGGGCTTTTCTTTTACCTTTTGAAAGTTATAAATAAGGGATCGCTGAATATCTCGTGCTTAAAAACAGGGTGTGCCGGGAAATCTTTCATTATTAATACAGAATCTTGCAGGAAGGTGATTCTTAATTGTTTCATTAATATGAGAAATCCTCGGGCAGCAACATTGTATTCAATGACATTTGCATCAAGTTTGTCCAGCCATTCATGAACAAGAGGAAAGACCATTTTCTGTAATTCTACACATGGATCAAGATTGGCCCTTGGTAAATAAAAATTCCTTTTCACTTTTCCGAATCCAGCCAAGGAACGCATAGCTTCTCTAGGGAGACCAGTAACATATGCGCCGTTCATTGAGCCGGAATTCTAGCGGCCAAGTCTTCTAATGCTTGTGTCTTCAACACCACCAAGATCACACATACGTGCGCCCGCACCACGAGCCATATGTGTCTTTTTGTAGAAGACATATTACAAGCCTTAAGGGCTGACTCCATTGCTGCATAATGACTAGCGTAAGACCACTGCTTTGTTGGATCATGAGGATCAGATTGGAGTAGCTTTGTATGATATCAGTTTCGAGATGTTGTAAAATCTGGAAAAGAGCGGCACTCCACATGATACATTTGAAAGAAATATAATCCCAGCATCATAAAAGGACATATTTTATAATCCACGTTTCTCATACATGCACTAACTTCCAAGCGCCCATTCTTGTTAGTTTTTCCGTTCTTCATAACCAAAATTAGTGCCGGGCAAGCTTGTTGACTTGGACCTTCTCCTTCCAAGTTAATAGTTTGCAGATCTGGAAATTCGGCACCCCTAGCAGACTCACCACGTAGAAGACAAAAGTGAGATAGCAAAAACGCAAGACCATTTCGCAAATTTGATAAGTTATTCTTGTTAATGTAGTAGTTGACTATACGAGGTATTTCTTCACTTGTTGAATATCCATCCAGAACCGCATTTACACCTCGATCTTCAAAGTTAGCTCTTTTCGTAAGTTCTTCTCTTCTTTGGCAAGCCTTGATCAGTTTACGACACGCCACACGGGGATGCTCATTACTATTGATTCTACTTGGGACTTGTTGAGTGTACAAATATGTAATTGCTGCAACATACATGTATATTGAAGATAGCTTTACAAATTTGTGTGTACTTCCTTTGCGCTTACTCATACGATTAACCAACTTAAGTTAAAAAAAAGTTAGCATTATCTAAACTTTCAATGATATAAATATTATGTACATTACCTCTTTTTTTAAGAACAAATGAAGTTTTGGACCAGTCACTGTGCATCTTTGCTCTGTAGGTAAAGAACTATACTTTTTATCGCACCAAAGCTTGAATTCTTTAATTTTAGGGCCATATGCTCTTGTTGTGTTTACAGGCACAGTTCTGTCGTAGTCTTCGTTAGTTTCGTCAACTGCCTTCGTTTCTTGGTAAAACGTATCTTCGTCGCTGCTACTATCCTGGTCATTACTAGCTACAGCAGTGCTACCATCTACTTGAAGCATATCATTATCACCAATAAGAAAATTTTCATTAGAGTTTGATGAAGAAGAAGACATTTTGCTTGGGGATTGTAAAGAATAATTAAGAGAAGATTTAATTGAACGTAAATAAAAACGACTTGTCAGATTCCTTTATATATACAACGAGCACATATGATAGCTGATCAAAGGGAACATTGCTCATAGTGACTAATGGATAAATATATAGTCATATACATACTAGCTTTAAGAAATAACGAAGAAAAAGCGGATCAAAACATGTAACGGATGAATGCGGATGGTGACGGAAATCAGATTAGATGTCCTTTGAAATATAAAACAGCAATTATGCAACATATAATATCATTTCGAGTAGCTGTCATATTTTAAAATAAACATATTTATGTTCCTGATTTGTTTATTTTACAGTGGTGTCCCAAGCGAGAAATAACTGCTGTTATTTAATAGAAAATGTAAAAATAACATAAAATTTTTCAAGCCTGAGTTTTAAAAATTGTGTCCTAGGACAAAAAACAGTGTCCTTGAAAAAATATATATTTTTCTTGACCTATTTGGAAAAAAAAGAAAACGCTGTCTCCTCATTAGTCAGACCTACAACAGTAGCCGATTGGATAAGATTATCAATGCAAGTAGTAGGGATCGATAAAACACAATCTCAATCCTATTCAATTAGATCTGCATCAAGTACCAAAGCAGTTGAGCTAGGACACTCTGTTCAAGACGTAAAAAGCATGCAAACTGAAGCTTGAATTCCAACACATTTGAAAAATTCCACTACAAACTACCATTAAAAATATTATCTAGTACAGCCATCAGCAATTCAACTTTTTCTTGTATGGACAACAGCATCACATTTTCGGTCTTCGTTTCGTCAACATTAGCATTTCGACCAAATGAACTTGCTATTGAAATCTCCATTTTTATTTTGTGAACAAAACAGAGAGGTTGTTGCACAAAAACTTCATTTGTCATTTAAAATGCCTCAATAACTTTTCTTTGAATTTTTTTTTTTTTTTTCCCACTCTATAAGGTCATCAAACGGTTTTCTTCCCTTCACAATGTCTGTCGACATATTAAAAGCAATCTTTTGCATGGTAATGATTCAAGAAACCCTTTTGCTCACTTATTTCCTGATAACAATTACACTCATAAACTTACAGAGACAATCAGGAAACCCTTCAAAAACTAGGTGAATACAAATATACTCACTTTCGCCGCTTTTACGCGTTTACTAACATTGAATCCTGTAGTTATTATGAAATAGTAGAAACAATCAGTTCAAGCATCGATGTAAGTACCGAAATTTTCTAACACTGTTATTTAAACCTTTAATACCTTATCATAATATCAGGAAGATATAGTAAAATTTATGATTGTTGCGGCCGTTTGAACTACTATACCTAGCCTAGTTTGTATAGCGCTCATTTTAATGATAAGCATATAAAAAGTAATGAACAGGCCAAATATACAAGATTCTGCTTTAAACTAATGAAAGATCTTGGCGTTTGTTAGGCGACAATGATAATGAATGCACTTTGAGTAACATTCTACCTGACGCATTAACCAAGCCCTCTAAGTTGCCTACTGATGTTGAAGAAGTTTCTTTTTTTCAACAAACAGCTTTAGTTGAATTATTTCCCTACTCTCCCACTCAAGAAACATATTCAAAAATTGTATAAGCTATTAACTTGAGCCCTGTATGCTTTTTCAATGAAAATAACGTTCATTTTTCGTATATGTCCAGCAAAAATGTCATTAAGCGTTTGATGGAATACCAAGAAAATAAAAGAATCTCTTTAAACAACCATATATTGTAGCAGTCATACTTTTTTAACAACTTGATAAGACTTACTGGAAGGCTTCTTTGTTACTCTCGTACTTCTGTCTTGTACTCATGTCGGATAAATCTTTCGTCTTTTCTTTGTTACTCTCCTTTTTTTAGTAGCTGTTTTGTTTGATTCAGATGCTTCACCAAAAGGCAAGCCTTCTGATACTGACACATTGGTTGTTTCTTTACCGTGTTTGTTTTACTGTGCTCATATATGAAGGATCGCGTCGTCTTCGGCAGCAAACAAGCTTTCAATGCCTCTTTGAACATATGGAAAACAGCAGTAGAGTTTTTCTCTTTAAAATGGGCTCTGGTATTTGATCCAACTGGCATGATGAATAGCAACCTTGGAATATCAGACGTCAGTTGTCATTTCGTTTGCAATATGGGATTCTGGCCAAATGTTCATTAGCATATTCAAGAGCGCTTCTTTGAACAAAAAGATATTGAAAAATGCTGATAGATGAAATGGACAACTTTTGATAAATTGTTGTCAGTAAGGTAATTGATAAGTCAAAAACACGCATCGAGGTGTGATTGCTGCAATATAGAGTTGTTTAAAGAATTCGGTTCAGCTGTTAGCAGGAGTAGTATTGGTTGATGGTTCCCAGGCCCTATTATTGAACTGTGTGGAAATTTATTCCCGTTTGCCATCATTAGATGTCATATCGAAAAAGAGGGAAGCAATAACATCAGTTCAATACCATCGTTATCATCACAATATCATGATGCTAGCATAGTTACTGTTCATCAAGATAATTCAAGAAAACTACCCATTGGCACAAATATTTCAAATGTGCTGGTAACCTCTTCTATCCGGATTGATGATTCCTCCTATACTCCAGAATTAAGTCCAACAACAAATAATTTCAGGGTCTCTGAAAACGCTAGATTATTTTTATCAATAAATTCTATTGAAAAATACAATACAATCATTGAGGCAAAGAAGAATATACTTGTGTTGAAACACAACATTTTCAACCTGAAACAAATTCGCTCACAATATCACAAAGTATCAACCTACATGTTCAGTAGAGGTTTCTCTCTCTTTACACATGATATTGCGAATACTCCTCTTACTATTTTTACGATATCTGAAATTCAACATGTCCATAACCAAGATGTTATTTTATCGTCACATATATTAAAGGACGTAGTATGGGCAGCACTCACTGACAATAATTTGAAGCAAGATGATTTCCTTTAACTTACAAGGCAAACATCTGGAATAATAAAGAAGTATCAAATTGCATCAATTCTATCCAACTACTTTTTGAAAACAGAAACTGTTTGGAAGTTATTGGAGATGAAGACTTACATTTAATTTTGGAGATATTTGCTCGATATGTAACAAGGCGTTTAGCCCAAGCAAACCATATTATTGCCGAAAAAGCTGCATTACCTATTTTTAAGTAATAAAAAAAATACTTCCTTAAAAACCATCACAAATCTTATCTTCGCCTTGTAACTATCTCTCTTCACCTTTTAACAATCTCTCCTGACCTTATAGCAACTTAGATCACCATCCCAATTTCATACAACATTGTAACGATTCAAATGATATTTCGTAATGTAATGCACGTATGCTCATACATAGCTCCTTTCCTTTCTGACGTTATTGAACTGAGGCTTGGAACTGTTGAGACGTGGATTAAAGACCTTCTAATCAATTTTATGCAAAACTATATCTTTATTGATGAATCTGGATTCAATCTTCATATTGCAAGAAGGTCAGGGCAGATCCAAGAAAGGCCAGCCTGAAAAAATTGTAATAGCAACTGCCAGTTTCCATACCAGGCGCAATTTGTTTCCTTGAAGTTTTCAATATTGGGCTCAAGGTAACTAAAGCTGGCATAAAATGGAAGGAATTCATGGCATTCCTTATACACGTCATGTATGTCCTTGATAAACACAAATTGAAGGGCAGCAACTTAGTCAAGGACAATGCATCTATCCATAAGCCTGAAAAGATCACAGAGGAAGTCAACAAGAGAGGATACATGATAATATACCTTTCACCTTACCTCCCTTTCTTAAATTCAATAGAAGAGTTTCGGGCCAAGATAAGACACTTGTTCACAGATCTCCAATGACAGATCGCGACAACTTAGTAGCAAGAATAAAAGAGGCTGCAGAGAAGGTGACTCCCAAGGACTGTCAAGGCTGGATTAGGCATTCCGAATCCTTCTTTGAACGCTGTTGAAGTAAAGAAGAGCTTCTTTAATTCGACCATGCAATAGAATACACATTGCAGCTTGGCTGAACTTATTTTATCTTTAGTTGAAATAAAGGTGCACAAATGGACGAAATAAGCAAGTTCATTTGGTCGAAGTTGAAGTGGAAATACTGTAAGGCAATCGTTCTCAATCTGCCTCTCCATGATTTATTCGATGGTCGGTTGTTTGTACTATACTTTATGAACTTGACTACCTGTTTCATGATAAGGACCAACCTTCGCCGCCATTCCAATTAGAGCAAAGATTCCTTGTTTGGCAAACCTCTTCCCCTCACTAGTAACATACACTCGTTTCCTTCTTTCTTCCTCCCATATCTTTTTTACCCTTGATCCCCAAGGGGTTTTTAGTTTCCATTCTCTTTTTACTGATCTAACCAAGGCGAAAACGATGCAATATTAGACATCATGCGCTCAAAGTGGTCATTAATTTTTTTTTTATAAATAAAAATCAAAATTTAAGCGTAAGGCAATCGTAATGCTGGATTTAGTCGATCACAATGCTGATAAACTTCAAAAAAAATTTATAAAGTTCGCATCCCTTACTCATTACAGTCCAATACAAGTTCAACATCAGACTGTGTAAAAAACATTTTTTCTTGTGGTAAAGGCACAGGTGATTTACCATCTTGTGTCAACATTACCCAGTTTAAGCTCATTTTATTTTGCTTGGAATAAAAAAAAAAAAGAGAGCGGGAAGTATGTGACAGGGGGCTGCATAATGTTATTTAAATCGACAGGGTGCATCTAATTCGTTTGAGGACAGTCAGGCTGTGAAGAAGGATGAGCTCTTTTGAATGCGGGCAATTCGGATAGACTCTCATTCAATCGAGACAAAATAGGAAACTGAGTCATGTCCACACCACGACGTAACGCATTACCCACCATGGGAACCGCAAAGAAATCAGCCATCGTCAATCGGTCACCGAAACTGTACGTACCCGAAAGTTGGCCAAGACGGATCTCGAGCCCCTTGAATCCCTCGGTGACCACCTCTCGAGGAAACTCAACTTGTTTTTCGGCGTCGCCACCTGCTACACGTTGAAGGACTCTCATATTTTGAAGTGGGTGAATATCACCAGCAATAATTTGACAAATTTCTCGAACCTGTGGATGGTATGAGTCAGGAATGGAATGATGATATAACTTACAAGAGCTCTTTCAGTGGGATCCTTTGGAAGGAAAGGTTCATCTGTAGTAGTACAGACATTAGCCTATCAGACATCGTCACCTTATCGATTCTTACTTGGATAAGCCTCATCAAGATACTCAATAATGGCTTGACTTTGAGTTAACAATCTACCTTCTTTTGTTATAAAAGAAGGTACCTTTTGGGTAGGATTCACTTTCTTATATTCTTCAGATAGCTATGAACGATAAGTAATCTTTTCTTTACGCGTCTTATAATCATCTGTTCTTTCTTTAGTAAATTGATAAACCTTTGTTCATAATCCACCCCTTTCAATTCTAAAGCAATCCTAACCCTCCATGTAGCAGAAGATCTAAAATATCCATAAAGTACCGGCTTATTCTTAGTCATGTTGTGATAAAAACAAAATAAAAATAAATAAATAAATCGATCATCAGAGATTTTAATAAAACAACGCATCTTTCCTGCTAAAACAACTCCGACTGTTCCTTATGCAAAGAACAAATAACGTTTGCTCAGAAGACTGTTATGCAGCATCATACAATGCCTTCTTGCCAGACTCTAGCATTTTCTATCTCGATCGAAAAGATTGACATCAAGACCACTCAGTCACCCTGTCTTACCTAACAAAGTCTAGTATGGTCAATAAATCACAGCTCGAGATGGTCATGGTCTCTGTAGTCGAGCACTTGTGACAAAATGAATTCACTGTCGACTTTATAACCCAAAAATCTAAAGAAAAAAGAAGTTTCAATTGAATTCAGCTTCAAGAACAGTTCATCTCACTGCTGAATTTTCTCACGACCTATCCCTGGTCACGCATCCTGATCTCCTATCCGAAAATGTGTTGATCTTGACCCTCATCAGACCCTTTAGCGGTTGATATCGAAACCAGTAAGCCAATATGGATCGCAGCGTGTGAAAAGCTTCCCTGGCTGTAGACCCCTCTTGACCAGGACCTGAACATCTTTACTTGCCAGCCTAGACTTTATTCCACTGAACGCTAATCAAGAACAACCCATCATCTTGAGCATGATGGTACCTGTCTATGGATGCATTCGACTATCAGTAGCAAGTGCACACTCAAGCATTGTAGTATCAAGTCTGCCGAGGTTTCTGGTCGACGTCCTCATCCCCTGCGACCTCAACCATCGTCCACTGGCAACGTTTGTGCAAGTGTGTCCACATCAATGCAAGGGCTCGTGCCACCCGCACAGATCGCATTTTTGGCTCATTTCATCGCCACTGTCCCACTTACTGTCACTGGCCAATGCCCTAATTGGCGTGAGATTGCGAGCGAAGGCCTTCAGGTCTCTCTCTTTTTTTTTTTCTTATTTCCCAAGTTCTTTCCAGATCGTAGTAAAGTTGCTTGGATCCGGCTGTTGTATTCTGACCCTCTCCCCAGCTCTTTCTGAGAGTATTTCACTCCTTGTTACAGATTGTATCAGTAATTCATCCGTCGTTTCTTTGGAATGGCTGACGGTGGAATCTTGTATTCGGACATGGCATCAGCAAGTACAATTGGACGAGTCGTGATGAACCAAGTATTACAGCAGCCTCTGAGCCACTCAGGTAGTGGTAAAAGATATAAACAACGCAATAAGACATTGAAGATGACAAAGAAAAAATAGATGGGTATGATACGGATAGGTAGTGAGTGTGACAGAGGTGGTCAGGACGAACGAGGACTAAAATAGTCATCTTATCATAAAGCGTATATCAATCCAATTTTATTGCATTATCATGGTATATTGGGCTCATATAGTGAGAAATTCCACAGTAGTGATATATCTTAATAAAGAAAATACCAGTCTTTAGCTTGATCTACTCGATCGTTTCACAAGCATCTTTTCTGAACACGGATCAATGACAGCAATATTTTAGATTGAAATACAAGACTACTTTCGATTCACCTATGTTCCTTACATTCTAGAAAATTAGTCATCCCAATGAACTCTTGTCTATTTCTTTTTTTTTTAAAAATGATTCGTGCTGCCCATTCGCAATACTATACATTTCTATGGGGTTTTTTATCCACTTATCGTCTCTGCCGGAACGAATTGTTTATATGATACCCCGCTGATAAAATTCAAAAAAAAAAAAAAAAAAAAAAAAAAAAAAGGTTTTCTTACAAAAATGTCAGACACATATTCAATCGATGATCTTGAACTACCAAAGGCTGTTATTACAAGAGTGCTAAAAAACGCTGTAAGAATCAAATTAGTTAATCATATTACGCTTTACTAATGATATTGATCAGCTTCCTGAAGGGACAGTTATCAGTAAAGATACAAGACTAGCCGCCAATCGAGCTGCCACTGTCTTTGTTAATTATTTAGCTTCAGTGTAAAAAAAAAGAAATGTGTAGTAACAACTATATCTTTTCTAATCTATAATCAATAGTGCAAATGATGTTGCAAAAAGTGTTAATCACAAAACAATCAACTCTCCCGACGTAATTAAAGCATTAGAGATTGTAGAATTAGATCACTTAATTGAGCCACTCAAAGAAGGCTTAGAAGGCAAGTTTATATACATTATAAAAAATTATCAATAATCATTTGTATGTATATCAGCATATCAAAGGTTAATTGCTGAAAAGAAGCAGAAAAAGAAAGATGGAGATGAATCAAAGCAAAAGACAGAAGGAGAAGAAGAGGAAGAGGACGATGAATTACTAAATGATCCTCAAATGGTAGACAAATTAAATACAGTAGATAACAGCATAGTAGAAGATGAAGATGAAGATATGGAAAAGACTCATGTTGAATGAAAGCCTTGTAAATAAAAGTGTAGTTGTATGCATTTAGACTAAAGAGCGATGGTGATATAAAGATGAGGGAAAGTACTGATGATTTGATCAACGATTATATTTGTGTACATGTTGAATTACTTTAAAAGTCATTCTAAATTGCGTGTATATACAAGCAGTTTTATATTTTTTCCCAATTTAATGCAACAAATTACTTTCCCATTAAGTTGTATAAAAAACTTCTCTAATTTTGAGTTAGCTTCGGTTAAAGCTCTGCAAAGAAGAAAGAAAGAGACTGTTTTTAATAATAGTACTTATGCTTTGATGGTTTGATTCACAAAATAGATAAGTCCATATACTTTGTACAGTTTCATTTGAATTTGCACTAGTAAAGTGCGATAGGTCTTTAGGTTAAGCAAAATATGCTTCTGTTTGCCAAAATGCATCAATAATTAGATTTTATTTCCTGTGTTATCAGTCTTGAAAGAAAGTACATTGAGTAGTTTAGTACGAAAGCATATTGGGTTTTTGGTGCTTAAATAACCACAGCGCTTGTTTAAATTGAATACAGCAAATGCAATTTCTTACACGTCTGTCGGTTTGTTTTGAGATTACAAGATTTGTTAGAAGTAGAGTAGTTACTTGATGTTTATAAATATATATTCAATGATCGTTATTGGCTTCTGTTATGTTCTGGCAAGGTAATTATCAAAATAGCAATAAAACCAAAAGAATACTTTTTGAGACTGAACTTTATTTAAGACAATCTTAATCGTTAAAAAGAAAACATTACAAAGTCTACTATTTATATTCTTCTATCAATTGGCGGGTAAATGAGTAGTTATGAGCGTAGATCCAATAATTGACATGTTTGATTGAAGAATGATCACTGAATCGATTATGAAAATTTTTAATTCGTTGTTTTTATAGATCTTATTGTTCTTTAACTGATCTGGGAGAGTTGTCCCGTCTTCATTGAGAGGAAAGATATATTTATATGAAATGCCTCCAGTCAGATCAAAGTTGACTAGGTACCTGATCCATTATTATTCATTTACAGGAATGATGAATAGTAAAGATCATGACTTATTTAGTGTTCATGTTTACTTTATAGAGTGAATCTAATAGTGATAGTTTTATATATAAAAAGAAGAAGAATATATTTTATTTAATAAAGATTTAAATTATTATCTTTTATCAATTTTAATATACTTCTTTTAGTTGTGATTATTCAATGTCCGTTATGATCAGACTCTGTTCTACAACAGCTTCAAGGAACTTCAGTATTTGATACAAAACACAAAATAAAGGATTCAATTGAACACTTGATAGCTTATATAATAAATAACATATAAGATATAATATTCTAAAGTTCTGAAATTTCTTTACAGTTTTTAATTTGTTCAAAGCTAAAGTAAACAAGTTTAAATTAAGAAAGCAATGGCATTTGAGTACACAAACCAAGCATAAAAATTGACGGTATGTTTTTGTAATGAGTTGTTTTGTCAAGCCATAGAGAAGAGAGAGAGAAAGAACCGGACAGAAACTAAGAAGCTTGGATAGACAACTAAAGAGGACAAAAGAGGGTGGCGTTAAGGGCTTGAAGGTGTGAACTGCAAATAGGACTTACGATAGTTGATAAGTAAGAACGAGACAAAGATAAGTAAAGATAGGAATAGACGGACAATCTAATAGAGAGAGTGATACTTGATAGTTGGCTGATGTTTTATTAATAAAAATAAGTGTGTATTTATACTATTATGAGGAATGTAATTTAATAAAAGAATTAACTCGAATTATTAAGCTCTCAACTAAAGAATGTTAAGGGATTCTAATATTATGTACGGGTCTATAATTAATTCTGAAAGCCAGACAATCAACAACAACGATTAAAAATATGATGTGTTTAGGATAGGGGGTTTTAGGTAAAAGTAGTATAACAACAAAGATAAAGAAATACTGTTAGAACTTGGTATCTCTTTATTAAGTTAAGATAACTAAGATTGAATATGATAAATTCTACATGTAAAAAGTGAGAGTATTTATAGACATGATACGGATAAAGAATTAGGACAGATTTATGATCAATTCGACAGAATAGATGATTACTATTTCTAATTATTAGTTTAACCTGTTCCTAGCTTGTGTTGTCAATTATGCTATTGGGATGGTTTCAGGTAGCTCTGGGCGTAGGACTATTTAGGAGACGGTACAGATGAATATAAAATCCTCTAGTTCCGTCATTGGATATTACGGCTAATAATAATATTTCAGTCAGGATAAATGTTTTCATGATTAAAGATGATCCGGTAAGTAATTGTCATTCCTTATTCAACGTGCTCATATCATCAATAAACTATATTACAACCACGCCATACATTTGACTGTGTGAAGTTAATATGAATAAAGCTTAATATAAAAATCTAATCAAAGTGATTTATCCAAGAATAAAAAGGAACAAGAGAGGACGAGACTCGATAAAGAGATTGTTTTATTTAATAAGAAAATTGTACTCTATTTATACTTTTCATACACGGATAATATTTCATGTCATGGATTAATAATTAATGAGTATGATATAGCTGATGACAAATAGATAAGGGTTACGTGTTCTTCTATTGTTATATTTGTCATAGAATACTCGTATATGATTGACTGCGGCTGACTGTGATTTAGTTCCTGGATTTAATGTAGTTTAACCGTGCAATTACGCAGCATCTTATCCTTAATGAAGATTATCCGAATTACCTGTAGCTTGTCTATTGGATACATTTACATGTAGCTTATTAATACTGTTTTCATATCGAGTTATGAATGATGGATACATCATTGCCCCCTTCCAGGTTGGAACAACCGATGAACATCATGAATAACGAAGAGTACATGGATTATATCTAATATGATTGCTTAGGCTGTTCATATTAAAGACGTAAGTGTAGAGAAAAGAGAGAGCATGCTCTTCTGGTATATAATCGATAAAAACCCATAAAAACCTGTTTAGGAAAAAAAGTAATGGGAAAAGACCATATTCAGCTCGTTACTTTGTCTTGCTTCTTTTGTTAAGATTATTAGTCTTGGTTGGCAAATTAGTATGAGATGAGCGTTTACGTTTGCCAATGTTATTATTGACGTTACGTCTTGCCCAGTACTGTTCTATCATACTCATGTCATCAAAACTTGAGGCAGGTTCCCAGGTATCATATTCTGGAGGATAACCTTTCCATCTTACTAGGTATTTATAATTGCTAGTGTTATTTCTTTTATGTTGGATAATTGCCTGCACATCGTACTGTTGTTGGTCAGCGCGATTATTAACAACGTTGTCTGTAGAGATAAGTTTGATGTGCGAAGTAGGTACGTCGCGCGATAATAATGCACCTGTTTTATCCGTCAAAATGTAGCTACCATTTTTTGTGACTCCATGTACGACAAAGGGCCCCTCGTACCTTGGGTCAGTTTTACTATTTCTATTCACATTTTTTATCATAACTTCGCTATTAGTAGGAAATTGTTGATGTACAATGCGGTGTTTCTTTGTAAAATACTCGTTGTCAATTCTTTGAGTAGTCATAATACGGTTACGTATAGCAGGGATTACTATGTTGTTCATATTGTCTAGTTTATTTTCTAGTGCTTTAGCATATTGCTGACTAGAGTTAGGTATTGAGGATTGTGTATTAGAATAATCCTGGAATTCATTTGGTTGCCTATTATACATAAGCACAAATGGTCTGGAATGATGTAATCTAGAATATTTACAATTCATAGCATATTGAATACTAGGAAGGAAAAGATTCCACTCGTCCTTCTTGCCTTGTAATCTTTTAACAAGAGCTCGTTTGGCTATTCCAACAAACGATTCGTTAGTCGAATTACCCAATGGGTTATAAGGCAGTGAAAGTCTATGGTCAATACCACAGGTTTCCATTAATGAATTAAATATTTCATTAGTGAATTCTGTACCGTTATCTGAACTAAGTTTTTTGGGCCAACCAAAAGTGCAAAAGATATCTCTAAGTTCATTAGCTATGGATACTGCAGTTTTATCCATTAATGGTCTTAGAATTGTAAATCTTGTAAAAAGATCAACTAGAACTAAAATGAAATTATGTCCTTCTGTTGATGTAACGTTCAGGGTACCAAGGTCAATACAGACGTGATCAAAAGGACCATCTGGTAGAATACTACGGGGAGGGTGATATCCGTGTTTGCCAATATTAAATTGTTGACATTCAGGACAATTGGATACGAGCTGTAATGCATCTTTTTTAATATTAATCCAGTGCAAATTATCATTGTGGATTGTCTTTACAATAGCATCAGCCCCAAAGTGTCCAAGTAGATGTGCCTTTAATAATAGGTTATGACGTTCTTCTTCTGGTGGTGTCATGTAGTCTACTAGTTGTACAGCTCTTTGTTTTATGTTTTTTTTTTTTTTTGTAGGGGCTCTAGGCCAAATTTATTAATAAATAGATATAATATTTAAAGTCACGTGGTAGACAGCGGTGAACTTTTATACATCAAGGAAAACGTGTAAATTAAATAATGGAGGCGGGAATTACATTGCAGAGAGCACTGTATCAGATCGCAAGGAAGTGATAAGTACCGTAATTTGTTGATATATAATCATTGAGTCAAAAGGAGTGTTATCAAAAATAAAACGCCAATGTGCCTTCCAGATACCAAGAAAAGCACAACCGATTATACTATCATTTTGAATGAGTCGTAATTTTTGACGAGGAAAGATCAAATTATACAGAGCGTTAGCTATATCTAACAGTGGCACGTCATGGACACCAAAAAATTGTTTCCAGAGTAGCCGCCAAATGATCAATTTGCTCGGACAACGAAAGAGGAAGTGGTCTGAGTTTTCAGGTGTAGAAGGGTCTCCACACAAACGACAATGTGAGTCACAGATGTTGGGCACTAAGGCTTGCACTTGTTCAGCATTGGGAAATTTCCTATGAAGTAGTCGGTACCATGGAGTTCTGATAGCCAACGGAATATCCATGTTCCAAAACCGTTTCCAAAAAGAGGAGGATCTTGTGTGGCCTAAAGTGCCAGCAAGGGACTGTTTAATTTTCTCGAGATGTGCTTGTCTAAAGGACTTTGGTGTAATTATAGACTTGTTTGAATCAATTAGCGGGGCCGCCAAAGCACTGCAAAAAGCGTCAAAGGTACGATATCCAGTATTTATAGAATCAGAATCCGAAGAACGTGGAAGACATAACCGCGCAAAAAAAGGTAGTAATGTTACTTCGCCAGACTGTATCCACCGTAAAAGTTTCAAGATACGGTATTTTCCAATGATAAGTGAAGAATGTCCTTGGCTGGATGACAATGGAATAAGACATTGAAGCACGGGATCGAAGAAAAAGGCATTTTTAACAAGAACTGTGTCAAAGGAGTGCTGAACTGAAGGCTTGATCTGAGCAGACCACGATACTGTAGCCGACAAAGGCAGTGAAAGACAGAAGTCAGATGTCAATTGAGGAGGTTGATCCAAAGGAACATTCAAATTCTTTGAGACCGTAGCTCTATCAAAAAGACTATCGAAGGCACGATAAAGGATGGAACAGAGTTCAGGTCGATATTCATGCAACAGACCACGCCGTAGAGCCGGGAAGATGAAAGGCAATCGTCGATCTAAGAGCGGTAAAGTAGACATACTTTCCATGTGAGCACCAATCCATCGTACAGTCAGGGAAGTGGGATTGCTTTCATGAATTAGTGGAGTTAGCCACCAAAACTGTAAGGCCAACTGTTGGATAGCCGGATTCAAAACACCTAAACCACCTTGTTTGAGGGGGAGTTGAAGTACATCAAAAGAAACAGGTGGAAAGACTCTAAACATAAGAAATTCACGGCAGATGGATCCAATAGTACCAAGCAGACGTTGCGGAAACCATGAAACACGTAGTGCATGCCATAGTGTAGACAAAATCAAAACGTTGAGCACAGTCGCACGCCCTCGAACCGAAAGTAGGCGTTGTTTGTGAATATCACAAGCATTCTTAATTTTAGTAATCAAGCGATCTTGAAATACTTTTTTCTGTGCAGAAGAAGTAGCCAACGGATAACCGAGATATATAAGCGGCTCTGAATCATTGCGGTCGTGCCATTTTGTAATCCCATGTTCTTGAAGAGCCGGTAACCAGTGTGGATGCGGTCGACCAGAAACAGAAAAGGCCACAGTTTTGTCATAGTTCATTTTCGCGTTAGAAGCTTGATTATAACACTGTATCAGTTGTTGTACCTCGGCTAAATCTTCTGCATTTTTAAGATAAATTAAAAGATCATCAGCATATGCCAACACTTTAAGAGACTGCAAGGAGGAAGGGCCAAAAACAGGAGAGGCAGAAGAATGCGGCGATAGGCTTGGAGGAGAAAATCCTTGTATGCGATTAGAATAAATGATCGATTTAATCAAAGGCTCCAAAACCAAGTTAAATAACAAAGGGCTAATGGGGTCACCCTGACGTAAACCTCGTCCAAGAGAAATGGGACGAGTCAGATAGCCATTCACATTAACCCGCATGGAAGTACCATAGAAGAGACCTAAGATAGAGTCCACAAAAACTGCGGGAAATTGAAAGCGATGCAAGACAGCCCGAAGATAGGTGGGATGAACCCGATCATAAGCCTTCTCTTGATCACATAATAAACCCACTTCATCTGATTGGCGTACAGAGGCTTGTTCACAGGCGATCTGAGCTAAGAGACCGTTATCAGCAATAAAGCGTTCTTTCATAAAACCACTTTGATGAGGTGTAATCAAAGGGGAAATAACAGACACTAGACGTGCATTGAGCATGCGTGTGTAAATTTTTGCGTCGCAGTTGATCAGTGTAATGGGTCGCCAATTCTTTAGAGAAGTGAGGTCACCTTTTTTTGGCAATAAGCAAACACTAGTCTCTAACCAGGAAGAAGGAAACAGATTCTTAGAAAGAGCATCGTTGTGGTATTTACACATGTAATAAAGTAATAATATAAGTTACTACGAACAATGGTCCTCCGAATTAGGAATATCGGACATTGTATTACGCCACTTCAAATAAAATCCCGATTCACTCCAGAATATTCTAATAAGTTCCTGGATCAGGATTAATAATTACTTCTTGATAAGAAGATGTTAAACTATGCCAATCATGTAAATAACTCATTGTCTAATATCGATTAATAATCAATAGTCATATACTGTAAATATTAATATTTAGCCGTGATTAGAAAAGTATAAATACCCTCATATTTTTAACTTGAATAAAGAACAACCTACTTTGAGTCTCACTTATTTTTACATTTGTTGATTGACTTAGTACTTTTTATATTATAAAACCTCAAATATCACAATCGTTGTAGACGTTCAATACTAGATCTGAGTATTTCTTGTGGTGAAAGATTAGATTCAAGAAAACGTACGATAAACCATCCGGACCAGGACTGCTGGATTTTGGAGCTCGGGAGCTGTGAGCGGATATTTCTTGCAGATCAAATGGTAACGTCAAAAAATCGGTATCTGCCTCGTCGAGCCGGCAGTCAGAGGGGATATGGGACATCATCCTATCCAATGAGTTGGAGCAGATAGGTTCAGTCGAGAAGAGATTGGCATAGAAATCATGTACAACATCCAAAAGTTGTTCACGGTTGGAACAATGGTTCCCAGTCCTTGGATTCCAAAGCATGGGTATAGAACGTTGAGCCTGTCGAGCGGTAGCAGATTTCTTCAGATACCCTGCATCAGTCTCCCCATGTTCTCTCCATGTTCGTTCAGCTTTCAGAATAGCAATCTTCGTGGTTTCCTCCTGAAGGACCTGAATTTGCTGTTCGACTCTAGGCAGATGGGTCGTCAGAAAAGAGGTTGGTAGAGAACTCTGTAATAACCGTTGCCGTTTGCGCTGGAGGGCAGCCAATTGTTGTTTTCTCCAGTCCACATGTTTACGACCGTAACCACGAATAAACTGTTTTACCCTTAGCTTAACCATGTCCCATAATATCTGTGGTGAGGAGCAGGAGAGATGAATTTCTTGATCATATAGCTTTGTCAACATCTGAGCGAGCTTATTTCTAAAGTTCCGATGAGTTACATATGTCGGGTTTGCACGCCAAAGGCCAGGACCAGAAGGCGTTGGCAAATCCGGTTTGAAGACAAGCGTAAGAAGGGCATGATCGGTCCAATGAGGATTGAGAAATTCGACATCGGCATCAACATAATTGATTGCTAAATCAAGCGACATATAAATATAGTCAATGGTTGAATGTGACAGTTCTCCGCGACGAAAGGTTGGCGTAACTAACGACCGAAGGTCAGACATAACGTTGCGAAAATGACATTGTAGGAAATGCACCCACTGTTGTGGAGGACGAGAATTCCGCGTTGAAGAGGCAGTTGAGATTGAGTAATTAAAATCGCCAGCAATTATGAGGCGATCAACGCACGATATAGTGTCAAGAGGAGACAATTGTCGAAAATTTAAAATAGATTCAAAAAACTCTGCACGTGCTTTGGAAGACGATGCAGGAGCATACACTACGAGAATATGGAAAGGTTCCATATGACCATCAATATGGTCTACTTGAGCGAGAATACATCGAGAATCCTCAGGGAGAGGAATTCTAGAGATAGTGAACTGAGGATCAAAACATAAAAGTCCACAATATTTAGTCCACAAAGATTGTTGACAACAAAACTGTTGATGTAAGATGTTTTGATGTGGAAGAGATGCACCACAGTTATCAATCTCTTGAAGAGCGACAAATGATGGTGACTTTGAGCGAATGTACCGGATTAGATGATGTCGTGATGATGGGTTACTGACTTTGAAAAAACTATTGCCATTCAGAGACAGTAACGATAAAGCCTTGCGATTCTGATTATTATTCATAATTACAAATCAAGTCGATCGGGAGGCCGCGTAGCGCGAGTACTCCTTCGTGGTCCTGTAGTTGAAGAATCTTTTGTCGTTTTCTTTGTTTCAGAGGTTGAGACAACGGGTGGATCAATGTTAGAAGAACCTGTATCTGTTTCGGGAGATGAAAAAGGTTCAGATGTAGTTGCCCATTGAGATTGGATTGAGCCTTCATTGTTGGATTGTTCGGATATATCAGACATTGAAACATCATCCGCATATTGAATGTGTTCACGAGTCTTACTGGGGACTGACAAGATATCTTCAACTGTGTCCTCATTTGGGATAGGAGCTGTAGTTGGAGAATCCACACGACTTTCTTGAGGTTGATCCTGGATAGTGGATCGTATCGTCGATCCGTTCTGGTTATCAAGTAACTCAACTGTCTTAACAGCATCAACCATCGTATTTTTCGGAGAAGGCATGGTGGTTTTTGACTTATGGGAACCTCGAAGCCTTTTAGCTGGTGAAATCTTATCAGGACATTGAACCCTAATGTGACCGGGCTTATAACAATAATAACAGACTCTCTTGTTACTGGGAGCCTGTTGACACTCAGAGGCGCTATGCCCAAGTTCGTGGCAATACTTACAGTATGTGGGCATTTCCTTCCAGTACGCATGGATATACACGGAACAGTCATCTGTTTCTGGGTTATGCGGATCAACCCAAGGCATTATGTGAGCCAGATCCAGAAAGGGGTCTGGCTGAGATGAGTCAGAGGTACAATCAAGTACTGCGTACCCAGAACCAAGGAACGCACCAGTGTCGGAATCAGTTACAATACCTACATCCCGAACATACCCATAACTAGACAGAGTATGTTTCAAGCCTTCCAGGAGTTGTTGGGGACGTAACCAAGGGAGACGTTGTAGGGTCAGACGCCGGATAGTAGATCCAGGTCTACAAGCCACGACGGGACGTATAATAATTTGTCCATTATCAAAATGAAAACCATTCTCACAAGCCTTTGACCGGAAGTGGTCATTATCGAAGTTGATTTCTAAATAACGGTTGTAACCTGATTTATGAACTACCAAACCAACATAGTCATGAAATTGTCCAAAAGCCAACTTATAAATCGTTCTGTCCGATTCTTTGCGAGAAGTAATGTCGAAGAAAAGACTTCCAGGTGTTTGTGAGACACCCCAGTATACAGTGTCGATGATAACGGGAGAATTCTGTTTAGAGATGCTAAGATATGGACTAGATGACTGAACTGAGGATGTCATCATAGGTTTAGTGTGAATCAGACTTTCACGAGTTTTAGCCGGTCTTTGGTGTATCTTAGAATATAACACTTTCGTTGAACGACGAGAGACGACAGGTAAACTCTCTGGTTGTTGAGCATTGTTAGGAATGTTGTCACCTTCTTCAGGTGGCTTAGCGTTGGTAGGCGAAAGAACCATGTTTGTTTTATGTTTGTACTGTTTTCTGTAGTACGTTTGTTCTGTGACTTTGTAATTTTATTTTTTATGGAAAGTTGCTGAGGATTACTATCTCCCCCCAGTCTTTTTTCCGTATAGTCTGAAAAAAGACGAGAAAGTGAATCCGGCAACACATTTTCAATTCCTGGACGATGGATTACTCTGAATGTATAGTTGAAAATAGTTTCGAACCAATTCAGCATCATGGGATTAGGAATGTTTTGTGTGCCAAGATAAACCAAACTTTTATGATCAGTATACAGCGTGAAATGAGATCCATACAACCACTTGTGAAATCTTTCAAAAAGATAACAGATGGCTAACAGCTCTCGTTTAGTTGTCGAGTAGTTCATTTCTGACTTCGACAGTGCTCTTGCTGCGAATCCAATATAGCGAGTTTTATCGTCGATAATTTGATAAAGTACACCGCCAATTCCTGTGTTGCTAGCATCTGTAGCTAGCTGTAATTCATGACGCATGTCAGGTATAGACAAAACAGGAGCATTAGATAAGGCTGTCTGTATATTTCAAAAAGCCTGTAGATATTTGTCAGTCCAAATGTGTTCCAATGAACCTTCATTACGTAGTTTATCTAACGGTGCGGTCATGGTAGAGAAATTTGGGAGATGACTTCGAAAATAATTAGCGAGACCTAGAAAGCGTTGTATATCTTTTCCAGTCTTTGGTATTGGCCACGCTAAAGCGTTTGCAACCTTTCTGCTATCCAGTGAGAGACTATTGTGGCTAATAGTGAAGCCCAGGATGTTTACAGAAGTTTGCATAAAATGACATTTATCAACGTTAAGAATGAATTTAGCTGATGTAAGTCGTTCGATGACAGTAGTTACGCATTTGATATGTTCCTCAATATCGGGTCCAGTACCGATAGTTAAATCATCAATGAAACATGTTACGTATGGCAAGTCATGTAAGAGAGTAGTTAGCACACGTTGGAAGTGATTTGGTATGGGGGTCAAACCGAATGGTGCTCTACAGAATTGATATTGTTGGCCGTTAAATGTGAAAGCTGTGAGTGCTCTATGCTCTTCAGCTAGAGGTAGACGATGAAAAGCTTGTTTGAGGTCAAGTACTGTGAATAGCGTAGCAGCACTCATTTTTTGATGCAACTCAGCTATCAATGGTAATTGAAAGCGGTCGGTACGATCTTTAATGAGTATTGCATTGATATGTCTGGGGTCTATACATACCCGTATATCGTCACTATAATTACCATTAGCGTCCTTCTTACGTACAGTCAACAAAGGAGAGTTAAATGCAGTATTAGGAGGGGCTATTTCAATCACGCCATCTGCTAACCATTTATCAACCTGTTCTTGTACTTTAGGCTGGATTGACAGTGCAATAGGATACTGTCGTCTATAAGTCGTTTTACCTGGCTCAGTTTCCAAGCGAACTATCGCTTCAGGTAGAGGACATGCAGATGTGCTAGGGATCTTAGCATTAGCGCTCAAATATGGCTGTAATGCGTCCATAAGTTGTTCACGCTGTTGGTGAGTGCCAGCGGGTGACTTGTTAGGTTTGATAGGTGAAGGGTCTATTGGATCAGGTATTGTAGAGATATTAGGACTATCCCACGTAACAGCTAAACCTGTCAAGTTAATGTTTAACTTAGGCATAAGATCTGTACCAATACAAATAGGTATATCTTTATCAAACTTAAAAATTTCAAATTTATGCAGGACATTGATTCCGTTATAAAATACTTTTATTTGATCTGTAATAGCAGTTCTAGGTACCAAGGTATTCAAACTAGCTAATTGTAATTTTCCTGAAACAGGAAAAGTTCTAACGTTTATAATTTTTGCTAGGTCAGGAGAGATCGTAGAAGTATTACACCCAGTATCAACCAAAGCCCAAGTACGGACATTTTCTATAGTGATGGGTACAAAAAAGGAATCAGTACGTTTGTTATTAAAACTGTGAAGTTTTGTATTAAACGGTTGCAACTTACATAGTGATGAGTAGTAGTGGATGTCCTTGACGGCTTCATCGTCAAGATCCTGTTCTTCATCGTGGTCTTGTTGGTTGGCAGGGTTGTACTTAGAAGCTTTTGTACCCATTGGTACATCTTCACTGCCAGTCAACTGAAGTGAGCGGAATGCTCTGGTTATGGTAGGTGTAGTAGAGGAGGAGGAGGCAGAACCAGCGGAAAGAGGTTGATTCCTTTTAGGGCAAACATTTAAATGCTCCCTAGCAAAAGGAGCGTTGCACTTAAAGCAACGCTTACTAAACGTCTCTTTGTTCATGCTGCCAGCTATACCCAGTTCCTGAGCCTTCTTACAACGATCAGTTGTGTGGTTGCACTTCCCATGGATAACACAAGTCCTTCCATCCGTACGGTGGTTTCTTTTATGAATACCACTGGGAGGGTTCAACCCGTTGACTTGAGAGGGTTGGTTATTGAACTTTCTGGTTGACGTATTGGGCAAGGTCTGTTGTTTCGTATGAAACTTTCTTGCGATACTTGAAAGGAGGTTGATATCATTTTTTGCCTCCTGGTTGTCATGTTTTGACATGTCAATAAGATAACAGTCTTATCATTCTAAGCTAAATCTTTACAAATGAGTTTGAATAAGAATAGATCCTGATAATTACCAACTGCCCTGAACAGCCAAGTTTCACTTTCATCTCAACAGTTGATTATTTACATCAGTTTATAAAATTTTTCTTATACATGTCAAATCATATCGGTCGTAACTATCTCTTGTCATTTAATCTCAGGTCTCGCTCAAACTAATATAAATAGCCTTGGAATCTTTCTTTAATAAAAGTATTCGACTTTAGAACTATTGTTCGGTCTCGTTAATTCTTCTTTTTCATATTTTAAATACTTAAAAACACTTCACTGGTCCAGACTGACGATGGCCATATTGACATGATTTTGGAGGCTGCCAGGAAGGGAGTTCACGAACAAGATAGCCAAAAAATCATCAGCTACGGGTGTGGCTTCACGCTTGAGCTTCAAGAAGCGGTCAGTGTATTTTTCCACAGATTCATCAGGTTGCATGCTGATGGTTAACAGCTCTCTTGAGGCGTGAGCTTGAGCCTCAGTGGATTCGATGCCGTATTTCAAGGTTAATTGCTCCTTGAATGTGGCCCAAGATAAGTTCTTCTTTACCCGTAATTCATCATACCATGAACGCTGGGGATGGGTAAGTGAGAAAGGGATGAGGCGCTGCCAATGCACCTGTACATCCAAACGATACGCAAAGAGGATGTCCTCAAAACGTCGGATACACTCAGCAATGTCTTTATAGACAGGCAAGGCCGGGTTCTCCACATTACCAGTATATTGAAACAAAGGTAAGTTTTGAGGGACTACCGTGGGTTGACTGTTAGAACCGTTAATGGCAGAGCCATTGGTCTGTATAGCCAAGTTATTAGCCAGTTTTGCTTGCAGGTCCAACAAGGAGGCCAAGATGGTGGACTTGGTGGTGTATTCACGAGAAAGGTTAGCCAGTTGCTTTCCCGTAAGCTCTTGACTAGTAATAGCCGCAGCAACTTGCTCAACCTGTTTCGTCAAAGTCTGAATGGTAGCCGTTAAATTACGACCACCTAAGACCTGAGAAGGTGGTGCTGCGCCACTGATCTTGACACCAGCAAGTGGGGAAATGGGTGCCCCGGCTTCTACTTCTTCCATCTCTATGTCTTCTGTATTAGAAATGGGCGAACCATGACTAGAGAGTTCCACCCCATTAACCATGGTAGATTTTTCAAGTCGAGGACCAATGAAAGCAGGATCACTTTCAGAAAAAAGAATTTCTTCGTTGGAAGCCAAAAGGTTAGAGTTGATAGACATGTTTGAGAATAGTGTAGTAGTAATAGAGTAAAGAGAATTCGTCAAAAAAAATGATTTATCCAAGAATAAAAAGGAACAAGAGAGGACGAGACTCGATAAAAGAGATTGTTTTATTTAATAAGAAAATTGTACTCTATTTATACTTTTCATACACGGATAATATTTCATGTCATGGATTAATAATTAATGAGTATGATATAGCTGATGACAAATAGATAAGGGTTACGTGTTCTTCTATTGTTATATTTGTCATAGAATACTCGTATATGATTGACTGCGGCTGACTGTGATTTAGTTCCTGGATTTAATGTAGTTTAACCGTGCAATTACGCAGCATCTTATCCTTAATGAAGATTATCCGAATTACCTGTAGCTTGTCTATTGGATACATTTACATGTAGCTTATTAATACTGTTTTCATATCGAGTTATGAATGATGGATACATCACAAAGTCTTTTATTGATCTGTGTTGGGAATAATGTTATAAATGATTCCAAGTTATGTCAACATACTATTCAGGATCATATCCGATTCCTTTTACTAAAATAAAGTGACTATAATCTTATGTATGTAATAGACGAAGATAAAAAGAAATAAAAAAGCACCAAAACGATAATTACTTTGAGATACTTTTTATTCTTGATTATATCCAAGTTAAAAGTTATCCTTTTTTCAATCAGGATTTAGGTGGAATATTTATATTCTTTTGAATGATAATTCATGGGGACGATTGAGTTAAATCAATTGGTTCTTTCTTGATGTTTCATTCTGGATTGGGGCATTGTCATCATATCTTGTTCCATGGAATCTTATCTTGTATAATTATATTATAAATCGTTGTTCTAAGCTACTAGTGTTGCATTTATAAATAGTCATCCATGGAATCGTTGTTTAAGACGGCACTTGTATTTTGTTCCTGAATGATTATTGGGTTTGAGTAAACTCGGTTACTAAATAAGTACAGAAAGACTGAAACCTAATAATGGAGACAACAGGAGCTATTAAGGCACCAATCGGATTATCGATAGGATTATTTCTCAATCATTCGTTTAGATCAATAAAGTTACTATGCAAGAAAAACAATATTCTATTCTGACATACATAGTCTCAATGCAACTTAATACATTGGATCATAAAAGAGATTATGCAAAGACTCATTACTATAACAAGTTGGTATTATATATGCAAGACATTCATAACTCTTTATGATATAATTCATCGTCAGATCTTTATGATTCAACTATGCTAGTGTTGGAGATGTTTGGTTTATAGCATAATTTATTATTTTATTATGTCTACCTATAACAATGTATCCTTAACATGATGTATGAACGACAGAGCTTGCTAAACACGCTGTCAATGGAAAGCTCTTCGAGGATAGAGCAACTAACAGTGTTGTTTTGATTTATCTTTTTCTTTAGAACTTGCAAGCATATTCACCTCCATAAAATTGTCATGACATTATCGGCCCTTAGGGCACATTCTTTTAATTATTAACAAAACCCTCAATTTAATAAGAATCTGTCATGTTTTGACATGTCAATAAGATAACAGTCTTATCATTCTAAGCTAAATCTTTACAAATGAGTTTGAATAAGAATAGATCCTGATAATTACCAACTGCCCTGAACAGTCAAGTTTCACTTTCATCTCAACAGTTGATTATTTACATCAGTTTATAAAATTTTTCTTATACATGTCAAATCATATCGGTCGTAACTATCTCCTGTCATTTAATCTCAGGTCTTGCTCAACTAATATAAATAGCCTTGGAATCCTTCTTTAATAAAAGTATTCGACTTTAGAACTATTGTTCGGTCTCGTTAATTCTTTGTCTATTTTAAATACTTAAAACACTACAGTTAATGATTATTATAGATGAATGCTGCTTTGCTTGGCCTCTTTTTATCTTTTTTTCTGTGTTCGCTTTGGTTCTTAAGTACTGATGCCTTTTCTTTTGCTTTGAGTGCCCAAGTCTTTGCGTCCTTGAATCCTTGTGTCTTTGCATCGTTGAGCTTGGCTTTTTTTTTTGTGAGAACTTTTTGAGTTTCACAAAATTAATTGATGTATTTTTAGCTTAGATGATGCTATTTTGATGACATTAGGTAAGTCAAATAAACTTTTAAGATGCTACAAGTAAAGAAATACTGTGAGGGTATTTTTTCAAGAATAGTAGTGTCTCCGACGCTGTCCCCTCATTTTTTTGGGGGTGATAGGTTTGACTATCCTTTAATTTGTGACTTGATTGGTTATTAGATTATAATTTTGGGAAATTATAGAAATTGATAACAGCTTTTATTAATGTTAGTTTAAATATATTGTATAATAAAATTTAGTAATAATGAATACTGTGAAGTGTTTTAAGTACAGTAGCGGACAAAACTGGTGCACAAAACTTTTTTTCAGCTTTTAACCACTATTACTTGCTCACGATAATTGCGATAGTCATGAAACTATATTAGAAGGAAGATATACTGGCCATTGTAATTTATGTGTATTCTTAGCATGACATTGTTAAAACTGAGCGAGGAACATGCTTTTTGTTTATAAAATTTTATATTTTCTAAAAACCGCAAAAGTGTCTAAAATCTAAGACTTTGTATAATCATCTCATCTCTTGATATCATCGAGTATTCTTTTTGGCATATGCTAGTAGTATACGTGTATATCACTTTCAGTAAAAGAGCCCAACTCTTTAACTATTCTTTTCCAAAGATCATCTATCCTTTTTGGTCTAGTGTCGTATCGTCATAGCTTTGCCTTCAATTGCCACCGGACATGCTTAAGAAGGCTTAAGCCGGGATTAGTGGTAACTAACCCTTTAGCACAGAAGCCCTGCTATCAAATATTGATTTTGTGGCATGTCTTGCCTTGTGCTTTGTGTCATTGTCATGCTGAAACGAGAGATTACGATATTTTAGACCACTATACCCTAGGCTTTTGCGGTATGTACTAAGCGAAATACATGTGTATACCTATGACTTTATTACAGCATCGTATACTTGACACAAATATCCTGATCCTCGATATCTAATACAACCTTAAAATGTAACAGAGCAACCAACATGCTTCATTGTTTGATCACCGTAAAAAGATCGCTAAGGTTGCTCGACTTGCTTTCAATATTAGTGTATACTATCTGCACTCATAACATTCATGTTTTTTTCATTGCTAAATATGGTGGACTTCCAGCCCTCTATAGTGTGCGATGGTTTGTCGTGATACCACTTTCATCGCTTTTTCTGGCTTATACAGCTAATGGAAATCTTCGATTCCTTAGTTCCAGACTCAAAATCTAGCTTCCTACAGTGCCTTCTGACTGACAGTTTGCTAATACTGTATCCTAAGGACCTCAAAAAGAGCTGAGCATCAGAAGCTGTGCGTAAAGGTCCTTGTCGAAACTTTAGGCGGATGATTGCATTAGTTATTTTGCTGACTACGACCGGTCGACTACCACGGTCACAAGCCTTGATGTTCTTTTCTTCCTTTCTTATCCTGTTGATTGTCCATTTGGAGATTCTTGCTACCCTAAAAAGATCTGCTGCCGTACGAACTAAGTGTATTCGAAATCTCAGAGCTTCGCTTTTACAGTTGCTTATTTTCTTAAGCATATAAGGCAAGTACTTTGTTATAGTGAATAGGGTAAAAACAAAAGGGGGAATTCAATGGGAAATACAAAATAAGCATGGGTTTATGTATTTTTCAAGAGCTACTAAAGCTCACTAATATACTGTAAAATCTGAAAGCAAACGGGAGAGATATGAGGAAAATTGAAGGAAGGCTAGACAAGTACTATATTTTTGGCGAAAATTGAAATATTCAAAAAATCACTAAAAATGACCTTATGCCTGAGGGATGTCCGACACAGTTCCCTTTTACATATCATAATGTATATTTTAGACTGCCTTGCAGATGGTATATGCCACAAAAGTCGCAGACATATGACGGAGATGCAATACTGATTTTCATTTTTGTGCACCAGTTTTGTCCGCTACAGTATATATAAATTTAAATGAACGTGAACACAAAGGGATCGAATAATAAGTATTTGTTTGTTAGACAAGCTTCCCAAGATAGAATTAAAATTATAAATCGGAACAAAAAAGTTATCCTTTCCCTTTATTCACACAGTACTAAAATAAGGTACACCCATTGCAGGAATTGATGACGTCGACCAATCACGTGATCAGGCGCAACAGCATCTACTATAGCGTTTATCAAAACTGATATGTGTGTTTTCCCCAACTATGTTTACCTTGAATAATACGACTTTCAATTAATAGTATGGGAACCTCTTTAGGCAGTAAGACTTTAAAAGCGTAAAGTAAGTACAGTGGGTGAAAAAACTCTAAAAACGTTATGATGTTATCAGCGTTTTTGATTGTTATGTTTTACCAAATTCGTGTATTGCCTTGAAATTTTGCAAATATGTAGCACTAATATTAACAAATAATGTGACAAATTTTCAATCTCAGATGACGATTATTCACCCGACAACAGCTGCTAAAAGAAGACAGGTTTATTTTTAGAGTTTTTTCCTTCCGTAAATGTCGGATACACGGATCGACAGACAGACTCCTCGGACTTTTAATGACTTATTATGACTCATAAAGGCTCCAAAAGAATAAAAGGAGTCGCTTTTCTCTTTTTTTCGTAATTTTTTCCATTTAATTTCTAAATATCTTAAACACCTCAATTATGCCTAAATCTCTCTCGGCTGACATCAAAAACGATATAAAGTCCGCTCTACTTGCTGGAAAAGACTCTATGGAGGTTGCGAACCGTTTTGGGTTACGTATGCAACAGTTAATAACTATGCGAACAAGTTTTTCCCAAACCGACAGCGTGGACTTGGTGTTAGACCGATGGTTGTGTCCGCTCAGACGAAGAGATTCATCAAGCTTCAAGTTTTACAAGGCCAGCTCAAGACTGCAAGGGAAGTACATGACAAACTCATGGAGCTTAGATATCGCATCTCATACAAAACCGCTATAAACGTATTGAAATCGATGAACTTCTTTGCTGCGATTAAAGTCAAAAAGCCATTGTTAACCGCAAAGCACATGAAGAGACGGCTAGCATGGGCTAAGAAGCACCAAAACTGGACTACAGATGACTGGCGACGCGTAGTATTCTCTGATGAAACAAAAGTGAACATTTGGGGCTCTGACGGGTGTAAGTACTATTGGTCAAGACCAGGGGACCCTCTTAAGCCTCATCATATTGACGTAACTGTTAAGCATGGGGGCGGTAGTTTGATGATGTGGGGGTGCATGACGTTGTTGTAGAACAGAGTCTGATCATAACGGACATTGAATAATCACAACTAAAAGAAGTATATTAAAATTGATAAAAGATAATAATTTAAATCTTTATTAAATAAAATATATTCTTCTTCTTTTTATATAAAACTATCACTATTCGATTCATTCTATAAAATAAACATGAACACTAAATAAGTCATGATCTTTACTATTCATCATTTCTGTAAATGAATAATAATGGATCAGGTACCTAGTCAACTTTGATCTGACTGGAGGCATTTCATATACAGTAAGAGACAAAATCAGTCCGTTTTTTGGTTTTTTCGCAATGCCACGCCGGGAATTATACTTAGAGCTCCGCTTTGCTGACAAAAAATTTACCTCTTTTTTCAACGAATCTGATAATATTTGTCGGGGTTGGTATTTTTTAGTTTCCGACATGTTATGAGAAGATATATTGAAAATAACGGATTTTTATTTCTTTGAATTTTAATTAGTACTTGGTATCACGGCCCTTACGCTGGATTACGTCCCGAACTAGACGGGGCATGGAGTGAATAAGGTTTCTTCAGTTCTCTGGAGTTGCTAGGTCATACCAAAGCTTCGAAACCCGGTCAAAAAATGCTTGGTCAGCCTCAATCACGGAAGGGGGTGGTCTTGTCATCTGTTCCCTCTTTTTAAGCATGGCCCATGCATTTTCAATTGGGTTAAGGTCAGGAGAGTATGCTGGCCAACTCAGTAGCTTAACCTTGTTCTTTTGGAACCATTTTGAAGGAGCTGAAGCACAATGGATGCTTGCATTATCTTGTTGAAAGATCATGTCACTACTTTGCAGGCCATAGTACTTCAATGTTTCCTTGTATTCCTCCTCAAGTACTGATGTGTATAGCTCACCATTTACATTACTTTGTAGCCAGGACATGTAGCCCCCTCCATGTATAGTTATGCAACTCCAAAGCATAACCCCGCCTCCTCCATAAGCATGTTTCCTCTTGTAGTGATGGTCTCGATAAGATGCATTATCCTCTTTCCAAGCGTATTCTAGACCATTAGACCCTCTTTTTTGGATCTTTGTCTCATCAGAAAAGACAACGCGTTCCCAATCAGTCTCGGACCAGTCTTTATGAGCCTTTGCCCAATCACATCGCGCCTTTTGCCTGTCATTACTAAGTGGAAGTGCCGTCTTTTTTTTAGCGGATTTTAGACCTTTGCGTTTGAAAGTACGAGTAATTGTTTTTGGATTGACTGATCGATCTGGTTTTTTAACGCCAAAGGAGGCATCAGCTGCGCTTTTAGATAAGCCTAGTCTTATATCTCTAGCTGCTTTGGTTTCCTCCCTAGGTGTGAGTAAACGATGTCTACCCGCGCTATTTTTTGACTGCATCTTGGTTTTCCTTGAAATTCTTCGAATCATGGACTTTCCACAGCCTACTTTCTTCTGAATTACATCCCATGGAATGGAGTGATTCATCATGTTTTCAATTTCGGCATGTTTGTTGGCATTCTTTGCTGTCATGGCGTGTTTGGCTAATCTGAGATGAGGTAAATGGGGAAAAAGAAAAAATGTAAAAAAATAAAATGAGCTAAAATATGAGAACGCGTAAGCGTTCACTGACGTCATAAGACATACCAAACTAAATTTCAAGTCAATCCAGTGACTGTTTCTGGAGATACGGGACCTAATGCAAAATCGGGCGTTAGCAGCAATCACGGAAAATCACTTTTTCCGCCATAACTACAGAAGAAATGCAGCTAGAAGCAATTAGGTTACACCAACATTTTTGTCTAGTCTACATGCGTATTTAGTGTCAGCAAAGCGGAGCTCTAAAATTAATTCTCGGAGAGGCATTGCGAAAAAACCAAAAAACGGACTGATTTTGTCCCTTACTGTAAATATATCTTTCCTCTCAATGAAGACGGGACAGTTATCCCAGATCAGTTAAAGAACAATAAGATCTATAAAAACAACGAATTAAAAATTTTCATAATCGATTCAGTGATCACTATTCAATCAAACGTGTCAATGATTGGATCTACGCTCATAACTACTCATTTACCCGCCAATTGATAGAAGAATATAAATAGTAGACTTTGTAATGTTTTCTTTTTAACGATTAAGATTGTCTTAAATAAAGTTCAGTCTCAAAAAGTATTCTTTTGGTTTATCTTTGTTATTTCTTTTACTTTACCAGAACATAACAGACGTATGAGGGGCCCAGGTATGCCTGTCAAATATACGATGGAACTATGAACTCGGATCTTTACCAACAGATATTGGATACAACGCTCCGGGAAACTATGGAGTACTATGATATGGATTGGTCTACTGCGTATTTTCAGCACGATGGTGACCCAAAGCACCGTTCCAAGTCAACCGTCCAATGGCTAAAAGCTAACAGAGTGAATTACATTGATGACTGGCCAGCTCAAAGTCCTGACCTTAATCCTATTGAGCATCTTTGGCATCATTTGAAGCTGAAGCTATCGTTATATGACAAGAAAGCCGAAGGTGTCCATGAATTGTGGGAAAGAGTTGAAAAGGAATGGAACTCCTTTGATAAAGAAGTTTGCAGAAGATATATTGACACTATGCCTGCACGTATTAAGGCAGTAATCGATGCCAAAGGTGGTTCTACTCGGTATTAAGTCATCTATAATATAATAAAAGTAAAGGGAAAAAACTCTAAAAATAAACCCACAGTATTTCCATCGCTTTTGCGGACTGTTAAATAAACGTCTGAGGTTAAAACTTTCATGAGATGTAATAGACAGCCCAACAAGTATGTCATAAAGTTTTTGCATGATCCAAGTCGCTGTGTATGCTCACAGAGGCTAAAAACTGAAAAAATATCTGACGTTTTTAGAGTTTTTTCACCCACTGTATATAAAAAAATGGGAAGAAGACTGTATATCGTTTATTATTATCACATCAACACTATTTATAATAAAACTCTTTTTGACATTCCGTTATTTCTTGTTCTTCTAGAACAATTGAGTTCTCGATCTTGTATATATTTAGACACCATAGAATCTTCATATCTAATGTTTTGCCAAATATGAAATAGAAGACAAAAACTACAAAAAGACGATAGTTGTGAAACTAAAGATTATATATGACTTTATTAATAAAAATATTGAGGGTATTTATACTTTTTGAATGTCTGGGTCTTTACCGCTATTTCAATTGATCGGTTAAAAGAATGATATGGAATATAAGGAAGGATAGTGGATAATCAATAGCCGCTGTCTACTTGACGAATCAAGGGACAATGAAGTAATTAAACTATTGATCTAACGATAATTATAGAATAGGATTGAACTGCCGTTGTTGTAATCGGGTTCCGATATAGTCTTTTAGAACGCTGGTAGGACAACAGGGCAAGATTGGCTATTGCAGAATTCTCACGTTTATTAATAGAGATCTGGTTAGACTATAATTCTGTAGTATCCAAGTTTATCCATGAATGTTCACTTTATTAGTTGTGTGGATACAACATCTAACTTGTCTTACGGGAACTCTAATATCTTTCGCGTCTGAGCTAAAGGGGCGATCTGTGTAACTTGACACTATTTCCCAATACAGCCACAAAAGCACCAAACAATAGGAAAATACTACCCGGTCCGCACAACAACAATCCGATCCGCAAAACACGTGATTAAATGCAGGACGAAGAGACGGATTTAGCCACATATCAAAATGTCAATACTTCCATAAAAGAAACCGAACCAACGAGCGGACCTGTAAACCAGCCAATAGAAATATAGTATAACCTCCCTTTCAGGTACAGACCCAACAAGCGGAAGTTCAAACCAACTGTGCCAAATCGAGAAAGGAAAAAGGCTCGCCTATACCAGTTGTATCTCAAATACAAACTGTCGTATTTACCTTAATAATTTTCTTAATGTCGTGTGAGATCACTCAAAAGATTCTTCAACTAATAATTTGACTGTATATCATATATAGCCCAAAGTGCTATATACGATAAACAGCCCACACAATTTATACCGTACTACCTCGGACCCTAAATCACATTATTATATTCTAAGACGTAGTTTGTATTGAATGGGCTCGCTCTCTCGTCCTTACTCAATAAAGAGGTTCAAGAGACTCATCGATTTTTCGACTTATTTTATTACTTTTATTAATCGAGAGAAATAATACGCCTATTCTACAGGATCCATGAAAACGATGAAATAAAAAATTTTATTTAAAAAAAATTGTGGAAAATGCACTTACCTTTACCATAGAAGCAGCAAACAAAAGAGCGTAGTAAATAAAGCCCATAAATAAAAGCGAGCCATTAGTAACGAGGATCCAAAGCAGTAAGAGATTGGAGACAGCAGGAAACAACAGAAGCCAAAGCGTCTAAAGTTGTATAAAATAAAATATTAATAAAAGTAAACCATGATATACTCAATTTCTTTACCTTAAAGCTCTTTTGTTAACAAAACAGGGTGCCAAGACATTCATAAAGGTTCAGCCACGAACTAAAGGAATCTAAATTTTACTTTTAATAAAGATTATTGAAAGCTATGAATATATTTACCTTTTGAACAGATATATAAATAACCAAAGGAACTACAGCAGCCATGAGTACATGTATGGGTATTTACTACAGTACATTAGAACCAAATCTTTTTCTTTTTTCTTTTTTTTTCTTTTTCTTTTTCTTTTTCTTTTTCTTTTTCTTTTTTTTTTTTTTTTTTTTTTTTACTTACCTTGGGATAACCGAAGCGATGTTGAAAAAGGAAATTACTGAAGAAAAAGAAAAAAAAGGGAACAAGATTTCGAAAAGGAAATCTTTTAAATATTTTTTTTTGGTATAGTTAGACTGAGTTTCATCGTAAACTCGATAGTATTTAAGGAAGATTCAATTTTGATGCCAAGCTCATTTATCTTTATTTCAAAGTACTTTTACAACACTATGTCTAATCGCGTTATTCAATTCAACCCTGCTCCTGCCAATACTCGTGGTTCTAACTCTGTTGGGCAACCAATCGCTGTTCCTTCGCGTGCTGTTATTCCTGAGCTTGCTTCAAGCGATGTCATTCCCGATAGCTTTGCCTATCCTAGGCCTGGTTTTCCTCCTATGACCCATGTCCAGAAGCGAATGCGCCAAGCCGAAGACATGGAGACTGATGAGGCATCTCTTTCTTTTTCCATTTATATGGAATTAAAAAAAGAAAACTATGATTTGAAGGAGATGCTTCGAAAAGAGCAAGAGGAAAAGCTGGCCTTGCAAATGGCATACAGCAAGCTCAAAGAAGCATACGATGAGCTTGAAGCCGAATCAGGCAAAGGCGCAAAGCCAATTGCTGCTGCTGTCAAAGTAAGAACATTAAGATTCAATATTAAACAAATGTACTAATCGCTTTTCTCTGAAATATAGGATGCTGTAAGAAATCACTACAATAACCTGCCTCCATCATCTCAGTACGTTCTTGAAAAGCCTTTGAAATCTACTGAAAACCAAAGAGTATTCAGATTACTGCAAGACTACGTGAATAGCCATTATTCATTCAAAGATACCAACAACCGCGACCTACGCAAGTACCTCGAGCGCCAATATTATACAAAGAAGGCCGGAATATCCACTGGTGAAGAAGTAGATCCGGTTGAAGAGTTTATGAGAAAAAGAAAGGCAGCAAAAGTCACCCGTAGAAGTGCTGTAAGTGCTACATAAAGTATTGTAATCGCATAACTGACTTTTCTTTTTTAGAAAACCAGGGCTTGTAAGGCTATCTATGAACAATACAAGGATCAAAATGTTTACGAAAAATATCCCAACTGTGAGTACTTGCTTCAACAGCAATACATGTCTGAAGAAGAAGACATGTACAGTAGTGATACAATGGACAAGGTGGAGGAAGTTCTTCTGGAGCAAAATCCAGATAGAACAACTCCCTTTACCGAAAAGGAACGCATGTCTGTCTTGTGTAAGAAAACAGTTGACTATTTTGAAGTTTAAGTACCAAAGTACAGATCACCTGCTGTAAGTTTAATTAGTATCTTTTAAGCGCAATCGGCTAATTATCCAATATTTAGTGTACCGAATTCTTCAAGCTCTTGGATGATCAAATAGCAAGTGACAAGGCAAAGAGGCAAAGAACTGGAAATAGCAGCATCCAGTTTCTTCCTCGTATACAAAGAAAATGTTCGCTGCCTGTTCCTGACTTCATCAGAAAAGAAAATATAACTGAAGAGAGTATCTCTTGGGCTTTTGGTTCTGAAATGGAGTTGGATGAAGATAACTTGCTATTTTAAAAAAAAATTGTAAAATAAATTAAACAAAAAAAAATATAAAGAAACGCGGTGTTTGGATTTTTAAATTTTAATTTTTTTTTTTTTACTTTTACTTTTACTTTTATTTTATTCTTTAATTTTTTACAAACCAATGGTTTTTTTTGGGAGAGGTAAAAAGACAACATGATTATCAGGATAACCTCGCTTCATAGCAACACAAGTAAAGATACGCGATACTGGAAGAATACAGTCTGAATCAGCTGGTCGAAAAGAGTTATGGTAGTACGCGGCACCAAGACATTCAAATCCTTGAAAGGGATGAAGAGGAGCGTTGTACCAACGTACAAAAGCAAAGAGGTGTTCATCAAAAGCATTTGGCACAAAGACCCGACCGTTTGGAATAACTGTTTTCTTCATTTGAAGCTGATGGCTAAAATAGTATTGAACTTCACCAATTCGCATTTCAGGTTCTTTTCCAGGAACAGCAGAATTGCAAGCCACTTCAATATAACAACCACGAGTAGTGCGCGATGCTTTTGATCGATACGTTTGTCCAAGGATTTCGATTTCAGAGAAAAGAGAAATATCAGGGAGTACCATCGTAGACAAGTCATCAATATCTTCTGGAATAAGCGCACTTGAGAATGTTCGATCAGTATATACAAGCCTGTAAAAGGCAAGAATGTAACCATAATGGGCTTGAGTCAATCTATCAACACTAACTTTGTGTTTGGCAGAAGCTTGCGTATCAGGAGGTAGAATTTCAGCACCAGTGAAGGTATCATTCAAACGTAGAGGAGAACTGACAAATAAACTGAAATCAAAGCTGGTTGAAACAGATGAAGCAACAAGGGAATCAGAAGGTGTTGGTGACAAGTAACCAAAGGAAGACATCATCACTGGATTCTGTTTAATCCCTTGTGGTAAGTTACGGATGTAGTCGCCATAGTGTACAACGGAAAGAAACTTCTTCATGTATGTAACTTCGAATGCTGTCTTGTAGTTTACCGTCATCTTCTTAATGTCACCATTAAGTCTTTCAAAGCCATACAACCAAAATGCATAGATTGGACCAAAGTCTTGAATGGAGTCCTTCAAATGTAGATGAAGATGCATATTTGGAGTGATCATCTCTGGACCATACAATTCAGCAACACCAAGGACAAACTCATAGAATAGCTTGTGAGCTATCATGGCTTCATTCTGGGTAATGCATGGACGACATACGATATGACAGGCCTGCACAAACTTTGCCCAATTTTCTTTATGACGGAATGGAAGACGAGACTTGAGCAAAAGAGGAGAAAGAGCAAGACACCAGGTTCTCCATTCATCGGCCTTTAAGTCAGAAAAATTGTTGGCAATTTTCTGATTGATTGGCGTATACTGTGCTGGCAATATAATATCGTTTGCTTCCTTTTGCATTTCTTTCAAGTCAACATCAGTCAGGTATAATTCATGGGTAAGGTCACAAATGGTTGTACGCCATATTTTAACCATTTTCTTTGCTGTTCCTAGGAAAAGACCATGCATAGGATCAATGGCAGTGCAGCGAACAAGATCAAGGTATTCCAAATCACGCAAAGCAGAAAAACGAGTACCATACTTCTGTTCCAAGTCGGCTCTTTGTCTCTTGGTGGTTGCTTCTTTCCAATTTTTTGCATGATAACGGTTTTCAATATTGGTACGAAGTGACCAAGCATCAATATCTTCAAGACCAAAAGAAAAATCACGTTGAAGATGAGTATTATAACGAGCAGGAAATGCTGTTGAGCACTTGTTACAAGGTACAGTGGCATTGAACGAAGTAAACCCACTAACCTTTCGGCTAGCAGGAATATCGCAAGCAATCAAGAACAGAGCAGCACGAACTTGGACAGGCACGTTAGGAGATTCAGCTGTACAGGTAAAAAAGCCACCATAGTAGAGCTCCTTCAGATCATTTACCAAAACTTGTAGATAGTTGTTGATTTGTGTGTCCTTGGGTTCTTTGGGACCAGGAATAACACAAACCAAGATGATGTTTTCTTTTTTGTATCTGATGGATCTTGGAAGATTATTTATTGTCAAGTAAACAGCACCAACAGAGTATACGGTTCTTTTTGAAGATTGAAACCAATCGACATTCAAAGTGAATAGGAGGGATCTAGCTTGACTGGTAAATACATTACCATCTCTATCTTTGAATTCATTCCAAAGTTGACCATCATAGATATCATACATAGTGTTGTTATGACGAGTACGATAGCGCCATGCTTCAATTGCTGATTCAAATCCTGGTCGTGAAAACATCACAGTTAAAGCATACTTGATGGAATTGAATGCAGAGACCTTGTTGGCGTACATTTTGCTTGCACCAATTGTAACAGGCTTGAAGAGTGAAGCATTACAGGTGATACGAAATTCAGAAAAGGTGCACTTCGAATCACAGTGTACTTCTTCAGGCTGGTACAGGGTATGACATTCGGGACAGACAACAAGGCGGAACATGCCCTTGTAAGTACACTAGGTGAAAAAATAGGGACAACCTTTTTGAAAATTTCATTTCATGCAGCATATAGCATTAAGAGAAGGTCGCCTCGTGTCGCTAGCAATATGTTAAAGCGAGGTTAATGTGTAAAGTATTTCATCAAAATATGATGAGCTAATTATGGAAAATGAGGGAGTAATGCGTATATAATTGGTCGAATTTTAGATACTCCATAGCTCAGTTTTAGACCATATTTTGTACTCTTCTAATTTGACCTGGAATGTCAGTTACAATTAAAATGCAAACCAATTTTAATTTTAACTAAGCACATTCCTATAATTAATAATATAAAATGGGTGCTGTTTTCCTTCATTCGCACATTTTTTTTTTCATTATATTCTTCTTACTTTCTGCGACATTTCTCTTACTTATGCCTCGCGCTTTACCTCAAGACACGCAAGACAGCATCAAGTCTGCACTGATGAGCAATAGAAGCCCAAAGGATATTGCTGGTGAATTTGATATCCATCCCAAGACAGTTAGGAGATATAGAAACAAGCTATTTGGGCCAACGGTACCCGCAAGACGTGGTAGGCATACACTTGTGTCATCTGCTACGAAGGAATATATCAAGGTATTACTGATTAAAGGAGCCCTAAAGACAGCCAAGGATGTACATCGGATGCTCATGCGACTTGGGTATTCTGTGTCTTACCGTTCAGCAATAAACACTGTTGTGCTCCAAAGATAATCATTGTATAGCAATCAAGCATTATTAACGATTGATAGTGTGAGTATATGGAAATGTAGTTTTATTAATATGTATGTATATCTACCAAAATAGACTGGTGAATGAGGAGCAAGTGCTTATATTAAATTATATAAAGATCTGCATAATAGAATATAACATTTAGCCATCTGCATAAGGCTGTGGGCATTTCGCCATCCGCATAGTACATATATTAATATCTACACTGTGAAAAGTATATAAACTCTGGACATATATTATTAAATAAAATCATATATAATTTTGGGTCCTATTGAAATCTCCATTCTTATTTTTGTGAACAAAACAAACACCCTTGTATCAATGGGTTTTCATGCTAGGCGTAAAAAGAAGCAGCCTCTTTTAACTAATAACCACCGCAAGCAGAGGTTAGCATGGGCAAAAAAGTATCAAAGCTGGTCCATACAACAGTGGCTGTTGTAGAACAGAGTCTGATCATAACGGACATTGAATAATCACAACTAAAAGAAGTATATTAAAATTGATAAAAGATAATAATTTAAATCTTTATTAAATAAAATATATTCTTCTTCTTTTTATATAAAACTATCACTATTAGATTCATTTTATGAAGTATACATGAACACTAAATAAGTCATGATCTTCACTATTCATCATTTCTGTAAATGAATAATAATGGATCAGGTACCTAGTCAACTTTGATCTGACTGGAGGCATTTCATATAAATATATCTTTCCTCTCAATGAAGACGGGACAACTCTCCCAGATCAGTTAAAGAACAATAAGATCTATAAAAACAACGAATTAAAAATTTTCATAATCGATTCAGTGATCATTCTTCAATCAAACGTGTCAATTATTGGATCTACGCTCATAACTACTCATTTACCCGCCAATTGATAGAAGAATATAAATAGTAGACTTTGTAATGTTTTCTTTTTAATAATTAAGATTGTCTTAAATAAAGTTCAGTCTCAAAAAGTATTCTTTTGGTTTATCTTTGTTATTTCTTTTACTTTACCAGAACATAACAGTGGCATCAAGTAGTGTTCTCCGATGAAACGAAGATCAACATTTGGGGATCTGATGGCTGCAGATACTATTGGACCCAGCCTGGTGATGTTCTTCGCCCACACCACATAGATCTTTCAGTGAAGCATGGTGGCGGCAAATTGATCATGTGGGGATGTATAACCAGTGAGTGACCAGGATATGCGTGCCAGGTATACGATGGTACCATGGACTCCTTGGTGTACCAGCATATTCTTGGAACAACTTACATGGAAACGCTGAAGTACTATGGTATGGACAAGCGCACCATTTACCTTCAACAAGATAATGACCCAAAGCACAAGTCCAAATCAACAATGTCATGGCTCCAACAAAACAAGGTCCGGTACATTAACGATTGGCCACCTAACAGTCCGGATCTGAATCCTATAGAGCATGTGTGGCATTTGCTGAAACTTAGGTTATGTCTTTATGAACGAAAGGCAAGAAACATCGACGAGCTATGGGAACTAGCTGACGTTGAATGGAACAAGCTAGATAAAGATGTTTGTAGAAGTTACATTGATAGCATGCCTGATCGCATAGCAGCGGTAATCAAATCAAAAGGGAGATTTACTCGTTATTAAATAAATACTACCCATTTTATAATATAACGCTTATAAAATTATTGCAACTATTTCCTCTTTTCTTCCACCATATGCTATCCTGATTAGTTTTATATGCGGGAAACGTAATACTCACTACCTAAGGTTACGCTCTATAGGCATGGCTTGGATGTCGTACGGAGTGGAGGAGAAAAAAAAAGTTAAAGATTATTTTAGGGTAGGTTTTCCCTATTTTTTCACCTAGTGTATAATCAATTCCAACAGCGTTACGCATGGTATCCAATTTTGCGGGAAAAATTGGTTGATGGTTTAAGAGAAGAGTAAGATTATTGGCAAATTTCATTACTATTTCAGCAGCATATTCTGATATGAAAAATAACTGGAAATACAGTAGGTCAAAAAACTGCTGCAAGGAATTGCAAAATTCCGGTTTTACAGCTGGTTTTCCATGGGTACTGCACCAAACTATCCCAAATTTTGACTGTTTGTACCTCAATGGAAAGTGCATTTATTCGTCGATTATCGGATATGGGCAATGGTTATTGGTGGAATTTGAGATCGCTAAAGGTAGTATTATGAACATCCGACATTTTTTACTTGTTCAGATATGTTTGAAATGACGAATTTTAATACGACCCAACCGGTTGCTATCATAATTTTTCACATTCTTGACATGATTAGAATGTTGCCAGTATATAAAAGCGCTTACAATTCCTTTATTTTAAATTTTATATTTCCTTACTTAAATTATTTCTCTTTTTTACCTTATTACCAATCGCATGCCTAAACGACTGCCAGAAGGAAAAGTAGACGATCTCAAGCAAGCATTAACTGGATCCACATCAACGTACGATATTGCTAAAGAAATTGGAGTACATGAATCAACTGTCAGTAGATACTCTAGACGGTTGTTTCCAAATAGGACAAAAAGCATAGGTGGTAGACCTACAGTAGTCTCCAAAGTGACGAAGCGGTTAATAAAAAGAAAAGTCATTGAAGGGGTTTTAAAGACTGCCAAAGAGGTACACCGGGAGCTGGTTCAACTTGGCTACGATATCTCATACCAGTCAGCAATTAACGTACTGAAATCAATGGAGTTCCATTCTTCAATAAAAAAAAAGAAGCCGTTTTTGACAAAAGCTCATATGCAGCATCGATTAGAATGGGCCAAGAAGCATCAGGATTGGACAGTAGAAGAATGGCGAAAAGTCGTCTTTTCTGATGAAACCAAGATCAACGTATGGGGCTCTGATGGCTGTAAGTATTATTGGAAAAGACCAAATGATCCTCTTCAACCGCATCATCTAGAACTTACAGTCAAGCATGGAGCAGGCAAATTGATGATGTGGGGCTGTATAACTTCTGAAGGACCAGGATATGCTTGTCAAATTTACGATGGGAACATGAACGCGAATGTTTATCAGCATATATTGGACACTACGCTTCGTGATACTATGCAATACTACAATTTCAACTGGTCCAACGTTTACTTTCAGCATGATAATGATCCAAAGCACAAGGCAAAATCTACAATAGACTGGTTAGATAATCATCAAGTGCGGTATATTAGCGATTGGCCAGCTCAGAGTCCGGACTTAAATCCAATAGAACACGTACAGTGGGTGAAAAAACTCTAAAAACCTTATGACGTTATCAGCGTTTTTGATTGTTATGTTCTACCAAATTGGTGTATCGCCTTGAAATTTTGCATATATGTAGCACTAAAAATAAAAAATAGTATGACAAAATTTCAATCTCAGATGGTGGTTATTCATCCAAAAACAACTGCTAGAAGAAGACTGGTTTATTTTTAGAGTTTTTTCACTTCCATAAATGTCGGATACACGGACCGACAGACAGACTCCTCGGACTTTTAATGACTTATTATGACTCATAAAGGCTCCAAAAGAATAAAAGGAGTCGCTTTTCTCTTTTTTTCGTAATTTTTTCCATTTAATTTCTAAATATCTTAAACACCTCAATCATGCCTAAATCTCTCTCTGCTGACATCAAAAACGATATAAAGTCCGCTCTACTTGCTGGAAAAGGCTCCATGAAGGTTGCGAACCGCTTTAGGGTTACGTATGCAACAGTTAATAACTATGCGAACAAGCTTTTCCCAAACCGACAGCGTCGACTTGGTGGTAGACCTATGGTTGTGTCCGCTCAGACGAAGAGATTCATCAAACTTCAAGTTGTACAAGGCCAACTTAGGACTGCAAGGGAAGTACATGGCAAACTCATGGAGCTTGGATATTACATATCATATAAAACCGCTATAAATGTGTTGAAATCGATGAACTTCTTTGCTGCGATTAAGGTCAAAAAGCCTTTGTTAACCGCAAAGCACATGAAGAGACGGCTAGCATGGGCCAAGAAGCACCAAAACTGGACTACAGATGACTGGCGACGCGTAGTACTCTCTGATGAAACAAAAGTGAACATTTGGGGCTCTGATGGGTGTAAGTACTACTGGTCAAGACCAGGGGGCCCTCTTAAACCTCATCATATTGACGTAACTGTTAAGCATGGGGGCGATAGTTTGATGATGTGGGGGTGCATGACGTATGAGGGACCCGGATACTCCTGTCAGATATACGATGGAACTATGAACTCGGATCTTTACCAACATATATTGGACACAACACTTCGGGAAATAATGGAGTACTATAATATGGATTGGTCTACTGCGTATTTTCAGCACGATGGTGACCCAAAGCATCGTTCCAAGTCAACCGTCCAATGGTTAAAAGCTAATGGGGTGAGCTACATTGACGACTGGCCAGCTCAAAGCCCTGATCTTAATCCTATTGAGCATCTTTGGCATCATTTGAAGTTGAAGCTATCGTTATATGACAAGAAAGCCAAAGGTGTCCATGAATTGTGGGAAAGAGTTGAAAAGGAATGGAACTCCTTTGATAAAGAAGTTTGCAGAAGGTATATTGACACTATGCCTGCACGTATTAAGGCAGTAATCGATACCAAAGGTGGATCTACTCGGTATTAAGTCATCTATAATATAATAAAAGTAAAGGGAAAAAAACTCTAAAAATAAACCCACAACACTTCTATCGCTTTTTCGGACTGTTAAATAAAAATCTGAGCTTAAAACTTTCATGAGATGTAATAGACAGCACAACAAGTATGTCATAAAGTTTTTGCATGATCTAAGTCGCTGTGTATGCTCACAGAGGCTAAAAACTGAAAAAATATCTGACGTTTTTAGAGTTTTTTCACCCACTGTATGGCATCAATTGAAGTTGAAGCTCAGCTGTTACGAACGTAGAGCAAAGAATACGGATGAGCTTTGGGAACGAGTAGAAAAAGTATGGAATGGCTTTGACAAAGATCTTTGCCAAAGGTATATCGATAGCATGCCGGCAAGAATTCAAGAGGTTATTAATAAAAAAGGAGGGTCAACTAAATATTAATAAATAAATTCATTCCGTTCAAATTTTCGTTTTTCCAAATTTTCAAATTGCGCATCTCATACTTCCTTCAATACTTATCCAATAGGGCTTAAACTCTTTCGGATTTCTCAAGACATGTAGAAGATTTACTATGTGGGAACAGAGGCAGTTTGTGCCATTGTAACAGGATGTGCGCTACAAAAACCAAGAAAAATGGATTCCTTGCAGCAGTTTTTTGACCTACTGTAGGTCAAGAAGACAGCAATAAAAGCAACAACATCATTTTGGAATCCCTTGATTTCAACTAAAAAATTAATAATGTAAGTAATATATTCTTTATAATAGTAATCTACTTTTAGGAAATAATTACCTTGAGGCATATCAAATTCAACAATATCCATACTGTCAGATACATTCACTTCATCATTTTCCATCACTTCCCAATTTGAAACGTCTTCTGCACTATCATCATCAGAATCACTTTTATTTGCTTCAGATATCTCATTATTGGCATCAATTTCTTGGACCTTTTCTGATTCATCTATGCATATTTAACGCGTCAGTAAAGATATTATCTAAATGTAAGTGAACTACCTTTAGCAGCTTCCTTTTTCTTATGACAAGCAAGAGTCCATCGAGTAACCATTTGGTACTTGCCAATTTTCCCTTCTGTCGTATTTACCTTAATAATTTTCTTAATGTCGTGTGAGATCACTCAAAAGATTCTTCAACTAATAATTTGACTGTATATCATATATAGCCCAAAGTGCTATATACGATAAACAGCCCACACAATTTATACCGTACTACCTCGGACCCTAAATCACATTATTATATTCTAAGACGTAGTTTGTATTGAATGGGCTCGCTCTCTCGTCCTTACTCAATAAAGAGGTTCAAGAGACTCATCGATTTTTCGACTTATTTTATTACTTTTATTAATCGAGAGAAATAACACGCCTATTCCACACCTTCAGAACATTGGCTACAGTAGCATTTAAATTTGTATTGGGTTGAAGAATTCATTGTAAATATAATAAAAGATTATTTTATAAGCTTGATCCATTATTTTACGCGTTTATATACAGTAGTTACAAAAACTATTGCAACGATTTGCAATTTTCAGGTAAATCGGTTCTCAGTTCATGTGAAATCCAGGTATCACGCTGTATCCCCCACAGTGCATAAACTGGCCTCCGCTCTTTAATATACTAGATTATCAAACGTTGTGGAAACAAAATGATGGATGTACACGATTTCAAGTTCCGCTTTTTTGAAACTTTCTTTATTCAAAAAATCGATCGCGCCATTTGAGTTGCAAAACTGTCTATATTCCTAGGGCTGACCTTGTTCATTTTGATTTATGCCAACAACCCTGAGAGTATGCTTTGGGATCATTATTCAAACAGCTTCAAGTTCGTTCAATTTAATTCATCTTTTTATTGTTTATGTATTCACGTCTTATACGTATAATCTGCTAACGTCCACACCCTACAGCAAGCAAGTCAACATTAGATTAGCTATTTTTGAAAGTAGATCATTCACAGAAATTATAGATATTTTTGGAATACATTCATCAATAGTAAGCCGTTACGTAAAGAAGTTTTTAAAGAGTGGGACAGCATGCAAAGGCGTCCATCCTGTGGTTTCTCCTGTATTAACTAAAAAGTACATCGGATTATTGGTGCTCAAAGGAGATATACAGACAGTTAGAGGCATGTTCCTCAGGCTAGTGGAGCTAGGACTCTCTATGTCTTATATCACTGCAGTAAACATCCTGAAAAAAAAGAATGTCCATGGAAAGCTAGAGAAAAAGCAGCTACTTTTAATAATTAAGCATATTTAAAATAGCTTGGCGTAGGCAAAAGGATATAAGGATTGGAGTGTTGATCGATGAAGACAGGCAGTATTCTCCAATGAAACAAAACCTAGTATTTGGGGCACCGATGGCGTCAAATACTATTGGACAAGAGCTAGCAACATATTGCGACCATATCACCTCGACCTTACACTGAAGCATGGCGGGCCTGATTTAACCTTATGGGGACGCATATCTTTATGAGGCCCTGGATATGCATATCAAGCTTGTGGTTAGATAATGAATTTGGAAGTACATTAACATATTCTTGGCATAAGCTACCTGTATGCATCGAAGTGCTTCAAATGGCACAAAACACAGATTTACTTTCGACGGGACATTGAGCCTAAACATACATCTCGATCGGCAACTATATAATGAAAAGAACATAGGGTACGCTATGTTAATACTGCTTATCACAAACCCCAACTTTAAACGCTATGGAGCACGTATGGCATTCACTTATGTTGCTACTGAGTGCATTCAAGACACATGCGACAAGTTTGGACCGTTAGTGACAAAACTTATACGTAAAATAAAATATATTTGTTAAATATATTTGCCAAAGGTATCTCAACAACATGCTAGCAAGAAAAGTTGCAGCTATTAAAGCAAAAGGTAGCATACACGCTTTGAAGTTAAATAATAAAATTAATGAAATATGGCTATTTTTAAAAATGTGACATTAATTTGACAATATCTCCATGACTAGCAAAGGAAAGCCATAAGCCGTGATGTCTCATAAGAGCCAAGATGCAGTTTTACAAATGACTATAATCTTACATTGATATGTTGAATCGTTAGAGAGATGTTGGTCACCGTGCGAGATTTGAACTCGCGTTGCAATAGTTTTTGTAACTACTGTATGATTTCAAAAACAATAGCCAAGGAGAATTGATATTCAGTTGAAAATCTAAAAATAAAACAAAGCATTATGATTGGTGTAGCCAAAATACTTACATCATACCAACAATCGCTGGATAGTAGATTTGGTTGCAGATAAAGTAAGTTTGCCGTTTATATTGTGGGCTTTGAATCTTTTTTTAGATTTCTGTGTGATGCTTTTCACCTTCGCCATATTTGGTCCACTTTTATTTTTTAATGAAAAAAAAAATTCAAAGTACTTTTTTTTTAAAACCCAAATTTAAAACGCTGCGTTTTTCAATCAAGTTAACACAGTACATTGAATGGAGATTCCTTTTGCAATGTCAATGCTGGGAATGTATTTTTTTTTTTTTTTTTTTTTTTTTTACAATTTCAACATTTCAACATCTCAACATTACAACTTTTTTTTTCTTTTTCTAAAGTAGTCAGTAACAATATACTTTTTCTTCTGTTTTTTAACCTTTTCCATAGAAATCTCAAGACATGTAGCATAGTAGACATTCATTCCATTACCACTTTTTTTTTTTTTTTTTTTTTTACTCTCAAAAAATAAAAATGATTATCAAAAATACTTTGTCTTTTTTATTTCATAACCTTATTATTTAAAACATATCTTTTCCAGGTTTAATACAAATTTAACTTCTTTAGAGCCAAAAGAGTCTTTTTTCTTTATTTATTTTATTTAATCGTTTAGATTTTCTACTTTATTCATATTCTTTTTTATTTTAACTTGTAGACAAATGCTTTCATACTTATTATTATAACAATATTGTGCACTTCTATAAGAGTTTGATCTTTCTTCTTCATATGTGTCACTTTTCTCTTTTTTTTTTTTTTTTGCTCACTTGCAACTAAAATTAATCGCCTTTTTTATTTAATAAAGTCTTTTTTTTGTAAAATACGACATGAGAGCTGAGGAATGCTAGAAAAGAGAACGCCATGACTCAATCACTTGGATTTCCGAGCTTATACGCCAATAGAAATGCTTTTTGGATCTTTGTTGAATTTAAAAAACCTTGCACTGAAGTTGAAAAAGGATGGTCTTCCCAATTAGTAATCTTGTATGACATCATGTAGCACAACAGAAAAACATTTATTTTTTTAAAAAATACAATGTCTTTTTATTCAACAAACATATTATATACTTTTGTTTATTTTTATAGATTTAAAATCTATTTTTTTCGAGCTTTCTTTTGATATAAAAATCAGGCTTCTAACATTGAAATCCACGTTCTCATTCCTTTAATAGAATTACCACTATTAAAAAAGATCACTTTTATCAATTTGGATAATCATGTTTGGGTGCAGTGGCGAACTCATGTCGAGTTTACTCAACTAATGGCCAGTATCTTATCAAAACTGATATATACTTTTCCCCTGATTATGCTTTACCTTGAATAGCTTGAAATTTAAAACAGTAACCAGGAAAAAAGAGAACTAGTATTGACTTTAAAGGCGTAAAGTAAGTGTAAAAAGAAATATAATAAAAAGAAAAGAGAAGACTGTATATCGTTTATTCAATAAAAATCAAACATCCTTTTATACTTTTCATTGGCTGCTAGCCACTCCGTTATACATCTACAATTTAATGGGACCACCATTATTCTTCAAAAATACATAAGGCCACCATTACCATCTTCATTAGCGACTGATCAAGCATTAGGATAAGGACCCTCTTTAGGACCCTTAACTTCCACCTTCATTTCAGTCTCAGCACGACCACCACTCAGGGTCAAATAACCTTCCGGTCCATACTCTAGTCTATTCCGGTCATCTTCTCCCGGACCCATCGGTGTTTCACACTGCAAATAATCGTGCAAACTCTGCGAACCGTTAATTGTTAGGTATATGCTTTTATGTTCAGCGATATGAAAATCTGTGATTGAATGCATATTTATGCCGACGTCAACATCTGCACCGTTTACTGACCTATGATTCTATTATTTATTCTGCGTTTTGCTAATGCAGATACTGACGGGAGTGATAATTCAGAGTTCTAAGTAGATTTAATCCTTAATGTGCGAGGACGTCTATCTTGGTAGCTGCTTTTCATAGTCTTTTCTACGTCAGAAAAAAATTGGGGACCAATGATACTTTTCAAATCAATGCTTTATTTGTCTTTTTGTTCTTTATAAACCACTCATATTGCCTTATAAACTTCTTTATCGACCACTCATATTGCTTTATATACTTCTTTATGAACCACTTATATTGCTTTATATACACAAAAAAATAGGGATTTGGTTTATAAAAATAGCTTTTTTTTTATTTAAATAAAATAATAATAACAATATAGAGTATTTCTTTGCTTGTAGTGCTTTAAAAGCTTATTTGACTTACCTATTGTCACCAAAATAGCATCATCTAATCTAAAAATACATCAATTAATCTCGTGGAACTCAAAAGGTTCTCATGAGAAGAAAAAAAAAAAAAAAAGCCAAGCTCAAGGATGCAAAGACACAAGGATTCAAAGATTCAAGGATTCAAGGGCTTGAGCACTCAAAGCAAAAGAAGGAAAGACATCAGTACTCAAGAACCAAAGCAAGGGCGAGAAAGAAATAGTAAAGGCCAAAGCAAAGTAGCACGTATCTATAATAATTATTAGCTATTGAGTATACGTAGTAGAAGTAATAGTACCTTTCTTTAGATAGGCCAGAAGACTAGCTAAGCATATACCAACAAATAAAAAAGGAAGCAGCATGTATCTATGATAATTATTAGCTATATAGGTTATGTAATAGAAGTAATAGTACCTTGCTTTAGATGGGTTCAGAAAAAACAAAGCTAGCTAAGCTTATACCAATAAGTAAAGAAAAGGGAAGCAACACGCATCTATAATAGCTATTAGCAATCGAGTATATAGTAAAAGTAATAGTACCTTGCTTTAGATGGAACAGGAAAAAAAAAGAAAAAAAAAAAGACACTAGTTAAGCTTATACCAACAAGTAAAGGAAGCAACGATAATCCTGGGAAAAAGACTTTATAAAGACCATTTCAAACATCAAGAAAGCAACCGATATTATTTTACTAAAGTAAAAGCACCATTAGAGCAGGAATATAGTATATATAATATGAAGAACTTACCTTTTATGAAGATTGTTTTTTTTTTTAAAAAAAAAAAAAAAAAAGAAAAAAGGGAAAAAAAAATACTTTTTTTATAGCCTCATTTTACTAGTGTTACAACTATTCAGCATCAGTCAAATCTAATAACCATGAAAGCTCATTCTAACACCATTTCTGAAATTAGAACAGCTATTAAAATATTCAAAAAGCTTGTTTATATATTGTTAGACTTATTCTTCATTTAAATTTAACATCTTCAACCCCAATAGTTTTTTTTTTAAAAAAAAAGAAAGAGTACAAACTAAACTAAAGAATATACAGTAGGTCAAAAAACTGCTGCAAGGAATCCATTTTTCTTGGTTTTTGTAGCGCACATCCTGTTACAATGGCACAAACTGCCTCTGTTCCCACATAGTAAATCTTCTACATGTCTTGAGAAATCCGAAAGAGTTTAAGCCCTATTGGATAAGTATTGAAGGAAGTATGAGATGCGCAATTTGAAAATTTGGAAAAACGAAAATTTGAACGGAATGAATTTATTTATTAATATTTAGTTGACCCTCCTTTTTTATTAATAACCTCTTGAATTCTTGCCGGCATGCTATCGATATACCTTTGGCAAAGATCTTTGTCAAAGCCATTCCATACTTTTTCTACTCGTTCCCAAAGCTCATCCGTATTCTTTGCTCTACGTTCGTAACAGCTGAGCTTCAACTTCAATTGATGCCATACGTGTTCTATTGGATTTAAGTCCGGACTCTGAGCTGGCCAATCGCTAATATACCGCACTTGATGATTATCTAACCAGTCTATTGTAGATTTTGCCTTGTGCTTTGGATCATTATCATGCTGAAAGTAAACGTTGGACCAGTTGAAATTGTAGTATTGCATAGTATCACGAAGCGTAGTGTCCAATATATGCTGATAAACATTCGCGTTCATGTTCCCATCGTAAATTTGACAAGCATATCCTGGTCCTTCAGAAGTTATACAGCCCCACATCATCAATTTGCCTGCTCCATGCTTGACTGTAGGTTCTAGATGATGCGGTTGAAGAGGATCATTTGGTCTTTTCCAATAATACTTACAGCCATCAGAGCCCCATACGTTGATCTTGGTTTCATCAGAAAAGACGACTTTTCGCCATTCTTCTACTGTCCAATCCTGATGCTTCTTGGCCCATTCTAATCGATGCTGCATATGAGCTTTTGTCAAAAACGGCTTCTTTTTTTTTATTGAAGAATGGAACTCCATTGATTTCAGTACGTTAATTGCTGACTGGTATGAGATATCGTAGCCAAGTTGAACCAGCTCCCGGTGTACCTCTTTGGCAGTCTTTAAAACCCCTTCAATGACTTTTCTTTTTATTAACCGCTTCGTCACTTTGGAGACTACTGTAGGTCTACCACCTATGCTTTTTGTCCTATTTGGAAACAACCGTCTAGAGTATCTACTGACAGTTGATTCATGTACTCCAATTTCTTTAGCAATATCGTACGTTGATGTGGATCCAGTTAATGCTTGCTTGAGATCGTCTACTTTTCCTTCTGGCAGTCGTTTAGGCATGCGATTGGTAATAAGGTAAAAAAGAGAAATAATTTAAGTAAGGAAATATAAAATTTAAAATAAAGGAATTGTAAGCGCTTTTATATACTGGCAACATTCTAATCATGTCAAGAATGTGAAAAATTATGATAGCAACCGGTTGGGTCGTATTAAAATTCGTCATTTCAAACATATGTGAACAAGTAAAAAATGTCGGATGTTCATAATACTACCTTTAGCGATCTCAAATTCCACCAATAACCATTGCCCATATCCGATAATCGACGAATAAATGCACTTTCCATTGAGGTACAAACAGTCAAGGTTTGGGATAGTTTGGTGCAGTACCCATGGAAAACCAGCTGTAAAACCGGAATTTTGCAATTCCTTGCAGCAGTTTTTTGACCTACTGTAAAAAAAAACAATGTAGGACGTTTTTCTTTTTTTTCCCCTCTTTATACTTTATTTTAAAAAATGTCCAGACGCGTCGCCACTCCTATCAACGTTCCCAGCAATGCCCCCAAAAGGGCAAGAGTTTCTTCAAATATTGCTGGATCATCATCCACTGTTGTTCCTTCTTCTTCTCTTTCTTCTGCTCCTGTTTCCGCTCCTGCTCCTGCTCCTGTCCCTGCTCCTGCTCCTGTTTCCGCTTCTGCTTCTGCTTCTGTTCCTTTTCCTGTTCCCGTGTCCGCTCCTGTCCCTGTGTCTGCTTCCGTTGCAAGCTTTGGCAGCCATACTGGTGCAGAGGCCGTTGGAGCAGCCTCTGCTCTCACACCAGAGATGATGGCTGCCCAAATGCAGTTTTTTGCTCAAATGTGGCAACAGCAACAACTGCAGCAGCAGCAGCAGCAGCACCCAGTTCAACAGCCACAGCAAGGGCAGCAGTATGTTGATGTGGCTGAGATCAACAGGATCAAAAAGCAGTGTAGTGTAAGTTTTAAATTAAAGTATCAATTAGCAAATACAATTTAATAACTTTGTTTCTTACTTACATTATAGGATCACATAGCTGATCATTACCGTGAATACTTGGTTGGCCGTGGCATCAAGTTTGATACACTCAAGTCCATCACCGACAAGGCCAACAGAAAAGTAAAAAATCTGTTGCGCGATGAAGTCAGGAAGCACCAACGCTTCAATGGCCTGACTGATTCGCAAGTATTCACCATGATTAGAAGCAAGTTCTATTACATGGTGGATAAGGCAAATGGGAAAGCTGTGACGACACCAACGTCAGCCTGCCGCAGCCGCGTAAATGCAGTAAGTACTTGATATTTAAAAATTGTAATATAAAATGCCTATAATACTTACATCAATACTTTATAATAGAAACTCCTTAACAGGAGGGTTGCTTACAACGCTAACGCAGCTGCATACCAAGCACGGTTCCCATTTGCCGAAAAGATCTTGACGGTTGATTGGACCTCTGATGAGGAGAATGGCCCAGAAGATGAAGATGGCCGTACGTTTATTGTCAAACGGCCATCATTCAGAAGTGAAAGAGTAAGTATGACATATCAATAAATCTCATTTTCTAATATACCTTAATTGCCTACAGGTAGTGGGATTCCACAAAGAGCTCCAGAAAGGGCACAGAGAACTACTAAAGAAAAAGGGAGCTCCACCAACAATTAGAAGAAGAGTACAATATGTTGAAATGGAGTTCCCAGATAAACTTGATCATGAGTACTACCCTTCCTGGGCTTTTTCTTCCCCTGCTCTTGGCTTCCCCACTTCTGTTTCTGGTCCTTCCTCCTCTGCTGCTGCGAACCCAATGCCATAGGCATCCGCTTTTTTGTTTCCTTTTTTTTTTGTTTCTTGTTTTGTTGCCTCTTATCAAATTGAATAAACATTTGTTAAAAAAAAACTAGTCTATTGAATGATTCTTTAGTAAAATATATAAAATAATAATAATGATAATGATAAAAATAATGATAAATGATTGAATTGTTTTTCATATTTGCTACATATAAATCTTTCTTGGAAGAGAGAGAGTGAGAATATGATTGTCAATGTAAGGCTTGACAGCAACAGGATTGTAAATGCGATGAATCGGAAGTATGTTTTGTCTTGACACAGGTTCATACTGGTTCTTCCACACTTGGATGCCAGTACCATCAAAGGAGGGGAAATGTTGGGACGCATGACTGTACCAATTGACAAATGCAAAGTAATGAGTGTTGTTACCAAATGAATGAGTAAAAAAATATGATATTTGACCAATGCGCAGTTGATTGTCGACAATGGCCTGAATGAATGATGATGGTGATGATGATAATGAATTTGCACTTGCTGGCTGATAAAGCTGTCCAAGCAAAGTGATTTTTTTGAATGAGTGTATGGTGGTATCAATGTATGTATTTGTTATCATAGGTGCATAGGTGTTCATATAGTAATTTTTTAAAGCATCACAATGCTCATGGCATATAAGTTCTGTTTTCTTGTTGAATTTTAAAGGAAAGGATGATGGTGGTAGAGGCTCACTACCAGTGATCGTCGAATTGAATAAACTAGGCCCGTCTATGAAACGAGAGTAGTCAAATGGCGTTAAACCACTCTCGTCACTCGTAACCTCGCCTATCTCTTCTATCGATTTCACCAATAGGAGCATATCTTCGTTGTTTGTGTTAATGAATGAATGTAATGAATGTATGAGGTCTTGCGTATGAACATTTTGTGTAAACATAATGGCATAGGTTGTTTCGAAGCCTGTCTTGAAATTAATATTAATATTTTTTATATTACCATTAAGGCGTTCGAAACCATAAAGCCAAAAGGCATAAGAAGGACCAAAGTCCAAAAAGCATTCCTTCAGATGCATGTGCATATGCATATTGGGGGTTGTCATAGAGTTTCCATACAATTGAACACATGACTTGCCAAAATTCTTAAAAAGTGAATGCGCCATTTCTATGTCTTCAACTGTAATCAAGGGGCCGGTGACCAACTTCACAGCTTCAACATACTGCATCCAAACATCGAAGTGCTCTCTTGTCAGCTTTTGTTTCAAGAGAAAAGGCGAAAGCACAACACACCACGTTCTCCACTCGTCAGATTTCATATTGCTGAAAGAACTTTCAACCTTGGCTTTTTTTTTTAAAAAAAAAAATTGTTAGCTTGAACATAAATTAAAGTTTTTTATATTTGTTACATACATCTAGGGATCTTGCAGTATTGAGAAGGAATGAGAATTGAATTTGATTCATCAGCCATTGCCTTGAAATCATTTACTGTAAGCAAACCACGGCTTTCCCAAACTTCAATCATCCTCTTTGGTGTACCAAGGAACAAGTTGTGCATTGGATCCACAGTTGTCAATCTTACCACATCAAAATAGCAAAGTCGATGAAGCTCGCTCCATTTACTCCCCGTACTTGTCTGCAATGCCTTTTGCTGGGTGATATGGGTCGCGTTCAGCCAGTCATACGCCTCTCGTCTTTGCTGGGTGCTGTCCCTCATTACCCAATGCTCATCATCAAAGTTGGAGAAATCAGGCTTGGATGAATTGGCGCCAGTACTGATTCTTGGAAAGACAGTTGAGCATTTGTTACAAGCCTTATGAGCTGACTGCCCCATAAACCCGGCTACTTTACGTGCTGCAGGTATGTCACAGTTGACTGACATTAAAGCAACACGAACAAGCACACCATTTGGGCATTGATAGGTGGGTATAACCGCACCATCGTACAGGACAATCAACTCATCCACCATTGGCCGCAAGAAGTTTTGAATTTGGTCATCCGTGGGTTCGCCAGGACCAGGAATCATGCCAACGAGGATAATGTTGGAAGTCTTCATCCTCGAACTTCTAGGGAGATTGTTGATAGTTAGGTATACACCACCACAAGAGTAGTGCATACCGTCACTAGGCTGGAACCAGTCCACATTCAACGACACCATCAGCGACCTTTCTTTGTTGACAAATGGCTGAGCATTTGAGTCAGCAAGCTGGCCCCAAACTCTACCATCATAAATGTCGTAAAGAACATCCTCTTCCACCGATCTACTTCTCCACTGCTCAATTTGAAACTCGAAGGCAGGACGAGCAAAAAACTTCTTTAAGGTTTCCAAAGTTGAGTTGTAAGGATATTCAAGGGCAGGCTTGACGGTGCTTCCAACATAAAGAGGATTACCACATGGTTGTTCTTGGCGGTGAGGGTTGTTTGCAAACCTGACGTAGGAGCATTGTCGGGCATGCAAACTTCCCATGGTGTACACGCTTCTGCAGAGGGAACAGACAAGAAAACGGGAGACACCACTGCTGGCAGACGAGTAGTTGACCATGGCACGAGCTGTGGAGATCTTTGTTGGAATCTCCATGCCATGGCCAAGAGCACGAACAAAGAAAGAAAGAAAGGCTAATAACTCTTCACCAGCTTGCACAGAGAGGTGCTTTGCTTGGAAAAGAACCACGTAAAGCACCAAAAGATGCTTGAGCTGATCTTCGTGGCTCAATTCCTCCTCTCCATCAACATTCATGTGGTCTAACAAGTTGCAAAATACACTTCAATAAATAAAATCTTTCTAATATAAAATGCTTTGTTGACTGAAAATATACCTTCAAAGGTGGTATGCTCACTTTCGGTTTCATGGATGGCTGCTGATTGTTGCATGACTTCGGTTGATTGTCTTCCAGACTCTATTTTTTTTTTTTTTTACATTAACACGAGTGCCTTTATACAAAAAAAATAAAACTAAAACCTCTTCCTCTGATTCTGTCTAAACGCTTATGGCTAAGAACAGTTCTTTTGGTGAGTCTTCTAAATCCACCGGGATGCATGCTGCATTCGGTACAAGTGCAGGCGATTTTGGTGTTGTTCATGTTGTTCATTTTAAAGAATTTAATATTTTGTAAAGAAATAAGGAAGAAAAAAAAACGTGCCTGATAAAAAAGGAATACTAAATTTGCAAAAACAGTCGGTGCTTAAACAATGAAATAAGGCAGTAAAATAACTTTTTTTTTCTCCCTAGTTTTGTTTCATGGAATAGACTAGATGCCAAAATTAAAGAAGATAAAAAGAAAAGACCAAGCACTGGCCAAATGTAAGTTTATAAGAAAAAAAAATAGTGACTAAAACTAATGTCCTTTTTTTTTACATTAGAAATTCCTAATGGGACACATTCGGATGACGAACATGAACCTCATGAGCAAAGTTGTTCTTTCCAACTTAAAGAAACTATAAGAATAACAGACTTATATTGTTGCCTGTTGCTAAAAAGTTCTTTTTGGTAAAGAAAGTTGTCATTGCCCCACATCTTTAATGGCTAATGGCTAATGGCTAATGGCAAATTACGCACATGTGCAAACATAAAGTAAGTAATAAACTAGTATAAGCTTAAAAGCATATATTCTTTTACAATATTTGTCATAAAAAATAATAAAGCAATATATTTATTTGATAAACAAAAAGTTTTGTATGTATTTGTTAATTATAACTGCCTTGTAACAAAATGTCAGCAGAGCTTCTTTATTTTTTTATTCTTTTAGAATATACACGTATTCTTTTTTTATAATGTAAAGGTATTTGCATTTCTATAAAGAATATTCGCTCTTAGATTATTGTATTCATTTGAACAATGAACTTTCTATTGCTAGACCCTGTTTTTTTTTACTTAAACTGTTTTTTTACTTAAACTGTTTTTTACTTAAACTTTTTTTTACCAAATCTTTTTTTTTTACCAAGTCTTTTTTTTTTTACCAAGTCTTTTTTTTTAACCAAGTCTTTTTTTTCCCAAACACGACTATTTTGTTACTTTCTGTTACACATTTCTAATGATCTAAGCTAAAAACCACAGACTGCCTTCCTAATATGTATTTTTCTGAGCAAAATAAAAAAAAAGAAGACATCGGTCTTTAAACGATAGAGGGGAACAGGCTTTCCAAAAAAAGATCATTTGAAAAAAAAAGACGCTTTTTTAAAACATGAATAACTCTATGAATACTTACCCTACAAAAAAAAACAAAAATATCAATAAATTTCTTTATTTTTTTCGCACCTAAATCTTTTTTCAAAATTAAAAAAAGTGCAATACAGCAAGATATAATGGTTTCTCATAAAAAAATTATAAAATCTCCGGATTGATGATTGATAGGTCTGTTAAAATTCTACGTCAAAGCCCCTACATTATTTGCAGTGTCATTTGGAAAAAAAGAGGCGGTCCTGACCAACATAGCACATATCAAAACAAAGTCGTCGCTTTGGCGGAGTGGTTAACGCGGTGGCCTGCTAAGCCATTGTCCTTTGGACGCGCAGGTTCGAATCCTGCAGGCGACGCATTATTTTTATGCTGTGAGAATGGTCTCTTTTTGGACGAAGTGTCATGCCTTTTGCTGATATTTTTGGTAATGTTACAGTTCATTCCTCATTAAGATTATTGTGCAAGTTACTGAAGATGACTCACGAAGCAGATAACAATGAACTATCAACATGACTCACAAAATATAATTATTACTGTATATAACTCTTGTTTGAAAAATAATATAAATACTCAAAGAATTTGAATATCAATAAAAGAGGACCTTAAAAACTTTATTTATTATTTTAAAGAGTAAAAACATAAGTTCAAGCACGACAATTGGTAGCATCTGTTGTAGTCAAACAATTTACAACAGATATAATATAAGTTTATGTCAAACGGCAGTTTATCACAACAGCAACGAATATTTGAAATAGAAGAAAGAGTACACGAATTACTTAATCCTGAACTTAAAGAAAAATTTATATCCTATCGTCAAGTTACGACATTTCCAGAAGATCAAAGAAAACAATTAAGTAGATTACAATTCACATATATAGACAGAGAAGCAGAGAAATTAGCAACTGAATTTACACTCAACAATAGTAATCAATTATCGACAAGCGAAATAAAATTCAAATTAAACAAGATGGATTCCAACAACGTAAATATGCAGGATCTAGCACAGTTGATCGCTACTGCTGTTGCATCAGCAATAAACAATAAACCAGAAAACAATCAGAATAGTGTCCGTATTCCCATTCCTTCTACATACAGTGGTGAAAGAAGTGCTGCAGTAATTAACTTATGGATACAAGAAGTCGAGCGTTATCTCAGTTTCTACAGTGTACATCCAAATCGTTGGATTGCATATGCAGTAACTCTACTTAGAGGAAGATCACAAAAATGGTGGAATCACATAACTCAGAAACAAGAAGAACCACAAACATGGGAGAAGTTTAAACATGATTTAGAGTACGCCTTCAAACCTTCATATTCTGAACAAGCTGCAAGAGATAGATTAGCAAATATCAAGCAAACCTCATCCATAACAGAATATGCTGATGCATTTCAGGATATACTATTGGATTTACCAAGAGTTTCTGATGATGAAGCATTAGACCGATTTGTTAGAGGATTAAAGGATAAAGCAAGGATACATGTTTTGACAAGAGAACCCCGATCACTTGAAGAAGCTATCAGGTATTCGATATCATACGATAGTGCACAACAAGCTGGAATAGTTCTTCCTCAACAAGTACACGAACAATTTCAAAATGATCCAATGGATTTATCTGCTTTAATGCATCAAGTAAATGCAATAATAAGATCCAACAATAATAACAATCGTTATAATCAACAAGACAGAAGAAATACTAGATTCAACAAGAAAAACATCATTTGTCACTGGTGTAGCAAACCTGGACATGTTGTAGCAGAATGTAGAACAAGATTAAGAGAAGTCAGAGAGTTTGAGCAAAGTAAATTGAAACAAAGTCGATTCAAAGGTAACCAGAGATCATTTGGTCAAAATCAAGTGTACCATGCGGACCTGATTGAAATGGATACGAGTAATAATCGTACTATAACCAAACAAACTAGTGATTCGTCCTTTTTTGATAGTGTCAATAAAGATTCTTTAATTGATCTTTCCCCTTACTCCTTTGACTTTTCTAATGATCGAAACTTTCTGATGAATGCAACTTCTCGTAACTCTCCACTGTCTACTTATGAAGTTTTCATTCAAGGACAACCGTACTATGCATTAATCGATAGTGGTGCCAGTGCCAATTATATTCATCCTAAGGTCCTCAAGAATGCAGATGCCTTTAGATCAATCAACAATCAAGCGGTAGAAACTGCAAATGGGGAACAAACGATGATAACTGGTGAAGCTACATGTACAATGAAAATCGAAGGGGAGGGTAAGAACTTTATTGATACATTCAAGGCGTTTGTATTTGAATCAAAGTTTGATATCATCCTTGGCAATGAATGGCTAAAAAGAATAAAACCTAAACCAGATTGGTTTGAAAGTGCTTGGTCAATTACTTTACCTGATCTCTCAACGGTGATAATGAAACCCAATGACTTCAAAAGTAAAGTTGAAGCGAAACAAGAAAATATCAATACGATCGTCTCAGCCAAACAACTAAATAGGCTATTCAAGAAAAATCAGATAGAAGAGTGCTACTTGATACATGCTTCAATTAGTGAATCAGGAGTAACATATTTGAATCATATAAATGAAACTGACATAAATTGGGCTACAGAGTTTAGTAAGGAATTCCCTGATGTATTTAAAGGTCATATCTCTGGTCTGCCGCCAGTTAGGGACACTCAAGAAATTATAGTCACTAAACCTGATGCTGTACCTGTTTCAAGACCTCCATACAAAATGTCGCCTTTGGAACTAACTGAACTACGCAAACAATTGGATGAATTACTACAAAAAGGATTAATTGAACCTTGTGCTTCAGAATGGTCAAATCCAGTACTATTCGTTAGAAAACCAAATGGTGATTTGCGTATGTGCTGTGATTACAGAATGTTGAATAAAGTGACGCTCAAGCAAAAGATTCAATTGCCTCGCATAGATGAATGCTTAGAACGATTACACAAGGCAAAATATTTCACTTCTTTGGACTTAACGAATGGTTTTCATCAGCAGCGACTATCGGAAACGGATTCAATTAAGACTGCTATCAGCACAAGATATGGCCAATTCTGTTGGAAAGTAGTTCCTTTTGGTCTATCTAATAGTGGACCTGCTTTTCAAAAAATGATGAATTCTATTTTGGCTGATTATATTGACAAGTTTGTGATGGTTTACCTGGATGATATTCTGATATTTTCGACAGGAGATGAAGAGCAACACAAAAAGCATGTTAGACTAGTATTAAAAAAACTTGATGAAGCCAAATTGATTATCAATAAGAAGAAATGCCGTTTCAACAGAAAAGAGCTAACTTTTCTTGGTTTTAATATTAGCGCTGAAGGTATCAAGCCTGCTCCAGAAAAGGTTAAAGCTGTTTTTGATTGGCCTACTCCTACTAATGTACAGCAAGTCAGACAATTTATTGGTCTTGCACAGCATTATCTGTGATATTTGAGGTTTTATAATATAAAAAGTACTAAGTCAATCAACAAATATAAAAATAAGTGAGACTCAAAGTAGATCGTCCTTTATTCAAGTTAAAAATATGAGGGTATTTATACTTTTCTAATCACGGCTAAATATTAATATTTACAGTATATGACTATTGATTATTAATCGATATTAGACAATGAGTTATTTATATGATTGGCATAGTTTAACATCTTCTTATCAAGAAGTAATTATTAATCCTGATCCAGGAACTTATTAGAATATTCTGGAGTGGATCGGGATTTTATTTGAAGTGGCGTAATACAATGTCCGATATTCCTAATTTGGAGGACCATTGTTCGTAGTAACTTACATTATTACTTTATTACATGTGTAAATACCACATTATCGAAGATTTATCTCTGGTTTCGCTGGTATTGCTGCTCCTCTAACAAATCTTACAAAGGGATCTGGGCCTAAACGTCGTGCTATAACTTGGACCGAAGATTGTCAGAAAAGCTTTGACCTAATTAAAAGGAAGCTATCCAGTGCGCCTGTATTGATGACGCCTGACATGACCAAACCTTTTAGAATTGAATGTGATGCCAGTGACTTTGCTATTGGTGCTGTCTTATTACAAGAAGAAGAAAACGGTGTATGGAAACCTCTGGCTTTTGAATCCAAGAAACTATCCCAAGCTGAACGAAACTATCCTGCCCAAGAAAGAGAATTGCTCAGCATTTTACATGCATTACGAACATGGCAAGCCGGGTACTGAAAATCATGTACCTGATTTACTGTCAAGAAGAGATGGTGTAGAAGCTAAGCCGGAGAAAGAATCTATGCAGCCTCGATATTTATATCACATTTCTGCAGCTGTCAAGTCCTTATCTATTCTTGATCAAGATCCTATCCAAGATTGGCCATTACACTATCTGTCTTCTCCAGAAAGATGGCCTAACAAGATTAAAAATGAACTGGACAAATTGAAACACCATTTTGTAATCAGGGATAATCAAGTTTACCGCAAAGAAAAAATTCCAAAGAATGAAGATTACGTTGAACTCAAATTTATTCCTTTTGTAAGACGTGCTGATATGGTAGATAACTTTCATGTAGGATATGGCCATTCTGGTCAAACCAATGTCTATAGTTTAATGAAATCAAGAGTCTGGTGGCCAAAGATGCAAAATGATATTAACGCCTGGATATCTAAATGCCCTCAATGTCAACTTGCCGGACCTGCTGATAAAATTAAACATCATGCTCCAATGAAACCATTGGAAGTGCCTCCTGCTTTTTCAAGATGGCATCTTGATTTCATTGGCGAATTACCGTCAACAAAAAATGGTAACAGATGGATTCTTATGGCTGTTGACTATACTACGAATTGGCCTATTGCTCGAGCACTGCAAAATGCTACTGGAGAGGAAATAGTCAAGTTTATATATGAAGAAATAGTTTTGCGTTTCGGATGTCCTAATGAAATTCTAACGGATCGAGGGGCAAACTTCATGTCTAAAGTTGTCAAGCAATACATTTCTAGAATCAAGACCAAACATAATTTGACCAGTGCCTTTCATCCCAGATCTAATGGCAAATGTGAAAGACTTAACCAATTGTTCAAGAAGATGCTGACAAAATATGTTAATGGTAATGTTCATAGCTGGGATGATTATATGGATGCTGCACTTTTTGCTTGTAGGATAAGAAAACATGCGACTACTGGATTCAGTCCGTTCTTTTTAACTTATGGAGTGGAGCCTCGAATTCCTGGCGATCATCATCGTCCTTTTATGAATGAATTTATTGAACAAGATCAAGAAATCATGTCACAAGATGTTATGGTGCACTTACGTAAATTACGAGAAGCAAGATACACAGCTGAAGACAGATTAAGGAAACAAGCTGAAATTGACAAGTCTCGCTGGGATTCTTTGCTCAAGGACAAGATACAAATATTTGAAATTGGTGATTACGTATTGTTAAGGCATGAAAGCAAGAAAGGTCTAGAATTCAATTGGATGGGTCCATATAAAGTCATCAAACGCAACCTAGACTTTAACACATATCAAATTCAAGAAATTAATGGAAAAACATATCAATCTTGGGTTCACACAGATCGTCTTCATCCAGTCAAATATGTTGGTACATCAATTGACAAGTCATGGTATATTCCACGAATGGCTAGAATTGATACGGATGCGAAATTGAATAATCAACACTAAAAAAAAAAAAAAAAAAAACTTTCACTTTGGAGTCTTGTTGCTAAGGGTCTATCAACACTTTGAAAAGGGGGTATTGTCATGCCTTTTGCTGATATTTTTGGTAATGTTACAGTTCATTCCTCATTAAGATTATTGTGCAAGTTACTGAAGATGACTCACGAAGCAGATAACAATGAACTATCAACATGACTCACAAAATATAATTATTACTGTATATAACTCTTGTTTGAAAAATAATATAAATACTCGAAGAATTTGAATATCAATAAAACTGGACCTTAAAAACTTTATTTATTATTTTAAAGAGTAAAAACATAAGTTCAAGCACGACACAACAATACGGCAAGAAAATAAAAGAACTGTGAAAGTGAGGCTACCAGGGGTCGAACCTGGAATCTCCTGATTCGTAGTCAGACGCCTTATCCATTGGGCCATAGCCCCTCACATGTTTTGATATGTGCTATGTTGGTCAGGACCGCCTCTTTTTTCCAAATGAACACTACAAATAATCGTTCCAATTGGATAAAGCATATAGCAAGTTTGAACATTTTTTGGTTGACAGATATTTATGGGTTTTGGAGAAAAGATGTAACTTTCGTTGTATTGGTCATTTTTGAATTTTGAAAAAAGATTTAGGTGCGAAAAAAATAAAGAAATTTAACGATATCTTTGTTTTTTTGTAGGGTAAGTATTCATAAAGTTATTCATGTTTTAAAAAAGTGTCTGTTTTTTTTACAGATGATCTTTTTTTGGTAAGCCTGTTCCCCTCTACTGTTGAAAGACCGATGTCTTCTTTTTTTATTTTTGAGGGCAAAATGCGGAAATCAAAAGCAATTTGCGATTATTTTGTTCAGAAGAATACATATTAGGAAGGTGGTTTGTGATTTTTAGCTTAGATCATTACAAACGTGTTACAAAACGTAATAAAATAGTCGTGTTTGGGAAAAAAATGACCTGGTAAAAAAAGACTAAGTTAAAAAAAAAGACTAAGTTAAAAAAAAAGACGAAGTTAAAAAAAAAGAAAAGAAAAGAGTATAGCTATAAAAAGTTCATTGTTCAAATGAAAACAATAATCTAACAACAAATACACTTTATAGAAATGCAAATGCTATTACATTATAAAAAAAGAATACGTGTATATTCTAAAAGAATAAAAAATAAAGAAGCTCTGCTAACATTTTGTTACAAGGCAGTTATAATTAACAAATACATACGAAACGTTTTTGTTTATCAAGTAAATAGATTGTTTTATTATTTTTTATGACAAATATTGTAAAAGAATATATGTTTTTAAGCTTATACTCGCTCATTACTTACTTTATGTTTGCACATGGGTGTAATTTGCCATTAGTCATTAGTCATTAGAGATGTGGGCAATGGCAACTTTCTTTACCAAAAAAGCTTTTCAGCAATAAACAACAATATAAGTCTGATATTCTTATAGTTTCTTTAAGTTGGAAAGAACAACTTTGCCCATGAGTCTCATGTTCGTCATCCGAATGTGTGCCATTAGGAATTCCTAATGTAAGAAAAAAAGAAACCGACATTAGACTTCGTTATTATTTTTGTTGTTATAAACTTACATTTGACCAGAACTTGTGCTTTCTTTTTTATCTTTTGTAACTTGAGCATCTAGTGTATTCCATGAAACAAAGCCAGGGAAAAAAAAAAGTTACTTTAAGCACCGACTTTGTTTTTTGAAATTTAACATGTTTTTTTTTATCAGGCACGTTTTCTCTTTCTACCTATTTTTTTGCTATTTCCAAATTTAAAAACTATAAACAACATGAACAACTTCAACGCTACCAAAATTGTTTGCACCTGTTCTGAATGCATCAAACACCCCAATGGATATAGAATGCTTGCAAAGAGAACTGTAAGAGGCCATGTACTTATCGACAGAGTTAGAAACAGAGGTTTTTTTTTTTATTTTCCAACAGAAATACAACCGTGCTAATGTTAAAAAAAAACAGAATCAAGAAGAGCAAATGAAACTAATGACCACGAGGAGGAAACCATTGAATACTCTTCAGCAATTCCTGAACCAGAAAGTGAAGGTATATTATTAGTCAACAAAGCATTTTATATAAGAAAGTTTTTATTCATTGAATTCTATTTTGCAATCTGGTAGATGGAATGAGCATTGACGAAGAGGAAAGAATGAGTGATGAACAGCAGCTTCATCACCTTTTGCTGTTGTTCATTGTGCTTTTTCAAGCAAAGCACCTCTCGGTGAAAGCCGGTGAAGACTTGTTGGCCTTTCTTTCCTTCTTTGTTCGTGCTCTTGGCCATGGTATGGAGATTCCTACAAAGATCTCCACTGCTCGTAACATGGTCAATTATTCCTCTGCCAGTAGTGGTGTCTCCCGTTTCCTTGTCTGCTCTCTTTGTAGAAGTGTTTACGACACAGGAAGTTTGCATACCCGGCAATGCCCTTTTATTAGGTTTGCGAACAATCCTCACAGACAAGAGCACCCATGCGGCAATTCACTTTTTATTGGTAGCAGCCTCAAGCCTGTCCTCGAGTTTCCGTACAACTCAATTGTCGAAACGTTGAAGAAGTTCTTTGTTCGTCCAACATTCGAAACAGAAATCGAAGAATGGAGACATCGGCATGTGGAAGAAGGCGTGTTTTACGATATTTACGATGGTAGAGTGTGGAACAGTCTTGTTGATTCGGCTGGAGAACCATTCGTAAATAGAAGTCGATCATTAATGGTTTCATTGAATGTTGATTGGTTTCAACCTAGTGATGGTATGCACTACTCTTGTGGTGGTGTATATCTCACAATCAACAACCTTCCAAGGAGTTCCAGGATGAAGGTTTCCAACATCATCCTGGTTGGTATGATTCCTGGGCCTGGCGAGCCCACGGATGACCAGCTCCAGAACTTCATGCGACCAATGATTGCAGAGCTGAATACCTTGTACGGAGGTATAATGATGCCAACGTACCAGAACAGAAACGGTGAAATGGTACGTGTTGCTTTGATGTCCGTTAACTGTGATATACCAGCAGCTCGCAAAGTAGCTGGGTTCATGGGTCAATCCGCGCACAAAGCCTGCAACAAATGTTCGACTGTGTTTTCGCGAATCAGTACTGGTGCAAATTCAACGAAGCCAGATTTTTCAGACTTTGACGATGAGCATTGGATTCTGCGAAACAATACCCAGCAGCGCCAAGAAGCATATGCTTGGCTAAATGCCACTCACATTACGCAACAACGAACCCTGCAGACGAACACAGGAAGTAAATGGAGTGAACTTCACCGACTAGAGTATTTTGATGTCGTGAGATTGACAACCGTTGATCCCATGCACAATTTATTTCTAGGTACGCCAAAACGAATGGTTGAAGTTTGGGTAGATCACGGGCTGCTTACCACATCTGATTTCAAAGCCATGGCTGATGAATCAGCTTCTATTATCATTCCTTCACAGTACTCTAAAATCCCAAAAAGTATGTAACGAGCGTAAAAGAACTTATTCTATAATAAATCTGAACACTAATTTTTTGTTATAAAAAAAAAAAAAAAAAAAAAAAAACGAAAAAGGCAAGATTGAAAGTACCTTTGGTAATATGAAAGCTGATGAATGGAGAACGTGGTGTGTTGTGCTTTCGCCTTTTCTGCTGAAGCAAAGATTAGTTGGTGAGCATTTTGCCAATTGGATGCGCTACGTGGAAGCAGTAAGATTGGTAACTGGTCCTGTAGTTACAACAGAAGAGATACATGCTGCACATTCCTTATTCAAGACCTTTGGCAAGACTTGTGCTCGACTATATGGAAAAGAATCAATAACACCAAATATGCATATGCACATACATTTGAAAGAATGCTGTTTGGACTTTGGTCCATCCTATGCCTTTTGGCTCTATGGCTTTGAACGCTTGAATGGCGATGTCAAAAAAATCAACATCAACTACAAGACAGGCTTTGAAACCACATATGTTACTATGCTTACACAAATTATCCACACACAAGACCTTATCCATTCATTACCAACCCTCATTAACACCAACAATCAAGGCATGCTTCTACTGATCAACTTCATAAAGGAAATAGGCGAGGTTACGAATGACGAGAGTGGTTTAACGCCATTTGATTACTCTCAATTCATAGACGGACCAAGTCTATTTAACCTGACAATTACTGGTAGTGAGCCTCTGCCACCACAAGCCCTTCATTCAGAAATCAACATCAAACAACAAACTTTATGCATCGAACACTATGAAATCTTACAAAACTACTATATGAATACTTATGAAATACCTATGCCCAATACGATCAATACAAATATACAATCATTTAAAAAAATTAACTTGCTTGGACAACGTTACCAACAATCCGACAATCATTCATCATCATCATCATATATTCAAGCCATTATGAACAACCAACTACGAATTGGCCAAATATCATTTTTTTTCTCACATTCATTCAACAATTCCATTCACTATTTTGCATTCGTCAATTGGTACAGCCATGCGACTCAACATTTTCCCACCTTCGATGGTACTGGCATCCAAGTGTGGAAGAATCAATTTGATCCAGTTTCAAGCAACAATATACTTCCAATCTACAGAATTTTCAATCCTGTTGCTGTATGCCCTTATGTTGATAATCACCTTCTTACTCTCGCTCTGCCAAGACGAATTTTTATGTAACAAATATACCAAGCCATTAAAACACTATTATTATTTTATTATATATTTTACTAAAGAACCATGCAATAGTTTTTTCTTTTTTTTTTTCTTTAAAAATTTTTATTCGATTTGTGAAGAGACAACAAAATAAGAAACAAAAAAAAAAAGAAAGAAAATGCCTACTGCATTGGATTGGCAGCAGCAAAGGAAGAAGAAGAAGCAGAAACAGAGGTTGGAAAACCAAGACCAGGAGAAGAAAAAGCCCAGGAAGGAAAATCAGTATCATCGAGCTTGTCAGGGAACTCCACCTCAACATTTTCTATTATTCTTCTAATAGTTGGTGGAGCCCCCTTTTTCTTCATGGATTCCTTGTATTTTTTTTGCAACTCTTCGTGGAATTGCACCACCTGTAGATTGATTAAGGTATATTAGAAAATGAAATTTGTTACCAACATTTTACTTACTTCGTTGCTCCTAAATGATGGCCTTTTGACCACGAACGTACGACCGTTCGCGTCCTCTGGCCCATCTTCTTCATCTGACGTCCAGTCAACAGTCAGAATTTTGCCAGCGAACGGGAAACGGGCGTCGAACGCTGAAGGGTTAGCCATGTAAATAGATCTCCTGTTAGAGAGTTTCTATCATAAGGTGTTAATGTAAGCATTTTCTATATTTTATAATATAATCTTCTAAATATTAAATACTCACCGTATTTACACGGCTACGACAGGTTGTTTTTGTTGAAACAACTGTCTTCCCCTTGGCCTTGCTCATCAAATAGGAATACTTGCTCCTGATAATGGTGTGTATTTGCGAAGTGGTGAGCAAATCAAAACGACGATGCTTCCTGACTTGCTCAGATAACAGGGCCTTGACCTTTCTGTTGTTCTTGTGGGCGAAGGTCACGTCCAAGTCAAATTCGCTTCTGCGACCAACAACGTAATCACGGTAGTATTCTGCTAAATAGCTCTACATCACAAAGAAAGGTATAAAATATAGGTATTAAATTACAATTGCTAATTTGATAAATCTGTTCTAGACTTACACTACATTCTTTTTTGGCCTGGTCGACCTCAGCTTCTGAAGCTCGCTGCTGCTGTTGCTGTTGCTGTTGCTGCAGCAATTGTGTCAATTGCTGTATCTGAGCAGCCATTATATCTGGTGCGAAACCAGAGGCTGCTCGGATGGCTTCAGCACCAACAGAGCTCTCCAAGCGAGGAGTTGTAAAGCTACTGAAGCCTGCAACAGGAACAGAAGCAGAAGCAGGAGCAGGAGCAAGAGCAGAAGCGGGAACAGGAGCAGAAGCAGAGGTGGGAGCGGGAGCAGGAACAGGAACAGCAGAAGCGGGAGCAGAAGCAGGAACAACAGTGGATGATGATCCAGCAATGCTCATAGAAATTCTTGCCCTTTTGGGAGCATTGCTGGGGACACTGATGGGGGTGGCGACGCGACGAGACATTTTTTAAGATAAACTTTAAGGAAGAAAAAACAAGAGTACAAAATAAATTGAAGATGTATACAAAAGCAAGGTAGTACTTTATTTGTTTTACAAAAAAAAAAAAAAGAAAAGCAAAGAAAGGAAAAGAAAAAAGCCTTTACAGTTAAAGATATTACATTTGAATAATAATAATAAAAAAGATTTTAAACTGTTTATGAATACCCTCTCTGAGTGTTTCAATAGTTAAACCATATTTAAAAAAACTTGTTTTTAATCGATAGTAGGTAATCGTAACACTGGTAAAATGAGGCTATAAAAAAAGTACTTTTTTTTTCTTTTTTTTTTTTAAAAAAAAAACATTCTTTCTAAAAGGTAAGTTCTTAATATTATATATATTCTATTTCTGTTCTAATGGTACTTTTACTTTAGTAAAATCGTATTGCCTGCTTTTTTTTTGTGGTTTAAATGGTCTTTATAAAGTCTCTTTCTAAGGACTACCTTTTCTTCTTCTTTTACTTGTTGGTATAAGCTTGGATGACGTTTTTTTTTTTCTTTTTTTCTTTTTCCTGGTTCATCTAAAGCAAGGTACTATTACTTTTACTAAATATCCTTCATAACTAATAGTTATTATAGATGCGTGCTGTTTCTTTTTTTTACTTGTTGCTTTAAACTTAGCTAGTTGTCCTGGGCTATCTAAAGCAAGGTATTATTAATTTTACTACGTATACTCAATAACTAATAGTTATTATAGATACGTGCTACTTTTTTTACTTGTTGGTATAAGTTTAGCTAGTCTTCTGGCCTATTTAAAGAAAGGTACTATTACTTCTACTACGTATACTCAATAGCTAATAATTATTATAGATACATGCTACTTTGCTTTGGCCTTTTACTATTTCTTTCTCGCCTTTGCTTTGGTTCTTGAGTACTGATGTCTTTTCTTCTTTTGCTTTGAGTGCCCAATTCCTTGAATCCTTGTGTCTTTGCATCCTTGAGCTTGGCTTTTTTTTTACTTCTTCTTATGAGAACTTTTTGAGATCCACGAGATTAATCGATGTTTTTTTAGATTAGATGATGCTATTTTGATGGCATTAGGTAAGTCAAGTAAGCTTTTAAAACGCTACGAGCAAAGAAATACTATATATTGTTATTATTATTTTATTTAAATAAAAAAAAAGCTATTTTTATAAAACAAATCCCTATTTTTTTGTATATACA